>NC_136430.1:416380999-416918499 GCF_052849685.1 Lactuca virosa | reverse complement strand
TGATTCACTTAAAAGACACTTGGAGGATGCTACTTAGGGTTTGGTGGCTGCAAAATGATATGATTCCCGGATTTTAGGGTTTAGCCTCCTTAAATACTTGATAACTTTCATTCTAGACCCCTAAAATGTGAGAAAATGACTTCATGACCCATATATATATATATATATATATATATATATATATATATATATATGCTCAAGTATCATTATTTTACACTTTGACCCCCATAAATTAATGTTATACAAAATAAATGGTTAGTTTAATAAATAAACTTGAAAGAATACTATTCTCATTAATAGTAGAGAAATTTGGGTCGTTACATTCAACCTAGGAGTTCTGTTTATTTTTGTTGATCGTAGAGTTATTTAATTACTTATCAAGTAATAAGTCATGAGAGTTTAGAGTTTACAGTCGAAGACCACCACTTTTTATAAGTGATATGGGCATATTTAGTCATATAATTCATACATTATCTTAATACTTTATGTTGTTTTTGTCTCATTTAATGAACAAAAGGTGCTTAATTAGTTTAGAATTTCATTTTTCAGCAACAATGACATGCTCGGATGGAAAAGGAAGCGGAATTGGCGATTGGAAGCTTGGATATTGGATTTTGAAGAAAGAAGGATGTTGCTGGACAGCTTGACCCCTCGTCAGTGTTTTGGCCATATCTCATGAACCGTAACTCCGATTGACGAGATTCAAAATGTTCTGAAAACTAGACACAATTTCGGACGACTTTCATGTTTTGAGAAAATGTTGATTCTAAATGGAATCGACGAGTAGGCCATCAACTCGACGAGTTGGTTAGAAGTTTCGCGATTCTTGACTTTGACTTGCCGTACACGGGATTTTAAGTGATGAACTCGCCGAGTCAGTCACTGGACTCGCCGAGTAGCCACTGTTTTCAGAATATATATATATATATATAGAAACGCTTCTCATTCGAACCCCAACGAATGGGGGAAGCTATGGACGATTTTTAGAGGCCAGAAGGGTTCTTAGAAGCTGTGGTTTTCGAGATTTCAAGTTAGATTCCAATTTTGAGAAGATCAAAGGCAATTTAGGTTTACTCTTTACTTAATATTTTGTTTAAACTATGTTTGCATCAATTGATTTCGTTTTTGAGTTACTTTCTGCTGTAATCATGAGTTGAAACTCATATCTTCTGTTTAGGGTAGATGATTTTGTGAATATGGATTGATTTTATGGTTAGGATTAATTTTAATTGGTGATATTGTTTTGTTAAGCTTGTTAAAGAACCTCATATATTAATAACAACTATTTTCTATTAATAAATCAGTAATTAAGTTGTATGGACATCTCTTAGTTATCAATTTCATATGATTTATGTGACCACATAGTTATATGTCTAGGAATAACGAATGTGAAACAAGAATTAACTAGAAGATAGGTAAGTTAATACGTGAGCTTGTGTGATACACCATCAACAAGAGGTTAATTGAATCACCAATTCAATTAACCAATACAAGTCTTACTTAACCCGAATTAATTAACTAGGGAACTTATTAATTTAGACAATTGGTCACTGCTTGAATTAATCTGTTTCCTAAGGATTAGCAATAACGAACGTGAACCTAATCATCTCAATCGGTAGCCAATGAATAGTTAATCCGATATATTTACCATAAAATCAACCATAGGATCAATTGATTCGAACCTAAACAGAAGTCTTCTCCATTATTGAATTTAGTTGATTGTTTATTTGCTTTAGTTGTTAGTTGCTTAGTTTGCGTGTTAGTTGATTGCTTAAGTTTCTAGTCTTGCAAAACTAGAGAAAACCCCCTTTCTATTACTTGTTTTATTTAGATAATATTAACATTTATTTTAATTATTTACTGTTCCTTGTGTTCGATACCCTACTTACTTGAACTAAACTGCTAATCGATAGGTACACTGCCTTTCGTGTGTTTGTCTTTGTGTTTAAGTTAGTAGGATTAAAACTAGTTGGTTTCACACACATCAATAAGTATGGGGTACCATTCAAGCAAGGAAGAGAATTAGAGAGAAGTTTCATAGAAATAAGAGGTTTTAAAATGAGTCTTAAGCCATTAGGAAGTAAAATAGAGGTTTATCATCAAGAGAATTTTGGCAACACCTATTTTGTGAAGACACAATTTTCACGAGATGATCTTTCATTTGTCATGTCATTTGAAGATTCCTTTCTCATGACGTGTTGATTACCCTATCACGTCGTGATCCTTTAGCAAATCGTGATTTAGTACTTCTCACAATCGACTTCATGATGTGATGCTACTCTTTCACGTCGTGAATGAAGTTCATTGCTACACTTGAATATTTTTTGCACCACATTTTTTCTGAAGTTAAAGTATTTGGTTTATTTTCATCCGACACATTCACGAGAAGCAGCAGGTGTCCAGTTCCAGCAAAATATTCGAGATGTTCAAGCTTTCCCACCACAATCAGATTCGATCTCCCCACTACTACCCCATGGATTATGTTCTTTTTTATCCCTTTTATTTGCTTTTTAAGTGCTTTTAATTATTTTATGCATACAATTAGGGCATTGTATGAAATAATTGTGGCGTAGGGGGTCGAAAAAGGATTTTCAAGCATAAAAGTAATTAAGAAAAATGCTAGAAATTTAAAAAATTAATAGGCTTGCAAAAATAGTCTAATAAATCTAGTTATTTTTAAAATTTGATATTATTGAATTTGGGCTAGTTTTCTAGTGTTATGCGGGATGATTCGATGCGAACTCTAAGATTTAGTTGAGTCAATATGTTATAGTGTATTTGTGGCTTCCCAGTCTTAGTGAAATCGTGAGACAAAAATGTAACCTTATTTAGTTTGAGGGACATAAAAAGTTTACCATCATGTACTTAAAATGTAACCAGGAAAGCTTATGCAGTCATTGCACTTTAGACTAATACATTTAACCAGTAAGGGTTGAAGTTAAGTTCCCTTGCTTAAGCATATGTTTTTCTTTTTAGGATTTTTAGTTTTGAGTGAAAAAAGTGAGTTATGAAAAAAAAGGAAAGAATAAAAAGAGTTGTTAATTTTTGAATGAATAAAAGCTTACAAAGGATGCCACCAATTCATAGGCTTATCCACCGCCTCCTCACCTTTACCATCAATCAGAGGAAGGAGGGGGATAAGGTTCCTACCCTTGATGTATTTTTCATGTGGAGCATCATCAAACCTGCGGCTTTTTGCAATCTTCCATATTGTGTGGCGGAGTTTTATGCAACAAGAGTAGGGAAGGACAGGAAGGGATAACCCTTTAATGGGGGAGTGCTCATTTCGAGATTGGCCAAGTCATATGGTATTTTTGAGCTAAGGGAGGCTAGGACCTTGATATTGGAGAACACCAGCCCGTTCAACCGTCTTTTATTCAAAAGGGCGTGAGTGGTGATTAATAATGGGGGTAACAACTACTCCATTCCCCCAGTTGATGCAGTGGAGGTCCACGTGCTTAGGAGAGTTAGGAGACGAGGTGATTATATGTAGGATGAGCCGCCTGTTATTTCTGAGGAGGATGAGTTGCCAATGGACCCATATTATGTTTATTTGGGGCGGTACCAAGATAATATGGGTCGGGGCATGAATTACATGGGTATGCATATGGATCTAATGATGCAGCACACGACCATTGATCGACCAACCGGTTATCCCTTGCAGTACACGTACATCCCGACTTGCGATGAGTTATGGGCGGAACACCAAGGTGGTGCCGGTGGTAGTGGAGGAGGAGGAGACGAAAACAAGGACTGATTATCCTTGGTTTTTATTTTATTTTATGTTTGTGTGGTTTTTGAGACAATTTATTTATTTGCTTTTATGTTTGGTAATATAAGATTTTAAGTAATGTCGGATTTAAGTAATTTAAGTTTTTGTAGTTGTTTTCCTTTTTATTACTTGTTTGTTTTTGATCTCTCAGAAGCGTAGTTAGTTGATGAGAGGATTTGATGATTTCCGACAGAACGTGACAAACTCTTAAGTGAGGGTTGAAACTCACGACTTGCAAGGAAACAATTTTGAGTGATGAAGACGAGTAGTTAGTCATATTATCTACAAAAGTGCATTTTTCAACAAAATAGAAGGGTATACCACTTTGGTATTACTTTTTTTGGCCAAGAATTGAGCCAGACAAAGGTTTTATTTTTATGAGAACAACAAAACCACGACGTGGTCATATCTAACCACGACATGGTGTCGAGGAAATTCGTAATTAGCATTCCATATTTTTCGAAGACCACGACGTGTTCCGACAATACCACGTCGTGTTGCTACTCATGTTCACCATTTTTGGTTACTTGTTTCGCACCATTTGAAGTCCGTATTTCTTGGAGTATTGAAGAGCATTCCATTAGCAGTCTAAAGTATCATTTTACACCTATCTCACGAGATGGAAACCACACAAGATTCAAGTTCAACCTCGCTACTTCTATCTCAGGGGAGTCTGTTCCAATTTCTCTCTTTACTTTTATGTTCTTTATTGTTTAAGCATGCATTGAGGACATTGCATGAAATAAATGTGGGGTATGGGGTTGAATATAGGAGTACAAGCATTCTGAAAAATATATATTATGAAAAATGACTAGGATTTAAAAATTATTAGAAAGACTTGAAACAATGGTCTAAAAACTAAACCTAGTTTAAAAATTGTTATGTTGAGACCTAGGTTGATAGTTTTGTGTGGGATGATCTGATGTGAGCCTTGATGTTTATTTCAATCCAATATATGTTCTGGTATATTTGTGGCTTCCCTGTCCTAGTGAAATCATGAGACAAAAACACGACCTTTTCCCAATTTGAGGGATGTAAAAAGTTTTGGCTTTAGGAAAACCTAGACCTAATAAAAAGTTTACCAGTGACTGATTTATCTCCTGGGTCCTTTCTGTCAAAATAAAACCAATCAATTTATCAAGTTTATATGTTTACTTTTCTATATTGTTGAGTCTAGTTATTATATAAATAAAGTAACAGTTCAAGAGTGGAACCAATCTATGACCTTTGGGACTTGGTCAATATACCCTGCGGGATATTTTTCGTATACCTGTCCACCTGCAGTATATTAACGCGGATTGGAACAGGAAGAATGCCATTACACGGGTTTCATCGAAACTCATGGGTTCCATTAGTGACCTAAGGGATTCCGAGTACTCCAATGAATCTTTTAGAAAGTCACGAACTATTGTATTAGTAAAGTTGCAACTAAGTTTAAGTTTTAGTTATTTATTTGCTTATATATGATATGGCAATTAGAAGTATTGAAAAAAGATTTAAAAAAATAGAAAAAACAAAAATAATAAAAATAAAAAGTGAAAAGGAGAAAAAGTTCCACCAAAAATAAAATGTTGCAACAAATAGAATTATAGTTATATTTTTAGGAAATTATACTATATATTATTTTTCATTTTTGTTGAGTCACTTGGCATTTGACTATAACTTTTGAGATGAAAGGGGGTAAATAAAAGGGCATAGGAGGTAAGTTTTGGGATTAAAACCCTAATTGTGATTTGATGAACAAGATGCGGAAAATAAGAACAAACACAAATATGAAGATATGTTGAATGATCACTCGATTAATTCAATTATGAGGAACAAATTACACTTTAAGAATAAGAATCTAACTCTACAAGAAACCTCACAACATGGCGGCTACATTTTGCCTCACTCTTAACCCTAATAATGAATAATACATGACTATTTATAGGGAAAAGACAAGTCTTGGGCTTTTAACCTACATTTCATCAAGGGGGCTCATTGCCATCATCCATGGATTACTTTGAAACCCTACAGTAAGAATGACAAAAATGAACGTTGTTCAAATTGAATGGGAAGTGTTTATAAGGATCGTAAGTATTTAGGATTGGGGAAGTTCTTAGGAAAAATTAGACACAAATATACGCATTGCGGTCTTGGAGTAATGTGCAATGTTAATAGCTAAAGTTTTGATGTGATGATAATAAATATCAGTTTTGCTTGGGGCAAGCAAAAGACAAGTATGGGGTATTTTGATATGTGCATATTTCATGCATTATTTTAATAGTTTTTGCTATATTTATGCCCATTATAGAACAAAAGGTACTTAATTTTTTTAAGGTATGTTTTGTAGCAACGAAGACATGCTCAGGATCAAAAGGAAGCTATTGCGGAGCTGTAAGCGGGAAAAATGGAAAAAAATCAAAGAAGACTTGAAACTGGAAGACCACATCATGGTTGTCTCACCACGATGTGGTGATTTGAGAAATCCTGATGGAATAGTGACTTGGTGATTATGTGTTTTTAATGAAAACCATGTCGTGGTGGGGGTCAACCACAACATGGTGGGCCAGATTCAGGATTTATAAATAGGACGTATTCTCTCTCAACCCTAAGGAATGCTTGGAGTTTTATTTGACTTTTGGAGACCATAGGAGTGCTGGAACACAGAGGAAGCTCAGATTTCGATTAAGGTTTAGCTTTTGAAGAGATTTGAGGCAATGATACTTCTGAAAACTTATTTACTTTGTTATTCATTATGATTTTAATTGTGAGCTTCGTTTTTAAGAGTTTGTTTCCAGAAATCATGGGCTAAAAACCTTAACTTCTGTTAAGAGTAGATGATCATTATGACCATGTATTGATTTATTGGAATTTGGATTGTTGCTAGTTGCTTATTTGTTATGATAGCTTGTTAAAGATCCTTTTGTTTGAATGAAAACTACATCTTCTGTTTATTGCTGAGTTTTTCTGAATTGGATGGTCATTCTTATTTGGTAAACTTGAATCTTATGAATTTGTGACCACCAAAGTTGTAAGACTAGTGTTTTGATCATAAACACTGGCTTAAATAAAAGAATAGGTAAATTAATGTGGAAGCTAATATGTGATGATCATTCATATATTGAATTGATGTTATTATCCATTAATATCAATCATAGATCAAGTCTAGCATAACTCGAATTAAATACTAGTAATCCTATTTGTTTGTACACCAGATCAATGCATGAATGAATTAGTTTTACTAAAGGATTAATATTTTGATCATAAAGTTTAGTCAACTTAGGAATCGGTAAGCAACAATCAAATAATCCATTGCACTTATCCAAGAAACCAACCATAGGAGTATTGTGAATCGAATCTAAACAACCGTTTCTTTAATATCTTGTCTTAAACCTTAAATTTGAATTGCTTTTGTTAGTTTACTTGCTTTTGGTAACAATAGTTTTAACTTTTTAGACTTGAAAAACTAGAAAACCCCCCTCTTTAATTTATTGTTTGAATTAGTTAACATTTAGTAGTATTTAGCTGATATTTTTGTTCCATGTGTTCAATACCCTACTTACCTGAACTATCTTGCTATTCGATTAGGTACACTGCCTATTGCGTATTAGTTAGTCTAGATTAGTAGGTTTATTACTTAGTACATAAAGAACATATCACCAAATAATCTTAATAATCAATTTAATGTCACTTATGTAAGACCATTGCATAGTGGTTCATAAATTGGTGAAAACATTAGGACCAAGACTTTTAATAATTTATATGTTGGTAATCAACTGAAATTAATACATGTCTTGAAACTAACCACAGTAAAAATGGTGGTTCAAAGCTAAACGGAAGTGTCTTGAATCTCTTGATTACAATCGTCTTAGTTATTTGTTTGCTAGTTATTTAGTTGCTTTAAGTAATTAGGTTAATCTGAACTTGCAAAATCAGATAAAAATCCCCCACTTTAGTTATTTTTCTTAAATTAATTTTTAGTAGTTATTTTATTAGCTAAATTTTGTTCCATGAGATCGACACCCGACTTACTTTTCTATATTATAAACTGACTAGGTACACTGCCTATAAGTGCCTTAGTAGTTAAGTTTTGTTAGGTTATAAATTTAAAGCTGGAAGGTATATCTATACACATCAGGGTCTTTATAATATAATAGACAATTTGATGATTCAAGAATATGCTTTTGAGTTCTTGTTGAACGGTAGGCGAAATTTCACCATAATCTTTCTTTAAGGAAATTTTATATTTTCTGTTGTCTAAAATTGATAGGTTTTAATTTTTTTAAGAGTAAATTACACGAATGGTCCCTAGGGTTTGGGGTAATTTGCGTGTTTGGTCCCTAACTTATTTTTTTTAACTCGAAAAGTCTCTACTATTTGTTTTTGTTACACGCTTGGTCTCTACTGTTTGTTTTTGTTATG
Source organism: Lactuca virosa (assembly GCF_052849685.1). NCBI lineage: Eukaryota > Viridiplantae > Streptophyta > Magnoliopsida > Asterales > Asteraceae > Lactuca > Lactuca virosa. The sequence continues at coordinate 416,910,323 of NC_136430.1, read as the reverse complement.
CGCTTGGTCCTTGTCTTACCTAAAAAAATCATTATTTAAATAGGGGAAAATGGTGGGGTAGGTAAGGTAAGGTGAGAGGGTGGGGTTGAGGGTGTGTTTATTTAAATAAATTAAAAAATCAAGGGCAAAATAGTCTTTTTAGGTAAGACAGGGACCAAACGCGGAAAAAAAACAAACAGTACGGACCTTCCGAGTTAAAAAAATAAGTTAGGACCAAACGCGCAAACTACCCTAAACCATAGGGACCATTCGTGTAATTTACTCTTTTTTTTTAATTTTTCATGCTCACTAGTACAATAGGTTTATTACTTTGGCTTAAGTATAGAGGGAAAAAGAAGAATTATATAGGAATTTTGTTTAAACCATGTGCCGATATGCATTTTTCTATAGAATCAAATGGTATTTTAATCTGTTTTGGCTTCACTTTTACATCTTATTTGTAATACTTTAATCATATTAGGGAAGGAATGGAGAACTAAGAAGTAATGAAAAAATAATGTATCGTCGGTGATGTTTGATTGGAAACATGTATTTCGAAATGGTAATGGTAATGCATGTGTTAGTCACTTTCAAAACAATCACAAACTCTTAAAAAATGTATGAATTTTCTAAATTTGATAGGATTTTATATTATGATATTCAAAATTCAATTTTTTTGCTGATTGTTTCTGAATCTGAATTGTAAATCATTTATAGCTTGTTTTCGAATTCTAAATTTTTGTTGATTTGTTTCTAAATTGATGTTATTGTTTGATTATAGATGGCAATCAGTTGGATGAATACAATACCAAGTTGATTGAATACAATACCATGGACATGCAACTCCATTTCAAAAAGGAATGATGGGTTTCATTATAAGAGAATGTACTTGTCATACAAGAAGTAATGACGATTTTTCAGATGCAATTCCCTTGTTCTTTGATTTTTCTTAATTCACATAAGAACATATTCATTTTTTTTAGAAATCTCCCATTCTCATGAGAATGTTACAATTATGTTTGTAACATGTGGTTTATTATTCTAATTCTTTAATTTTTAAAAGAATTTTAGTTTTGTATTTTTATTTTATTACCATTATAATAAGAATTGCGTATTTGGAATTGTGATATATTTTCATTCTTACTAATATATCTCTTATTTCTTCCAAGAGTGTTTATATTTCTTACAAGATTTATAAATATGTATTTTTCAAGTAAATAACAAAAAAACTTCACAAAAATCTTGATTTCTAAAAATATAATCTGTTAAAAAAATTGCATTCTTTCAAGAATAAAAATGTACTCTGTTAAGAATAGTTTTAGAATTAAATTGACTTTACGGTTTTATAATTTTTAAATTGATTTATATTAATTACAAAAATGATTTTATAATTGAATTTGATTTAAAAAATAGTGAAGTTTTATATTCTATAAATAAATTGTTGTGTATATTGTGTTGGGTCATTGGACCTTATGTATAGTTTGTTTTGTAAACGGGTTGGGCCTATCCTCCTGTATTTATTTACTAGGGTTAGAGTATTTAAGATGCATGCATACATCATATTTTGGTAACTCTGATAATTACTTTGTAACCCTAATCACGCATCTACAGTAGCAATTCTTTGTCGAGTTCTTATGAGGCGTGACCTTTTAATCATTCAACATATTTTGGATCATCGTTGTGTTCTTGTTACTAATCTGTTTGAATCTAAACGACCTTTTAAGGATTATCATCCTAACAATTGGTATCAGAGCCGGAGACTGTGTAATTTATACGCATCTTTTCTGTTTATAGAGTCATTAGGGTTTCCGTTAATATTGGATCTAGTTTAATCGTCATCATCGTTTTCTTGACGCCATTCTGTGATCTTAATATTACCCTAAAACTTCTTTAGTTTACACTTCTGACTCTTAACAGGTTTTAAACGAAATATCATCATGCAGCACGACGAATCTCACATCAACTCTATAAATCTCTCCAGCAGCATTGGATCGACAACAAGGATCCGGATTCTTTTTCCCAATGAGTATGAAGTTTGGGCACTTCACTTTGAAGATTACGTTCTCGGCCTAGAGGATAACAGTTATTTGATATGGGAAGCCATCACTCTAGGTGCATTTGTTCACACAACAACCAAAAGAGTTATTAAAACTCAGAAGGACTACAACCAACTGCTTCTTGATGTAAAATACGTTCCTCATGATGAGAAAGAAAAGCTAATCAGCAATGTTAAAGCAATGAGGATCATTCGATTCGCTTTTCCAGCTGATACCTTTCGTCTGGTTAGTTCGTGTGACACTGCAAAAGCTATCTGGGATAGGCTCAAGGAACTTTACTCTACTAATTCAGATCTTGAGCATTTTACTCAAACACTCTTGCTTTCATAGTTTGGTGCCTTCGCACAAAAGCCTGAAGAAAGTTTGAGTTCAACTTTCAATCGCTATAATCATCTTCTGAGTAAGATGATGAAACATGGTATTGGACGAGAAGTAATCGAACAGAAAGTTATGCTCATGAATGGGCTTAGATCCGAGTAGATGGCAGTGGTTTCTACCGTCAAGGCGCATGAGTAGTTTAAAAACTATACCTTAGCGAAGCTGGTTGGAATTCTGAAGGCACACGAAAGTGAGGTGACAAAAGAAGCGAAAGTTGTTTCTAGAATGGGATCTCTGGCTCTCGTTGCGAAAGGCAAGACAGTTGCAGATGATGGGTCTGAGTTTTATCATTCTGAATGCGAGCTTACGAACGAGGAGTATGCTTTAATGGTTTCAAATCCTAAGCGGTTCGCAAAGAAGAAGTTCCCCTCAAACAAGAACCGAAACTGGCAGGGCAGGTAGAGCTCTGAAAAGGTGAAAGAGGAGAATAAAAATGACTCTCAAAAGGAGGAAGGAAAGAAGGAGAAGAAGCTCATTAGTGACTCCGGCTATGACTGTAATTATTGTCATGGTAAAAATCATTTGGCCAAGGAGTGCATGCTAAGAAGGTTAAATGAGAAGAAGGAAGGAAAAGATGATGAGGCATACTACATGCGAATGCTAGAGGAGATCAAGAAGAAAAAGAATGTTGATAGCTCTATGCCTGCTTTAATTGTGGAGGAAAATGTTGCTGAGAACGAGTTTGGAGGAGTTGAGGTATAGTCAACAGACTCTGAAGATGACGAGGTTCGTAGGCCCACGCATGGCAGGGCGTTCGTTGTGAAAGAAGAGAGTTCGCAATTTGGAGGAAGATGCTTGATGGTGACAGGCGAAAGGTCACATATGCAGGGGAATGCCACTGAGAGTGGAGGAGGAGATGATAGCTGTTTCGCAGCAAGACCAGTTCCTGAACAAATCAATGAGTGCGAACAGCTGATCAACAAGGTAAATCTAATTCTTGAATCTCTCAATATACCTGTGTCTAGATACGAAACTGAATTAAATGACCTAAAATTCACCTTTTCAAGCATTAGTGATAGTTTAAAAAGAACTCGTTTGACAAACTCTAACCTAACTGATCAAATTAGCAGGGTTTCGTCAAAAAGCGGTGAGAGGCGCATATGGATAGAGAAGATTGAGTCGGATTTATCTAAGTCTAGGGATCAATTGATTTATTTGCAACGAGACAATTTAATGCTTTTAAAACAACGTAACATTTTCTGTTTGATTGCTAAAAGGATTTATTACAATATTACTCAGTTGCACCTTGATTGTGAGATTGGTAAGAAAATTCACAAGATGATCTTACCATTTCTTGAATTAAAGGAAGACGAAATCGACGCCGATTGTTATAAATGCGAATCCATCGTTTCGTCTGACGAAACTTCTGATGCTTACAGGGTAGGACTGGAAAGAATTGAATCATACATTAAGTCCAAAGACCATAAAAACATGTTAAAACAACTATTAGATGAAAATGACAATAGGCAAATAAAATCTGATACTATACAAAGGTTCGACTCATTGAATGCCAAATTGAGTTCAGACAATAAAATCAATGTTAAAAATACATCTGAATTCGATGAGGATAGTGATATGAGCGAAATTTCTATAGAGGATGAGGTTGATTCCTCAGAATTTGTGAAAAATGAAACTGAACCTGCGAAAGCTTTAATTTCCGAAAACTCAGTTGAGTTCACACGTATTTCTCAAAATAAACCTAAAATTTTAAAAGCTAAAGCAACGGTCTTTCCCAAAGTGCAAATTGTCCCTAATCAAGTATTTTCTACTAAAGGACAGGATAAAAACCAAATAGTTGAATTAACGTCCCTCGTAGATGACGACAACAAGGATGGATGTGATGAGTACTTCTGGTCTGTTCCAATAGACAATGCAGACGAAACCATAGGTTTGTCAGAAAAGACCTCTTGGAGAGTGAAAGGAAGGTATGTGGCAGAACCACTGAACAATCGCTCAAGCTATAAGAAAGGAAGTCCAAGTGGAACCAAGGACATTCAAAGCGAACCTAAATCAGTAAAGGACGAATCTCATGTGAGAAAGGCGAAACCAAGTGCAAACATCCACAAGTCCTCAGAGCAACTTGCATCTAAAAAACGGCAAAGGAATGTGAGATATCAAAGAAATCTCAATGAAAGGAAGCAATTTTGGCAATCCCAAAATCCCAACTATGTTCGCAATGAAAAACCTTTCAATCGAAATGCGAAAGCCCCTTCGCATGCGAACCCCAGACACTCTTCGCACTCTCACTTTCGCAGTCCACAGGACTCTAAACAGAAAGTTGTTCAAAAAGACCACCTTTTCAAAGAAGCCTATGGAGAAGCCAAAACCTCATCACTCTCAACCCACGAAAGCTTCATTCAAAGAAGCTAAAGGAAAAGAAAAGTTAGTTTCAGCTCCTGAAGTTGCATCCAATAAATCGAATACTAAGTCAAAGAAAGTTGAAAAAGAGTTCACAAAGAATCAAATCAAAAACAAGCAAAAACAATCTTTTCCAAAAGAAACGAACAAAAAAGATAAAAGGATAAATTTTTTCACCATAACAAAGAAAGATGAGACCACATTAGTTAAACGTACTTATATGGTTGATTTTGCAATTACTTTTCCCCTTTCTGTAAAAGGCTCACAAGGACCCCAGCAACTTTGGGTTCCTAAATCTGCTTGATTTTCGCAGGTAATACGTGACGAGCAGTTCGACTCCGAATGGTATATCGACAGTGGCTGCTCGCGTCACATGACTGGGAGGAAGGAGGAATTGCCAGAGTTTCAAGCTCTCAAATATGGTGGAAATGTAAATTATGGAAACAACTCTTTTGGAAAGATTAAAGGTTATGGAATGATAACGAATGGAGAGTTTTCTATTCGAAAAGTGGCGTACTTAGAAGGCCTGCAACACAACCTCATAAGTTTTTCGCAGTTGGTTGTGGGAACATGCTTAAAGGTTTCATTTGATGACGAAGGGTCTGAAGTCATAGAAAAGAAGACCAAACCAGTCCTTCTAAAGTCGAAGCGCAAAGGAGAAATGTATCCGTTAAATCTGAATCCAATACGAGGGAAGCCTGCTATTTGCTTACTTACGAAAGCTCACTCAGACGATAGCTGGCTATGGCATAGAAGACTTTCGCATCTCAACTTCAAAGACATCAACAAGCTTGTTCTTGGTGATCACGTGCAAGCACTTCCTCTCCTTAAATTTGATAAGGATCATTTATGTGCAGCTTGTGAATTGGGGAAGCAAAAGTAGGAAAAGTCATCCAACAATAGTAAACACGAAAGTCATTGAACCACTAGAAATTCTACATATCAACCTTTGTGTCCCTTCTGCAATTGAAAGTGTTGGTGGTAGTAAGTACATTCTTGCCATAGTTGATGACTTTACATGTTTCACTTGGGTGTATTTTCTTAAACAGAAATCTGAAGCAACACCAAAACTCAAGGATTTCATAAAGTAGATCGAGCTTCAACTGGGAAAGCTGGTTCGCAATATTCGCAGTGACAATGGTTTGGAATTTAAAAACCAAGCGTTTGAAGAATTCCTTGCTAGGAAGGGGGTCTCGCACAATTTTTCTGCTCCCAATACTCCACAACAGAACGACGTAGTTGAAAGGCGAAACCGTTCCTTGTGCGAAGCGGCGAGAACCATGCTATCTTTTGCATGTCTGCCTCTCTATTTCTGGGCGGATGTGATTGCGACTGCTTGCTTCACCCAAAACAGATCTATCCTGAATAAGCGATTTTCCATCACTCCTTATGAAATAATAAATAATCGCAAACCTAACGTTAAGTTTTTCCATGTATTTGATTCCAAATGTTTTATCTTCAACTCCAAGTAACAACGAAACAAATTCGATGCGAATGCTGACGAGGGACCTTAAACTTGTGGGATAGGGAGGATAATTGGAGGAGGTGGAGGAATTGAAGTATGATTAAGGATAGAACCCAATATGAAATATTAAGGCTAGAACCCAACACAATATTTTATAACTTGGAAGAGGGATGCCGTAATCCAAGCTATAAAATATTTGAAGGTAGGGGAATGACGATTCACCAATTTCCACCATGAAAAACGAAATAATATATTAGGTTTTAATTGGATTTGAAACTCCTAGATCTTTGAGATTCATTGAACTTTTCAATGGCATGTTTCAATCTCAAGTGTGCCCTTCAGGTTTTGTGACTGGGATGCCGAGGATCACAAAACAAGGTGTGAAGTAACCATGCAAATTACTTGGTACCCTTAATGTTTACCCCTCAATCGATGTGCCGGTTAACCACACGCTCTCCATCGATACTATGATAAACATTAAGTTACCCTTTGTCTACCTTGTTGAGTCCAGCTACTGTGCCGGTTAACCACACGCGCTCCACTAACCGACTTAAGCAAAGTGCAAAGTGTAATTTCATGGGTTAGCACCTTATTCACATTTTTCCTAAAGTAACTAAGATTGGGAATTATAAAAACATTTAGTTACTTTATATTTATCATTAATACTTTTAATGAAGGTTTTAAGTCCTTGTCTTCCTGTTCGGCTAACGACCCTCCACCGATCAAGGAAGCGGTGGGTGAGAGTGGACACCCATAAAGCTTTCATTTTATAGGGAACAACCTTATACCCCCCTTATAGACCGACTTCGTGAATGAGACCTACTAACGGTAAAACAACTTTTTATTATACATATATAATTATTATTAAACTTATAATATTATAAAGTATAAGGGTTGGATTTTAACTTTTAAAATTCTAGGGGTTGGAACTAAAGTTTTTAAAGTGACTTTACATGTTCCAAAACTTGAGGGCAAGTTTTGTAACTTTCAAAACTTTTCATTTTTCATAACTTATGAGTTAAATGGTTTATTAAAATGAGAGACTTTTCATTTTATGTAACCTATGTGTTTCTTTAATGGACTTTAAAAGGATGACTTTTGGTAATCCATAACTTGAGGACAAATTATGGATTCCATTAAAACACATAATGATCAAGAATTAAACTAACAAACAAGTTACAAATAATTCCTATGATCTTCTAAACTCATAAGTTCATGAACATGCATATCAACAATTTCAAGAATCACAAATAAACCATACAAAGCTTGAAATTTTGATAATAACCATTTATTTGGATGAGAATAAACATTAGCATAACATCAAAATCAAGTTTTATGAACAAAAACACTTTGTGGTAATAATTCTAATCCAAAACAGACCAAAAACTAATTTTTTTTCACAGAACAGTCACCACCTCGGGGTAAAATTTACCACCTCGTGGTAAACTGGCAGATTAAAAAAATGATTTTTCTTGCAAATAGCATCAAGTATCAAGAAAACAAACTTAGGCTCTGATACCACTGAAGGGTTTTGAGCATTCTAACACTCCTATGGTGTACATGCAACCCTAGAAACCTTGGATCTATGTTTTATCTATGATACATGCAAATTTCTTTTTCCAAGGTTCATAACCTATCTAGCATACATGGGGAACTTTTAATCATAAAATATAGTAAGAAATACATACCTTTAGTTTCTTGGATTCCTTGAGAACCTTGTGAGCCTAGCACCTCAAGTGTGATGCCTCAAATGTCTCACACAACACCAAATACATTTGGAATAACCTTGAGAGAAATAGAACACTTCTAAAATCGGTTATGCCCTCTTGTTCTCACACTCGTGCCGATTTTGGTTGCTCACATGTTCTTTTTATAGTGTGTCATAAGTAGGGTTACACCATGTAAACCCTAACTTGACATGGATCTTCATTTCCATGATCCATGGGTTCAAAGACACCATGGAGCATCCTATGGGTTTTAGCCCAACTTGATAATCCATGGAGCATTAGCCCACTATACAAGTATGGGTGATTTACACAGTCAACCCATATATTTAATTAGTCTCTTTTTGATCACTTAATTAATTTCAAATTAATTCTTTGATCAATACTAATTAAACAATATTATTAATACATTAGAACTTATAATATATTAATAAACCTTAAGTGTTATTTCTCTCATTTTGGTCTATCCAAATGCATGATGCCATGCAACCCAAATGGACCATGCTAATCGGGTCAAGTATATTCCAGAAATAGTTATGAACTTAGACACCTAATCCAACAGTAAGGTCAATCCTTATAATCTGGTGTGTAAAACCTTGATCACGTTGAACACATCGTCAATGCCAAAGACGCTAATTAGGATTCAGAAGACAACGTGATATATTACTTGTTAGCTAAGTTACATGATCCGTTATCTTTGTGATAGGATCTATTTTGAATAGTATATACATCTCATCTATGGTAGTTATCATAGTTATTCAAATCCCTGACATGTAAGGATTTGATTCTAGAATAGTCATCAACCTAGTATATAAGTTACACTAGGTTATGATATAAAAAAAACTGTGTACTCTCTCTTTATGAGAGATTTTTAATCGAAATTTGTTTTTGATTAACCTCTTACTTTCTTGTCATTATTTGATATCTTCTATTTTTATTTCGATCCTTCATCATCCATACCTATGAATGGCGCATCTTGGTCATGGATGGTGCATCCATGCACCAAAGTACTCTATTCCTTTTCCCAATGCTCCATACCCCCTTTTAGAAGATTCGTTCCTTTGTCAGATGATTCATTCCTTTCTCAGATGGTTCTTTCCTTTGTTACATGCTCCATGAACCCTAAGTGCTCCTTTGTTATATAATCAAAGTTTTAAATTTATACATCCAAAATTATCTCAACTATACCGTCACACACTTACAAGCAGTGTACCTGGTTGTGTAATAACATATTTGTGGTGAGAAAGGGTGTCGAACACTAAGGAACGAGTATGTTTTGATTAAGATAAATTTCAACTACAAATGGAAAAATGAAAATGGGGTTTTGTTGTTTAACTAAATTAAACCTGATTTTAAATTTTAAATAAGCACACAAACTAAGCAAAGAATTTTGACTAACAATAATAATTTTAAAGTAATTTTGCTTATATTTTGAATCCCTTTAATTTCATATGGTTGATTTATTAAAAGTGAAATGGGTTTAATAAAGTTGATTACCAAATTATAAAGTGATTAGCTACCTTACTCAGATTCACTAATGCTAATGATTATTAAGTAACTAATATAACGATCATATAATTTGCTACTAAATAACCAATTTAATATTCGAATTATTAATGAATTAATCTAGTGGTTAGTTTCAACGTTCTTGAAAAACTAATCCAAGCACAATTTGGTTAACTAATTCTCTCTAGCATATTTAAGTTTATGATTATATTACATAACCTTATGAATTGATCAATCATTAGTCTTAACAGTTTATTATCACAAACTTATTAAGATTCAAGTTAATACAACAATATTGGTTGTCTAAATCATATATAACTCAAATGTAAGTAAGAAAAATCAAAACTCTAACATAATAGGTAATGTGATTAATCCAAAAATAATATATAATCAATATTTTATAAATCCAATCAATAAATCAAACCATAACATTTAAGGTTCATCTACATCTAAGTAGAAGAATATAGTATTAGCCCATCATCTCTACTGAAAAAAATAAATACAATCAAATAAGCAATGTTAAACATGATGTTTGGAAAATCTGATGATGTATTATGATTCCAAGATTCATTCTTCGAAATTATGCTTCCTTCTTGTTCTTCAACCTTGAATGTGACTTAAAAGGGTTTTGGAACGAATATTTTTGGTAGGTGAAAGGTATATTTTTCTAGTATGTCGATATGTATAGAAAAATCTTATATTTATGACTTAGGGAAATCGCGTCACGGGATGTGTCGCTAAGCGTGATGTCTCCTGATTGTACTCGAATTATAATGCCTCATCATGTCGCTATCTTGAGTTTTCTCGCTTTAGAATCCGATTTTTATGGAAAATCTTATTATGATCCTGATCAGCTGCATTCTTCATCCTTGTTTTCTCCTTTTCTTCTACACACCGACTTCAACTATATCTATCATTTTAAAAACACATTAAGTATCATTTATCTTTAAAATTCAACATTTAGGATTAAGTTATTAAGATAATTATCCAAAATATATGACTAATTAAGACAATATCACCATACACATGAAAAGTCAACATAATAAGTTAATGCAACTCATCTGATACCAAGAAGTCTGAACAATATTGCTCGTGTGAGATAGGAAGAACTTCCTCTTTAATCAATCTATATGTGTTACCAATTGTCATTAATTAAATCACTTTCCAACTTATTACATTATAATACTTATAAAGTACTTTATTTTTACTTATACTTTTGGTACGACAGTTGTTTTGTGGACTGATTTAGCCTTCGTATACCCATTCGTTAAGTAAGGTTCGTAGGTATTATTAAAGTACACTCTTTACCTATCTAAGGATATAAAGCACACACACATAGGATTATGGTTGATTTATTATGAATTTTTCAAGTTGACAATTCAAATCTGTCAACTAGTTGGACCAGTCATAAAAAATTGCAACTTATACCCTATAAGAGGTTAGAATAAGGTAAAGTGGTTCATAAATGAGAGAAACTAGAGAAGATCGCCTTTCAAGAAAACTAAACTGCTCTAATGATTTCATATGATTTTTGTAAGGAGACCAGATTGCAACAAAATATTGAACAACCTCTCGACAACACTGAACAAAATGGGGTTTCCTCCCCACATAGGATTGGAATCAAATCTATAAATTTATAGATGAAAGGTCGTTGACATTCATACTTTTTCAAAGATGTAAGACTCACTCAGATATTATTCTTAAAGAGTTTTCTATGATTTTTAAATGATCGATACAAATTCATGAAATCACAACATTGTTGTTTTTAATTTCACTTTTTACCCCATCCATTAAGAACTTAACTATTAAGCTATTAATAAATACTTCCTACAAGATAAAGGGTCTATATAAGTATATTTTGATGTCAAATAATAACTTCTTAATGGGTTAATAACTACATGAATAAAGAGCTTAAAAACTAGATTTTTCACGTGAACTTATAAATTATATTTGGGGTTGGATTAGGCTTTCAATCCAAACTCATTAATCACCTAAAGCTCATAATCAAGAGATCAACAAGAAAACATCTCAACCACCTCAGGATGGTGATGACATGGTGGCTTAACCACATACGAAAGTTTTTGCTAAAAAGAAGCATAAAAGAAACGATTACTTAATTACAACATGAATTTGCATGGCTGAAAATAAAATATACCCACACAACCGCGAAATGGTGTCCTGTGGTGGCAACAAGGTGCACACTGATAGCCATAGATTTCGACGACGATGATGATGGTGTAACGTGGTGATGGTGGGGGCTATTAAGGAAAGAAAAATAAAAGAAATAAAATAAATGATATTACGTACAAATCCACCCAATGTATGTATGTTTGTGCATGATTCTCCTTTCTTCTTATTCCTTGGGTGTTCACATCTTTTATAGGACGTTAGTACCTTACATCTCTAACCTCTTATTTTGTTTTGATGTTATTGTATTTCATATCATGTGTGTGTTTCCGATTAATGTACATATTATTAGGTATTTTATGTTACAAAACAAATGTACATGTTAAAATTCTCTTCACATTTATGGGTACATGCAACCTAAAATGGATATATGTATTTTTCACATCTAACAGAAACATACTTATAAAACACAAACTAAACCCTATGAATCAAAATTCATGGTTATGAATACATACCTTTTGTAAAATCAAATTAAGCTAATCAAATATGTTGGAACATTGTTTGAGAATAACCTTGTCGGACTTGTCCCACATAGGAAGAGGAAAAAAACATGTGACACCTTTTAAAGGCTTTATCCACTTTATTTATCGAAAGGTTCAAATTGTTGGATAAAGCTTCATGGGTCAATTATGTGGTGTTGGGCTAGTGTTTAGCCTAGTAAATAGAGAATAATTATATATATATATATATATATATATATATATATATATATATATATATATTTATATTGGCCTTGGGGCGCTTGGTCTCTTTTGATTAATTAATAATATATATAAATCTAAAAATTATTTTTATATGTTATTTTAACTTTCAAAATTACCTGTTATTTAACAGGTTTATGGCAGTTTCTCTCTATGGCAGTATTTTTGGAAGTTAGAATTGGTTAGCAGTTAATAACTATCAACTTCCAAGCCTATAAATACCATGAATGCTTCAGATGTTCAGGTTAATCACTACGCATAAAAATCTAAAACATTCATCCTCGTATTTCTCATCGATGTTTAAGGAGATATTGTATAGATTCGACAGATCCAAGATTATATCTTGAATAGATTGTTGTATCCTCAAAACAGATCCATACCCTGGAAATTTATGTCTTAGGACACTGCTTGTAGGCCTCAGTCTCTAAAATTTCGTGGTTGTAACTTTGTGTAAAACACTTTCAATATGTTTTTTCTTGTGAATTGATTCTTGTATTTACATTTATTTGAATTTTCGTTTGTTATATGTTTGTTATTTTGTTGATTGTTTACTTATGTCATAACAATCTTAAGACATAAATGAAAAGTGAAGAATTGATCAAAATTCCATCATCAAATCACATGTGGAAAAGCGTGAGAAATTCAAAGGCTCAGATTTTTATAGATGGAAACAGAAGATGTTGTTTTACTTGACAACTCTTCATGTTTCCAATGTTCTGACTGATGATTCTTCTTCCCCTCCCATAGGTGGGACCACTACTGAAGGGACACATCCACCAACTACAGCCCAATTAGCAGAACATCAAATGGATGTGGAATCCTGAAACACAAATGAATATAATTGCAGAAATTACATTTTGAATGCCTTGGATGATTCTTTCTATGATATCTACTCTACCATGACTATTGTAAGAGAGAGAGAGATATGGGAATCATTGGAAAAGAAATACAAAACAGAAGTGGCATGTTCCAAGAAATTCGTGATCGGAGAGTTCATGAATTTCAAAATGGTGGATACCAAAAATGTCCTCAAATAAATGGAGGAACTTCAAGTAATTGCACTTGATCTTGATGTTGAACGTATGGGTATAAACTCTAAGTTTCTTGTTGGTTCAAATATTGTAAAACTTCCTCCTTCTTGGAAGAATTTCAAATTGTATCTTAAACACTTGATTGATGATATGAGTTTTGAGCAAATTGTGTTGAGAATTCTTGTTGAAGAAGATAACCGGTTGAACAAGAATGCAGATGCAAAATCCTTGGAACCAAGTGCAGACATTGTTGGAGAAGCAAGCACTTCCAAGACAAAGCACAACAACAAGAAAGGGAAGAATGTTGGATTAGTGTCTAAGTCCATAACTATATTTGGTATGTACTTGACCCGATTGTAGCATGGTCCTTTTTGGGTTGCTTTCACCAAAGCAACTTGACTGGATGAATAATAGAGAAGGAGGATATTATGGTTTATTGATATATTATAAGAATAATATATTAAAAGAGAAAATCATATTTATTTAATTAACATTGGTTAATAATTAATTAAGAATTAATTTTGTGGTCGAAAGAGGTTAATTGAATTAAGGGGACTGAATTTGTAATTATGTGATAGTTGCAAAGTTGGGTAAGGAAACCCTAGTGTATACGGTGGACGAATTCTAAGGATAAAGCCTTAGGAATTCGTCCAAAAGAGGGATTCTAGAATTATCTTTGGGCTGCTTGGCGGCTAAGTAACCAGATAAGGATAAGGACTGAAACCCTAATTTCCACACCTATAAAAAGACCCCTTGGCATAGGAATTTGGCTAACACTTGAACCCTAGAAGTCTTGGAGTCGAAATTCCATTCTTCCCTCTCTCTCTTGCTTCATCCAATTGCTTTTGGTGTTTGTTGTAACATCCTGTTCCGAATCGATTTCTAGTTTGAGGCTGTGGTCCGAAGATCGGTCATCATAAGGATTATGTCTTTTTAAAAAGGTAAGACCGATGCTCATTTGGGTGCGGGTGATGTATTAGAAGTGATTCGGGTGTTCGGTTCGTATTTTAGAGCGTAGGGGTATTTCGGTAAAGTGTCAATTTGGGCTTTTGTGGAAAATGGATTATTGTTCGGAAGGTCTTAAGAAATATTTGAGTTGTTAGAAGTGTAGGTCTTCTCGTTACCATTCCGTTGATATAAGGATCGTCGGAATTGGGCTTATAACGAAGAAGTTATGGTCTTCGGAAGTTTCGTGGGTTTCAGGCTTAGCCGAGTACGCGGGGGGTACACAAAGTGTACACGGGGCGTACTAGTGAAAAAGGAAGTATGCTGGGCGTACCTTGGAGTACGTTGGGCGTACTGACCAGGATGGTCGCGAATGTTCTTCGGAATACGCTGGCCGTACCAGAATTACGTTGGGCGTATGCCAGTCAGATCAGAACCCTATTTTAGGGTCTTGGACCCTATTTAAGCTCCTTATCTCATAACCTAACCCTAATATCTTCAGCCTCCACCCTCTAAAACCCTAGAAATCGTCATATATCATTCATGGTGACTTTTTGAGCTTATGGAGTCCATTTTTGGGATATTTGACCCATTTTCAAGAAGGTGGAACTTGTTGCAAAAATCAGAATCAAGGAGGAGCTTATGGATCTGGATTTTAGGACTCGTTCTTAGCTTGATTAAGGTGGGGCAGCAGCTAAGGATGTCATTCGGGAATCTTCTGCATTCGAGGTGAGTCTCCTCACCATACCAATGGGTCTAAGTCACCAAGGCCGGCCCATTTTATAATATGTGGTACGCTAGCTGAATTTGTATTATGTGACACGTTAGCTGGTTATGTGCTAGGAAGTATGCTAGTGGTATATGTGGTATGATTGTATGAAAGACCATGGGAGAGCCCATGACACCTGGATGTAAGACCATGTGGAGAGCCCATGGCTTTTCTATTATGTTGTAGTGTTTATTGTAGATTCGCTAATGATATATCTGGTATGCATGTATAGGTGGTATGCTAGTGATTATGTGGTATTCTAGTTGTCTTTGTGATACTTGCATGGAAGACCATGGGAGAGCCCATGGCACCTGGATGTAAGACCATGTGGAGAGCCCATGGCTTTCCTATTAAATACCATGGGAGAGCCCATGACACTTAGGTGTAAGACCATGTGGGGAGCCTATGGCATCCTGGAGTAAGACCCTGGGGACGAGCCCACGACATCCCTATATGTTGTATGTATGGCTTATATGGTTTATGTAGCTTTTATAGCTAATATGGATTATGTGATTATGTCGATTGTGTGTGGGATATGCTCTGCGGAACTCACTAAGCTTCATGCTTACAATTTTGTTTATTGTTTCAGGTATCATCAGTTTGGAAAGAAAGGGGCCCGGCTTGATCGCAATGCACACACCCATGTTTTCCGCAATGAATGATTTTGGGATGAACTCTGATAAATGTTTTAACTAACGATGTTATGGAATGTTTGGAATAAATGTTATCAATGTTTGGCTATATTAAATATTAAATTTTTACCCATTGATTTTTGGGTCGTTACATTTGTGATTCATTAGAGGCACAACATTTGGGGTGCTAAGGTTCTCAAAGCTTCAAGATCTACAATCAACAATCAAGGTATTCATCTAACTTGTTTATTTAATATTCAATAGTTTTTGTTGTATGCTAGATTAGGGTTTACAAGCTTTGGATTAATTTGCATGTACAATAGAGAAACCTAGATCCAAAGCTTTAGGGTTTTTCATGTGCACATAGGATGTTCTTTTACTCAAAGCCCAATAGTGGTATTAGACCCTTGCTTGGTTTCTATTGTATTTGATGCATTGTGTGTTTGTCCTTTGCTTGAAATCAATTTTTTGGCCTTCTGCCTGACAGACTCATCGAGTCCCAAAGAGGACTCACCGAGTCAGATGAACTCGACGAGTCCAAAAGGGGACTCGGCGAGTCGGGCTATCACACAGAGGGAAATACGGGATTTTTGCTTATTTTGACTTGGGATAATTACCATAAGTGTTTCTAATTAATAAAATCCGAATTTTATTGATTCTATATGATTATGTAACACCCGTTCCTCGAGGGCTTGGAAGAAGAAAGGAAAGGTTGGAGAAGAAGCTCTTGAGGACCTTGAGCTCAAGGATCTGGAACAAGCTCACCATTTGGCACCAAGAGGAGGTATAAAGCTCCTATCTTTCCTTCTAGAATCATAGATCTAGGGTTTTGAAGATTTGGACCTTTTTAGGTCCAAAGTTTAGATCTTGGCCATGCAATTTCGATTTTGAGCTTAGGGTTGCCACCCTTGAAGCTCAATGGGTTCCTTTAGCTGTAAAGTTGCAAACTTTGAGACTTTTATGAAGCCATGCAAGAGATCTAGCCATTTCCATGGAAGTTCATTGTCATTTCTAGTGTTGGGCTTATTTGGTGGGTTGCAAGCCACCAAGTGATCAACTTTAAGGGTTAGGACGAAGCATGGGACTCAGATATGTAGTTTGGACGCATGTCTTAAGGGATTAAGCAGTTTTTGGAAAAAATGCTTAACAGGAGAGTACGTTGGGCGTACACGCCAATACGCGCAACGTACAAGCCTTTTCAACAGTACGCGCAGCGTACAGAGAGGTACGCTCAACGTACGCTCAGTTAATGGACTTTGTGATTGGGCCTTGGTTTGGGCCAGGTCTTGGACATAGCAGTAATGGGCTATGCTGGGCCTTCAAAACTATGTTATGGGCCCAAGGATTAGTTGGGCTTGAGAGGAAAGCCCATTTGAAGAGTTGGGCCCAATTTAGAAAGTTGGGCCATTTGAGGACTTAATGGGCCTTAGTGATGATTAGAAAGGATTGGGTCTTGGTCATGGCCTAAAATAGATCAGAGGGGTAAAATAGTCATTTTACCCATGGGGGAGTCATCAGTTTTTGACTAAATGTTTATTTGGTCATTATAGCCGGGGAGTAGTTGGAGCAGCCGACGGTGTCACCTTTACACGAGTTATTCAACAGTCAGTTTGAAAGGTGAGTTTCCTTCCAGTAGGAATGGGTCTACGGCCACAATGCCGACCCATTTAGATGATAGTAGTTCCGGACCTCGGTTCGATGCCGGGGCGATCCCGAGAAGTAGTTATGTATGCTTGACGTCTTCGTGATTCATGCATGTTTATGAGATGTGTTATATGTTCCGGACTCCGGTCCGATGCCGGGCAAGCCCGATGCAGTATATGTGTTTATGTTATATGTTCATGTTTATGTTATGTTTAGTTTATTCCGGACTTTGGTCCGGTGCCGGGCGGGGCCCAAGTTATTCCGGACTTCGGTCCGATGCCGGGCGGGGCCCAATTTATGCCGGACTTCGGTCCGATGCCGGGCGGGGCCTGATGCAGTGGGCAAGGCCCAGTATGTGCCATATGTGTTATTCTATAATATGTGGTAGTTTGGGGGAGCTCACTAAGCTTTGTGCTTACAGTTTTCAGTTTTCGTTTCTGGTACTTCCACTAGCAAAGGGAAGGGCTCGGGATGATCGCATGGCACACACCACAGTCACAGCCTGGGAGTTTACTCTGATGTTTGTTATGAGATTTTGATTTGAGACAGATACTATGATGTTTTATGCTACATGATTTATGATTTTACTTTTGACTTTGGATGGATTATAATTAAATAATGATTTGAAAACGAAAATTTTGGGTCATATTTTTTGGATGTTTCAAGTTGGTATCAGTCTATCAGAGCCTTGGTTTGAGGGATTCGGGCACACTTTCGGGTGTGTCTGAACTCAAACTAAGGAAGTGGTATGAAATTTTCAGAAGAAAATCATTTTTACAAAAGGGATTTTGAAAATAGAAAAGAACTTTAAAAAGAGAAAAGGGTGTGGTGCATGCAATCAACCAAGCTCAAGTAAGTACTCCCAAATTACCCATACAAGTTTATGTTATGGTTATCAGCTTTATTAGAACAACATGCTAGATTAGGACTAAGGATCTAGGAAGGATTCCTTTTGTGCCTGTCATTTGTTTTCAGCTTTATGAGAATTGCATGCTAGTACAGATTAGTCAGTATGATAGCCAGAGTAGTATATGCCTGATTATGTGTACTCGATGCTCGAATGCTGCTTTCTTTGTGCTTTTAGGAGTCTTAGTTATCTTTTACTAACCAGTAAATGAATATGTTACGTTACATATTGCGAGGATTAAATAATTTCAGAAGGTTAGGTCTAGCTCTATTACGCAACTCTTGTTTGAGTCCAACCGTTGTAGGGTATGATCTCTCATTCGAAGAATTATCTAGTCTTAGTAATATGTAATAGTATTCACGAGCTAGTTAGGGGAAGGTAGCAGGGACTTCTTATACAGCTGATAGCGGAGAGTGGGTTGGTGATTACCCTAGGGCAAGCCTAGGAAGAGTTTAGTATGAGATCAGCAGTAGCAGTAGTAGAAGGGACTTGGTGGATTCGAGGCAGTTCTTGAGGAAAGTACGGATAGATGTGGAAGGTAGTATGGGCCCGTACTACTGAAAGCAGAGGATCCGTACTCGAATTAAGGAAGGCTGAGATAAGACCAGGGAACTTGTAGTGTATGTGATCCCTCCAGTTATATTAGTATTCTGACGTTTGTTATGATGTGTTTTCAGAATGGTGGTTTTACGCCCTAGACCAACAGTTGGTAGTTCAGGTGCCGGAGAGGGATCGGGCTCAGGCTCTGGGTCCGGGCAGTTAGATGAGCAGACCAGGGAGTTCATCTCCTCGGAGGTTACGCGCATCATACTAGACCAGACTCCTTTGATTTTTGGATCGGTCAAGGAGGGTATCTTAGAGCTTCTGGATGAGAAGCTGAGCGCTTTCCGCACTGAGATAGCGGCCATGATGGGATCGTGCACATTGACTTTCTGGGAGTTCAGAGCTTGTGGAGCTCCCGACTACCATGGGGCTCGGGACCCCATTGCGAGTTCCAGATGGTTGGTGGATGTTGCCAACGCATTCCGCACCAGCAGATGTCCCGAGGGGGATAAAGTTAGGCTTGCGTCCTGTCTTCTGAAAGACAGGGCACGTGACTGGTGGGAGGAGGTTGGGAGAGCCATTGGTGATGACACAGTATTAGATGCGATGACCTGGAGTGATTTCACGACCAGGTTCAGGGCCGAGTTCGCACCTGTTATTGAGGTGAAGCAGCTTGCTAGAGAGTTTCAGGACCTCCAGCAAACGACAGAGACTGTGGCGGAAATTACCGCCAAGTTTAGGGAGAGGGCCCTTTCGTTCCGCAGTATGTGGCGGACGAGGAGATGAAAAAGGCCCGATATCATGAGATGTTGCGGAGTGATATCCGACAGTTTGTGAGCCGCTCCAGCTGCAAGACGTTGGAGGACATGATTGCTAGGGCCCGTGAGAGGGAGATTGACCTAGAGATGGAGAGAAAGAGGAAGCCAGAGGTAGCGTCTGGCGTAGTGGGTTCGGGAAAAAAGCCCAAGGTGTCTGATCACAGGTCTAGGGGGCAACAGAGCCACAGTCATTGTGGCAAGTGTGACAGGTTGCACGATGGGGTGTACAAGGCGGGGAGTTCCGGCTACTTCAAGTTCGGCCGGACTGGGCATATGAGTAAGGATTGTACAGCTGCTACCACTACCACCACCACAGCATCTGATCTGATTTGCTTCCATTGCAATCAGAGGGGACACAAGAAGTCTCAGTGTCCGAGTCTAGCATCAGTAGGATAGGTGGTGGCACCCGCTCCTACCACATTGAGGATTACAGACGGCCGTCAGGGTCGGGCGGAGGCGCCAGTGGTGAAGAGAAGAGCCTTCCAGTTGACAGCAGAGGAGGCACGAGCGACTCCTGATGTGGTTACCGGTATGTATTTTTCTCCATCCTCTCTTTATTACTTTTGATTATTACTCATGTTTATATGTTTGTTTATAGGGTCGTTCCTAGTGAACGCCATTTCAACTATGGTATTGTTCGATTCGGGGGCTACCCGATCATTTGTGTCGCTTGCACTTAGCAAGCAATTTAGCAGAGCTCCGGGGGAGCTGGATTGCCCACTCGACCTAGAGATAGTGGATGATAGGACCGTCAGGGTCGCGAGAGTTCATAGGGGATGTACACTTCGGTTATTTGATGAGCAGTTCTCAGTGGATTTGGTTCCTATTCCCCTGCGAGGGAATAAGGTTATCGTGGGTATGGATTGGTTGAGCCTCAATGGGGCGGTGATCGACTGCGAGCAGCAGCTAGTGAGGGTTCGTACTCTCAGTGGGGGAGAGTTAGTGATACAAGGCGAGAGACCATAGCACGGATCGATTCTTTGTTCAGCGGCAAGAGCGAGGCGCTACTTTCAGCAGGGTTGTGCAGGATACGTCGCCTATGTCATGGATACCCGGGATAAGGGTAAGGCGACAGTCAATGATGTACCAGTGGTGCGAGAGTACCCAGACGTATTCCCGGAAGATTTGCCTGGGATACCTCCGGAGAGACAGGTGGAGTTCCGGATTGACATGGTCCCTGGTGCGGCTCCGATACCTAAGGCACCATATCGGTTAGCTCCTCCCGAGATGCAGGAGTTGTCTACGCAGCCGCAGGAGCTGCTAAACAAGGGTTTTATCAGACTGAGCAGTTCACCATTGGGAGCCCCGATCCTGTTTGTAAAAAAGAAGGACGGGTCGCACTGTATGTGCATAGATTACTGGGAGCTGAACAAGGTAACGGTGAAGAACCGTTACCCACTCCCAAGGATAGATGATTTGTTCGACCAGCTTCAGGGAGCATCTTGGTTCTCCAAGATTGATCTACGGTCCGGATATCACCAGATGCGGGTCAGAGATGACGACGTGCAGAAGACCGCTTTTAGGACCCGCTATGGTCATTATGAGTTTGTGGTGATGCCGTTTGGGCTCACCAATGCTCCAGCCGCGTTCATGGACCTCATGAACCGCGTGTGCAGACTGATGCTGGATCGGTCTGTAATAGTATTCATTGACGACATCTTGGTTTACTCCAAGACTCAGGAGCAGGATGAGGAGCACCTGAGGGAGGTGCTAGAGACATTGAGGAGGGAGAGACTTTTTGCAATGTTCTCCAAGTGTTAGTTGTGGTTGCGCGAGGTGCAGTTTCTTGGGCACCTAATCAACAAGAAGGGTATTTTGGTAGATCCGGCCAAGATAGAGGCCATGATGCGGTGGGAGATTCCGAGGTCTCCATCTGAGATCCGGAGTTTCATGGGTCTGGCAGGGTATTACAGGAGGTTTCTCCAGGATTTCTCCAAGATAGCAGTTCCGTTGACCCGACTGACCAAGAAGTCGGTGGTATTTCGTTGGGGTTCTGGGCAGCAGACAGCCTTTGAGACGCTCAGACAGCTTTTGTGTGAGGCGCCGATTCTCACCCTGCCAGAGGGAGTAAATGGCTTCGTAGTCTACTGTGACGCTTCGATCATAGGTATGGGAGCAATATTGATGCAGCGAGGTCATGTGATAGCTTATGCTTCGAGGCAGCTGAAGCCTCACGAGGCTAACTATCCAACGCATGATTTGGAGCTGGGGGCTGTGGTGTTCGCCCTTAAGATTTGGCGGCATTACCTCTACGGGGTCCGGTGTACCATTTACACGGACCATAAGAGTTTGAGGTACCTCATGGATCAGCCAAATCTGAACATGAGGCAACGTCGGTGGTTAGACGTGGTGAAGGATTACGATTGTGAGATCCTTTACCACCTAGGCAAGGCGAATGTAGTGGCTGATGCCCTGAGCCGCAAGGCGGTGGCGGCCCCTATCCGAGATATATGTTTACGGATGACAGTGATTACTCCGCTGCTGGAGTAGATTAGGGAGGTGCAGGTTGAGGGCTTGAAGGAGGAGCGCCAGAAGTGCGAGAGGATTGTGGGCCGAGTAGCTTCGTTTGATTACGATAGCCGAGGATTGGTGACCCTGCATGGGAGGGTCTGGGTACCGTACTGGGGTGGAGTACGGCAGATATTGATGGATGAGGCCCACAAGTCCCGATTCTCCATCCATCCAGGGGCGATGAAGATGTACAAAGATCTTCGACCCGATTACTGGTGGCCCTTCATGAAGCGGGACGTGGCTTAGTACGTGGAGAGATGCCTGACCTACAGGAGGGTCAAGGCGGAACACCAGAGGCCTCACGGCAAGATGCAACCGTTAGACATTCCCGTGTGGAAATGGGAGGATATCACTACGGATTTCATTACTAAGCTTCCCAGGACCGCACGTGGGGTCGATTCGATATGGGTCATCGTGGATTGGTTGACCAAGAGCGCTCATTTCATACCGATCCAGGAGAGCATCTCGGCCGAGAAGCTGGCCGAGATTTATGTGCGAGAGATAGTGGCACGTCATGGAGTGCCTGTCTCGGTGGTGTAAGACCGAGATGTCCGTTTTACTTCCAGGTTTTGGAAGCGGTTTCACGACGAGATGGTTACTCGTCTCCATTTCAGCACCGCTTTCCACCCTCAGACGGACGGTCAGAGCGAGAGGACGATTCAGACTCTCGAGGACATGCTACGCGCATGCGTGTTAGATTTCGGTGGCAGTTGGGATACGTATCTTCCGTTAGCGGAATTTTCGTATAACAACAGTTACCATGCCATCATAGACCGACCTCCCTTTGAGATGCTCTATGGGAGGAAGTGTAGGACCCTAATTTGTTAGGGTGAGGTACGTCAGAGGGTCATGGGGAGTACGGAGGTAGTACTCAAGACCACAGAGCGGATTCAGCAGGTCCGGAGCAGGCGCCAGACTGTTCAGAGTCGGCAGAAGAGTTACGCCGACAAGCGGCGTTCGGAATTGGAGTTTCAGGTGGGCGATATGGTCCTCCTGAAAGTGTCACCCTGGAAGGGTGTTATCAGATTTCGGAAGCGGGGCAAGCTGGGCCCCAGGTTCATTGGTCCGTTTAGGGTTTTGTCCCGGGTGGGTCGGGTTGCTTACCGGTTAGATCTTCCAGCAGAGCTCAGCCAAATCCACAACACTTTACACGTTTCCCAGCTGCGGAAGTGCTTAGTGGATGATTCAGCAGTGGTACCGATAGACGATATTCAGGTTGATGACAACCTGAACTACATAGAGAGACCGGTGACGATTCTAGATCGCAAGACGAAGGAGTTGAGGAACAAAAGGGTCGAGCTAGTGAAGGTTCAGTGGCAGCACAGGAAGGGTTCTGAGTGGACATGGGAGTCCGAGGAGGAGACGAGGGAGCACTACACGGAGTTGTTTCCGGATTCAGCAGCAACAGCAGACTTCGAGGACGAAGTCTGATTCAAGTGGGGGTGAATTGTAACACCTGTTCCTCGAGGGCTTGGAAGAAGAAAGGAAAGGTTGGAGAAGAAGCCTTTGAGGACCTTGAGCTCAAGGATCTTGAACAAGCTCACCATTTGGCACCAAGAGGAGGTATAAAGCTCCTATCTTTCCTACTAGAATCATAGATCTAGGGTTTTGAAGATTTTGACCTTTTTAGGTCCAAAGTTTGGATCTTGGCCATGCAACTTTGATTTTGAGCTTAGGGTTGCCACCATTGAAGCTCAATGGGTTCCTTTAGCTGTATAGTTGCAAACTTTGAGACTTTTATGAAGCCCTGCAAGAGATCTAGCCATTTCCATGGAAGTTCATTGTCATTTTTAGTGTTGGGCTTATTTGGTGGGTTGAAAGCCACCAAGTGATCAACTTTAAGGGTTAGGACGAAGCATGGGACTCAGATATGTAGTTTGGGCGCATGTCTTAAGGGATTAAGCAGTTTTTGGAAAAAATGCTTAAGAGGAGAGTACGCTGGGCGTACACGCCAGTACGCGCAACGTACAAGCCTTTTCAACAGTACGCGCAGCGTACAGAGATGTACGCTCAGTTAGTGGACTTTGTGATTGGGCCAGGTCTTGGACATAGCAGTAATGGGCCGTTCTGGGCCTTCAGAAATCTGTTAAGGGCCCAAGGATTAGTTGGGCTTGAGAGGAAAGCCCATTTGAAGAGTTAGGCCCAATTTAGAAAATTGGGTCATTTAAGGACTTAATGGGCCTTAGTGAGGATTAGAAAGGATTGGGTCTCGGTCATGGCCCAAAATAGATCAGAGGGGTAAAATAGTCATTTTACCCATGGGGGAGTCATCAGTTTTTGACTAAATGTTTATTTGGTCATTATAGTCGGGGAGTAGTTGGAGCAGCCGACGGTGTTACCTTTGCACGAGTTATTCAGCAGTCAGTTTGAGAGGTGAGTTTCCTTCCAGTAGGAACGGGTCTACGGCCACAATGCCGGCCCGTTTAGATGATAGTAGTTCCGGACCTCGGTCCGATGCCGGGGCGATCCCGAGAAGTTTATGATATGTGTTATTGTTGGATTAGTGTCTAAGCCCGTAACTATATTTGGTATGTACTTGACCCGGTTGTGCATGGTCCTTTTGGGTTGCCTTCACCAAAGCAACTTGACAAGGTAATTTGGTATGAGAGAGAGAGGATATTATGGTTTATTAATATATTATAAGAATAATATATTAAAGGAGAAATCATATTTATTTAATTAGTATTAGTCATAAATTAATTATGAATTAATTTGGTGACTAAAAGAGATTAATTAAATAAAGGGGTATAAACTGTCAAATGTGTGATAGTTGGATTTTGGGCTAGGAAACCTAATGGACAAGAGGGGGAACGAAAATATGATGAAAGGATCATCATATTTCGTCCAAGGCCCTATTCCAGAAGGTTCCTTGGGCTGCTTGGTGGCTAAGCTGTCCATTAGGGTTTAGACTGAAACCCTAGTAGCCTGTAAGTATAAATATGACCCCTAGGCTATGGAAATCGGCTAGACATTATTCCAAGAGAAACCCTAGGCCAATTTCTAGCATCCTCCCTCCTCTCTCTTATTGCCTTCTTGCTACTTGGTGTTTGTGATCCATTAGAGGAATTACAATTGTGATTCTAAGCTCAAGCAAAGAAGATTCAAGCTATTTGAAGAGGTAAACATCTAGATCTGATGTTGTTTGTTATTCTGATAATATGTATGCTAGTTTAGGGTTTGCAAGACTTGGATTCAAAGCATGTACAATAGAGAAACCTAGATCCAAGCATTAGGGTTTGTATGAGCACATAGGATTGTTTCTTATGCACAAAACCCAACAGTGGTATCAGAGCCTTGATTGGTTTCAATTGTATGTGATGCTTAACTATTTTGCTTGCTGGAAATCGAGTTTTTTTGCCTCTGCCCGACTCAACTCGGCGAGTCAGTATCTGGACTCGGCAAGTTGGCCCCTACTCGGCGAGTTCAGAGCTGACTCGGCGAGTACGAGCGTCAGACAGAGGATATTTCGGGATTTAGTTGCTGTTTTGACTTGGATACAATGCATAAATCGTTTTTCGAAGTTAAAATCTGAATTTTATCTTAATTAAATGATTATCCTTGCCAAAACAATAGATAATTTCAAATCTTTTGAATATTGGTTGTTTATATGATAAATATGGATTATTTAAAATTATTTGGTAATTATCTAATGACTAAATAAAGTTAGATCAAATATAGATAATTATGAAATTAATTGTTTAATTTAAATTATGTGTTATTTGATCCCTTATGTTTTGAAAACTTCAAAACTTGCCCTCAAGTTTTGAAATTTGAATTTTGTGATTAAAAGTTTAATTTGAATAATTTAAATTTCAAACCCTTAGAATTTTACAAGTTTAAAATTCAACCTTATGCTATTATATTATTACAAGAATAATTAATATATATGTATAAGAATAAGCTAGTCTTATCGCTAGTAGACCTCATTCACGAAGCCAGTCTATAAGGTGGGTATAAGGTTGCTGCCTATAAAATGGCGCTTAATGGGTGTACACTCACACCTACCGCTTGCTTGACTGGTGGAGGGTCGTTAGCCGAACGGATAGGATAGGGCGTTTAATTCCTCATTATAAGTATAATGGAAATATTAAAGTAACTACATTGTTTTATAAATTCCCAATCTTAGTTACTTTAGGGTAAAATGTGAAAATGATGCTATTCCATGGAATTACACTTTGTACCCCTGTCAAACGTTAGTGGAGCGTGCGTGGTTAACCGGCATACTAATTTAGGATTGACATTGGTGACAAAGGGTGGCTTGATGTTTTATCATAGATCAATGGAGCGTGCGTGGATAACCAGCACATTGATTAGGTGGTGAAGACATTGAGTGCACCATGTTGATTCGCATGGTTATTCACAAACTTGTTTGCGATCCTCGGCATCCCAGTCGCAAATTTGAAGTGCATATCGAGATTTAAACATGTCATTGAATTGTTCAATGAATCTCAAAAGAAATCTAGGAATTTTCAAACACATCTAAAACTTAATTTCCTTTCGTTTTTATGGTGAAAATTAGTGAATCGTCATTCACTTACCTTCAAATTATTTACTTTTAAATTACGACATCCCTTTTCTAAGTTGTAAATAATGTTGTTGGATCCTAGCCCTAATTTCTCATTTGGGTGTTTAATTGGGGATTCATTTCTAATCAAACTTTGTTCCTTTCTATTTCAGATGTCTAACGTAAACGCTAACAACAACACTTCTGGGTCATTCTCGTTGATGAACCTGTGTCAAAAGGTGACATTTGATTGCTCGAACTTCAATGAGTGGATGAGATACATTCGCATGATAACTCGCTATGAGGACAAAGAATATGTCCTCGACGAGAAGCTAGAGAAGATTAACCCCGAAGAAGCTACTCCTGAAGAGTTGGCTGCCTTTGAGGCCCACGAGTGTGATGCAACGAAAGTTCATTGCATCATGTTGGCCACCATGAACCTCGAACTCCAGAAGTCCTATGAGGACATGTATCCATATGAAATGCATCAAGATTTGCTGGACAGGTACCACCAGAGCGCGAGGCAAGAGCATTATGAGATTATCACCAACATGATCACCGCTAAGATGGGAAGTGGAGAATCCCTAACATCTCATTTGCAAAGAATGCAAAGGTATGTTGATCGTCTTCTCAAACTTAATGTTAAGTTTGATGAGGATTTGGCTATCGACATCATCCTCCACTCCTTGCCTCCTTGCTACAACCAAGTCAGGATGACCTACCACATGAACAAGGAAGAGGTCACCCTGAGTAAACTCCAAGGGCTCCTGAGGACAGCTGAGAGCAACCTCAAGGACAAATCTGTTGCATCATCCTCTACTGTAGCTGCTCCTGTGTTGGCAATTGGCCAAGGAAAGGGTAAGAAGAGGAAGGCTCCTTCCAAGAGCCACCATAAGGGTAAGACCCAAGATGGTTCCTCTTCTAGTGGGACCAAAGCAGGTTCTATTAAACCCTTTTCTGACCCAAAGGAAGCAGAGTGCTTCTACTGCCACCAGAAGGGCCACTGGAAACGAAGCTGCCCCAAGTATCTGCAGGATATCAAGGATGGGAAGATAAAGCCCACCTTCACAGGTATGTATTTAATTAAATCTAATAACTCATCACTTGCTACTTCATGGGTCCTTGATACAGGATGTGGTTACCACATTTGTTCTGATTTGCAGGGGCTAAGAAGAAGTAGGGAAGTGGAGCATGGAAGAATAAGCTTGATCATGGGAAACAAGAAGTCTTCACCAGTAACCAAGATCGGAGTTTATTCCTTAGTGTTGAGTAATGGGTTAGGACTAGATTTGAGTAATTGTTGCTATTCGCCAGATATGGCAAGGAACATCATTTCTTTTCATGGATTGTTTAGACAAGGTTTCAGATATTCGTTTGATAATAGTAATGGTTCTATTAATGCTTATTTGAATGGTGTCTTTTATTTCAATGCATTACCTTGTAATGGGATTTATGAATCTGTGTTAGTTATTGATAATTTAGGAAATGATGTTTTGAATATTGATTCGTCCATAAGTTTGGACAAAGCATGCTTGTGGCATTGTCGCCTTGGCCATGTTAACAAGAAACGCATAGCCCAACTCCAAAAGGATGGAGTCTTGGAGTCATTCGACCTAAGGGACGATGACGTGTGTGAGTCTTGTTTACTTGGGAAGATGACCAAGTCACCCTTTACTGGCATATGTGAAAGGGGTGAGGGTGTATTGGATCTCATACATACAGATGTATGTGGACCCTTTAGATCCACCACAAGGGACGCTTGTCGCTTCTACGTGACTTTTATAGACGATTATAGCAGATATGGATATATCTACTTGATTAAGCAAAAGTCAGAAACCTTTGAGAAATTCAAAGAGTTTAAGAATGAAGTGGAAAATCAGCTGGGCAGGAAAATCAAGATGCTTCGATCTGATCGAGGAGGAGAGTACCTAAGTCTTGAGTTTCACGACTATCTAAAAGAGTGTGGAATAGTTTAACAATTGACGCCTCCTAGAACGCCACAATTGAATGGTGTGGCTGAGAGACGTAATCGAACCTTGTTGGACATGGTTCGCTCTATGATGAGTCGTGCTTCGTTACCAATCTCATTCTGGGGGTATGCCTTAGAGACTGCCGCCCATATCCTTAACTTAGTTCCCACCAAGAAGGTTACCAAGACACCTCACGAGATGTGGACAGGGAAAGCTCCCTCGTTAGCACATATCAAGGTTTGGGGTTGTGAAGTTTTCGTAAGACGAGAGACTCACGACAAGCTAGAACCTCGTAGTGAGAAGTGTTATTTCATCGGCTACCCACAGAAGTCTTTTGGCTATCTCTTCTATAGACCAAGTGACAATGTTGTCTTTGTTGCTAGGAGAGGGGTTTTCAGAGAGAGAAAACTCATAAGTCAAAGAGACAGTGGGAGTCAGATTGACCTTGAAGAGCTTCAAGAGTCAGGAGATGAAGGAACCTCTGACACTGGCATGCAACATGAGGAGGAAACTCCGGTTGAACCAATTGACCAGTCCTTACCTCTTAGACGTTCAAGTAGAGTTATTGTTCCACCCCAGTTTTATGGTTTCCATATTACTACTGACGGGGACACATTTATTAGTGATAGTACACTAGTAAATCTGGACGAACCTAACAGCTACAAGGAAGCCATGGCAGG
Source organism: Lactuca virosa (assembly GCF_052849685.1). NCBI lineage: Eukaryota > Viridiplantae > Streptophyta > Magnoliopsida > Asterales > Asteraceae > Lactuca > Lactuca virosa. The sequence goes on along the minus strand of NC_136430.1, from coordinate 416,881,014 downwards.
CCCAGAGTCTGATAAATGGAAAGAGGCAATGGACAGCGAGATTCAGTCCATGTATGACAACCAAGTTTGGAATTTGGTTGATAATGTACCAGGTCGTAAGACGGTCGGGTGCAAGTGGATCTTCAAGAAGAAGACAGACATGGATGGGAAAGTGCACACTTACGAAGCGCGATTGGTCGCAAAGGGCTTTACTCAAACTCCTGGAGTTGACTATGATGAGACTTTTTCGCCAGTTGCCAAAATAAAGTCTATTAGGGTAATGCTCGCAATAGCTGCGTTTCATGATTATGAAATCTGGCAGATGGACGTAAAAACCGCTTTCCTAAATGGGAAGTTAGCTGAGGATGTTTACATGAATCAGCCAGAGGGCTTCGTCGATGCGAAGCATCCAAATAGAGTGTGCAAGCTTGAGAAATCTATTTATGGATTAAAGCAAGCATCTCGCAGATGGAATCTTTGTTTTGACGAGAAAGTCAAAGAGTTTGGTTTTCTGCGAAACGAGGATGAGTCATGTGTGTATGTCAAGGCTAGTGGGAGTATAGTGAGCTTCCTCGTATTGTATGTCGATGACATACTACTCATAGGAAACGACATCCCAACCTTGCAGGAGGTAAAGTCCTGGCTTGGGAAGTGTTTCGCTATGAAGGACCTCGGAGAAGCTGCATATATTCTGGGAATAAGGATAGTGAGAGACAGAAGTAAGAGACTGATAGGACTCAGTCAGGATACATACTTGGAAAAGGTACTAAAACGTTTTAGTATGGAAAATTCCAAGAAAGGGGAGTTACCAATCCAATGCAATACCAAACTGATTAAGACTCAGAGCCCAAGTACAGAGGTAGAGATAGCAGATATGAGCCGAGTACCTTACGCTTCCGCAGTTGGCTCGATTATGTACGCTATGACCTGTACTCGCCCTGATGTGGCCTTCGCTTTGAGCATGGTCAGCAGATATCAAGGGAACCCTGGTAGAGCACATTGGATTGCTGTCAAGAATATTCTTAAGTACCTACGAAGGACCAAGGAATGGTTTCTAGTCCTCGGTGGGAGTGATGACTTAAGGGTGCGAGGGTACAGTGACGCTAGTTTCCAGACGGATCGGGATAATTACCGATCACAGTCGGGCTGGGTCTTTACCCTGAATGGAGGAGCAGTGACTTGGAAGAGTTCCAAGCAAGAGACCGTAGCTGATTCAACGTGCGAATCGGAGTACATTGCGGCAAGCGAAGCGTCAAAGGAGGCTATATGGTTAAAGAACTTCATAGGAGACCTTGGAGTTGTGCCAATCATAAAGGAGCCTATGGAAATTTTCTGTGATAATGAAGGAGCGGTTGCCTTGACCAAGGAACCAAGGGATCATGACAGATCTCGACATATCGACAGGAAATATCATTTTATTAGACATCGGGTAGAAGAGGGACTCCTCTTTGTGAAGAGGGTATCGTCAGAAGATAACTCAACAGATCCCCTTACGAAGGGACTGAGTAGGGTCAAGCATTTGAAGCACGCTAGGAGCATTGGGCTAAAGGACGATATTAGTTTAGATTAGATAGGTAGGAAACTTGTAATAGATAATTTTATATTCAACATTTGATGATTAAATAAAGGTGTTTTATTTATAAGAAAGTTACTATCCTATGTTGATTATTTATCTATTGTTTCAATTTTGCATGTTTTGACTTCCTGAATAATAAGATAATTCGAACAGTCCACAATCGATCATTTGTTGGAAGTAGATATGAAAGAAGATTGTCATAAATTAGTTTGTAGATTGTCTAAAAGGTTTTAGACATAGCAAAGGTTTGCTGCAAAGTTTATGAGTGCTTATGAAATATGTTTTGAGCATTGGAATAAACCCGCACTTGCTAGTATCACTTCTTGAATGTTATCATAAGTGATCGCAAGATGATAATATCATATAATCTTAAAACCTAGAGATATGGTTGTTGTTTGCTAGTTGATTATATATTGATAATACGAAAACGCATCAGTAACTTGATGTAAAAAAACGTATTATTGTGTGTAACTTAGCTAGTAGATAATAAGAGCATATAAGTCGAAGTTTATCTATTCCTTTTATTCTAAGAGGATAAAAGCGATATCTTGGCCACTCGATGATTTGGTTTGACTTATGTGCCGGGCCCGGTCAGGATGATGTTGATGTGTTCAACTGAATTCTATGTCGAACGAATCAGAGATCGAGAAACAAAATGCTAGACAATAAGTATTGTCTGCATGATGTCTAGAACATAGGATTATACGATCCCTTATCTGAAGGACAGGATTTTGATCAGAGTGACAGAAGTGTATAAGAGCTACGATTGCTAATCGGATTCTGAAGACGTATGTAAGATATAGTTACTAGAATTATCCAAGTGGGAGACTGTTGGATTAGTGTCTAAGCCCGTAACTATATTTGGTATGTACTTGACCCAGTTGTGCATGGTCCTTTTGGGTTGCCTTCACCAAAGCAACTTGACAAGGTAATTTGATATGAGAGAGAGAGGATATTATGGTTTATTAATATATTATAAGAATAATATATTAAAGGAGAAATCATATTTATTTAATTAGTATTAGTCATAAATTAATTATGAATTAATTTGGTGACTAAAAGAGATTAATTAAATAAAGGGGTATAAACTGTCAAATGTGTGATAGTTGGATTTTGGGCTAGGAAACCTAATGGACAAGAGGGGGAACGAAAATATGATGAAAGGATCATCATATTTCGTCCAAGGCCCTATTCCAGAAGGTTCCTTGGGCTGCTTGGTGGCTAAGCTGTCCATTAGGGTTTAGACTGAAACCCTAGTAGCCTATAAGTATAAATATGACCCCTAGGCTATGGAAATCGGCTAGACATTATTCCAAGAGAAACCCTAGGCCGATTTCTAGCATCCTCCCTCCTCTCTCTTATTGCCTTCTTGCTACTTGGTGTTTGTGATCCATTAAAGGAAATACAATTGTGATTCTAAGCTCAAGCAAAGAAGATTCAAGCTATTTGAAGAGGTAAACATCTAGATCTGATGTTGTTTGTTATTCTGATAATATGTATGCTAGTTTAGGGTTTGCAAGACTTGGATTCAAAGCATGTACAATAGAGAAACCTAGATCCAAGCATTAGGGTTTGTATGAGCACATAGGATTGTTTCTTATGCATAAAACCCAACAGTTATATGTTCCGGACTCCGGTTCGATGCCAGGCAAGCCCAATGCAGTATATGTGTTTATGTTATATGTTCATGTTTATGTTATGTTTAGTTTATTCCGGACTTCGGTCCAATGCCGGGGGGGCCTGATGCAGTGGGCGGGGCCCAAGTTATTCCGAATTTCGGTCCGATGTCGGGCGGGGCCCGATGCAGTGGGCGGGGCCCAATTTATGTCGGACTTCGGTCCGATGCCGGGCGGGGCCCGATGCAGTGGGCAAGGCCCAATATGTGTCATATGTGTTATTGTATGATATGTGGTAGTTTGGGGGAGCTCACTAAGCTTTGGGCTTACAGTTTTCAGTTTTGGTTTCAGGTACTTCTACTAGCAAAGGGAAGGGCTCGGGATGATCACATGGCACACACCACAATAACAGCCTGGGAGTTACTCTGATGTTTGTTATGAAATTTTGATTTGAGACAGATACTATGATGTTTTATGCTACATGATTTATGATTTTACTTATGACTTTGGATGGCTTATAATTAAATAATGATTTGAAAACGAAGTTTTTGGATCATATTTTTGGGATGTTTCAGATTATCTTTGTCAAAATAAAAGATTTTTGTCATTTAATTAGATAATTATTACCTTATTTGATAAATCTTAATTATTTGAATTATTTGATCAATTATTTTGCATGCAATTAAATTAGGTCAAAATTAGATAATCACCAAATTAATTGTTTAAATTGTTGATTTGAATTTTGATCTAGATAGTTTTGAAATGTTTCAAAACTTGCCCACAAGTTTTGGAATTTAAATTTTTTATTAAAGTTAATTTTGAAATAATTAAATTCCAAACCCTAGAATTTTACAAGTTTAAAATTCAACCCTATACTATTATAATATTATAAGAATAACTATTATATATGTATAAGATAAATGCTAGTCTTACCGTTAGCAGGCCTCATTCACGAAGCCGATCTATAAGGGGGTATAAGGTTATGACCTATAAAATGGTCGTTTAATGGGTGTCCACTCTCACCCACCGCTTCCTTGATTGGTGGAGGGTCGTTAGCCGAACGGGTAGGATAGGGCAACCTAACTCCTCATTAAAAGTATAATGATTAATAAAGTAACTAAATGTTTTTATAAAATTCCCAATCTTAGTTACTTTAGGAAAAATGTGAATTTGATGCTATTCCATGGAATTACACTTTGTACCCTTGCTAAGACGTTAGTGGAGCATGTCTGGTTAACCGACACACTAATTTGGCTCTAAGCAAAGCTGGCAAAGGGTGGCTCGTTGTTTGTCATAGATCAATGGAGAGTGTGTGGCTAACCAGCACATTGATTAGGTGACTGTAACATCGTGGGCACCAAGTACATTCACATGGTTATTCACACCTTGTTTGTGATCCTCGGTATCCCAGTCACAAACTTGAAGGGCATATCGAGATTTAAACATGCCATTGAAAAGTTCAATGAATCTCAAAAGATCTAGGAGTTTCAATACATTTAAAACCTAATCCTTTTGTTTTTCATGGTGGAAATTAGTGAATCGTCATTCACTTACCTTCAAATTATTTGCAATTTAAATTACGACATCCCTCTTTTAAGTTGTAAATAATGTTGTTGGATCCTAGCCCTAATTTCTCATTTGGGTATTTAATTGGGGATTCTTATCTAATCAAACTTTGTCTCTTTTCTTTTTCAGATGTTGAACTCTAACAATGCTCCACGCTCGAACTCTTCCGGCTCATTCTTACTCATGAATTTGTGTGGGAGGGTGATCTTCGATGGAAACAATTTTAATGATTGGATCTGCAACATACGAATGGTTACTCGCTACGATGATAAGGATTATGTCCTTGACAAGGAGCCGAAGGAGGTAAACATCAAGATTACTACTCCCGATGATATTGCTGTTTTTGAGGCCCACAAGCGAGATGCTACGAAAGTCCATTGCATCATGCTCGCCACCATGACGGCAGAACTCCAAAAGTCCTATGAGGACTTTTACCCCTACGAGATGCATCAAGATTTGATGGATAGGTACCATCAAAGTGCGAGGCAGGAGAGGTACGAGATCAACACTTCGATGATCACGACCAAGATGAGAGAAGGAGAGTCTGTCACTGCTCATCTCTAGAAGATGCAAAGATATGTTGACCGTCTGCAGAAGTTAAATATGGACTTCAATGAGGAGCTGGCGATTGACATAATTCTTCACTCCTTACCTCCTTGCTACAACCAGTTCCGCATGACCTACCACATGAACAAAGAGGAGGTCACGTTGAGCAAGCTTCAAGGGTTGTTGAGGACTGTTGAGAGCAACCTCAAGGATAAATCTGTTGCATCAAGTCCTACTGTTGTCCCTGTCTTGGCTATTGGGCAGGGGAAGGGTAAGAAGAGGAAGGATCCTTCCAAGAGCCACCATATGGGAAAGTCCCATGATGGCTCCTCTTCTAGTGGAACCAAGGCTGGTCCTGCTGCACCCACCTCCAACCCGAAGGATGCAGAGTGCTACTACTGCCATGAGAAGGGGCATTGGAAACGAAGTTACCCGAAGTACTTGCAAGATATCAAGGATGGGAAGATCAAGCCGTCCTTCGTAGGTATCTACATTATTCAATCTAACAACTCATTGCATGCTATTTCTTGGGTTCTTGATACAGGATGTGGTTTTCACATTTGTTCTGATTTGCAGGGCCTAAGAAGAAATAGGGATGTGGAGCATGGGAAGATAAACTTGATCATGGGGAACAAAAGATCGTCGCTTGTCACCAAGATTGGAGTTTACACTTTAGTGCTTAGTAGTGGGTTAGGGCAAGAGTTGAATAATTGTTGATATTCGCCATAAATGTCAAGAAACATCATTTCTTTTCATGGTTTATATAATCAAGGATTTAGATTTTCGTTTGATAATGAAAAAGGCTCTATTAATGCTTTTCTTATTGGTGTTTTCTATTTTGAAGCATTCCATTGTAATGGAATATATGAAACTGTGATGGTTGTAGACAATTTAGGAAATGATTTGTTGTGTATCGATTCTTCCAATATTTGGGATAAATCATGCTTGTGGCATTGTCGTCTTGGACATGTCAACAAGAAACGTATAGCCCAACTCCAAAAGGATGGAGTCTTGGAGTCATTCGACCTTAGGGACGATGACATGTGCGAGTCTTGTTTACTTGGAAAGATGACCAAGTCACCCTTCACTGGTACTTGTGAAAGGGGTGAGGGTTTATTGGATCTCATACACACCGATGTGTGTGGGCCCTTTAGATCCACCACAAGGGATGCAAGCCGCTTCTATGTGACTTTCACCGATGATTATAGCAGATATGGGTATATCTACTTAATCAAGCACAAGTCAGAAACCTTTGAAAAGTTCAAAGAGTTTAAGCAAGAAGTGGAGAATCAGTTGGGCAGGAAAATCAAGATGCTTTGATCCGATCGAGGTGGAGAGTACCTTAGTCTTGAATTCCGCGACTACCTCAAGGAATGCGGAATCGTTTCGCAATTGACGCCGCCTAGGACACCACAGTTGAATGGTGTGGCTGAGAGGCATAATTGAACCTTGCTAGACATGGTTCGTTCCATGATGAGTCGTGCTTCGCTACCTATCTCATTCTGGGGGTATGCCTTAGAGCTGCCACCCATATCCTTAACTTAGTCCCTACAAAGAAGGTTGCCAAAACACCTCACAAGATGTGGACGGGGAAAGCTCCCTCATTGGCACACATCAAGGTTTGGGGTTGCGAGGCTTTCGTATGACGAGAGACTCACGACAAACTCAAACCTCGTAGTGAGCGGTGTTTTTTCATCGGCTATCCGCAGAAGTCCTTTGGTTATCTCTTCTATAGACCGAGTGACAAGGTTGTCTTCGTTGCGAGGAGAGGGGTTTTCCAAGAGCGAGAACTCATAAGCCAAGGAGACAGTGGGAGGCAAATCGATCTTGAAGAGATTCAAGAATGGAAAGATGAAGGAACCTCTGACACTGGCGCTCAACTTGAGGAGGAAACTCCTGTTGAACCGATTGACGAATCATTACCTCTTAGACGTTCCGAAAGAGTTAGTGTTCCACCCCAGTTTTATGGTTTCCATATAACTACTGAAGGGGATACGTTTATTAGTGATAGTACACTAGTAAATTTGGACGAACCTAATAGCTACAAGGAAGCCATGGCAGGCCCGGAGTCTGCGATATGGAAAGAGGCTATGGACAGTGAGATTCAGTCCATGTATGACAACCAAGTTTGGAATTTGGTTGACAATGTGCTAGGTCGTAAGAAGGTCGGGTACAAGTGGATCTTCAAGAAGAAGACTGAAATAGATGGGAAAGTACACACTTATAAGGCGCGATTGGTTGCGAAGGGCTTTACTCAAACTCCCAGAGTTGACTATGATGAGACCTTCTCACCGGTTGCGAAGATAAAGTGTATTAGGGTGATGCTAGCCATTGCTGCATTTCATGACTATGAGATATGGCATATGGATGTCAAAACCGCTTTCCTTAATGGGAAGTTGGCTGAGGATGTTTACATGAGTCAGCCAGAGGGTTTTGTCGATGTGAAGCATCCTAATAGAGTGTGTAAGCTTGAGAAATCCATTTATGGATTGAAACAAGCGTCTCGCACATGGAATCTTTGTTTCGACGAGAAAGTCAAAGAGTTTGGCTGCCTGCGAAGCGATGATGAGTCATGTGTATATGTCAAAGCCAGTGGGAGTATAGTTAGCTTCCTCGTATTGTATGTCGATGACATACTACTCATAGGAAACGACATCCCGACCCTACAAGAGGTTAAGTCCTGGATTGGGAAGTGCTTCGCTATGAAGGACCTCGGAGAGGCTGCCTATATTTTGGGAATATGGATAGTGAGAAACAGGAGTAAAAGACTTATAGGAATTAGTCAGAATACTTACTTGGACAAGGTACTAAAGCGTTTTAGTATGGAGAATTCCAAGAAAGGGGAGTTACCGATCCAAAGCAATACCAAGTTGAGTAAGACTCAAAGTCCGAGTACCAAGGCCGAGATAGCAGAAATGAGTCGAGTACCTTACGCTTCCGCAGTTGCCTCGATCATGTATGCTATGACTTGTACTCGCCCTGATGTGGCCTTCGCTTTGAGCATGGTCAACAGATATGAAGGGAACCCTGGTAGAGCACATTGGACCGCAGTCAAGAATATTCTTAAGTACCTTCGGAGGACCAAGGAATGGTTTCTAGTCCTTGGTGGGAGTGATGAATTAAGGTTGCGAGGGTACAGTGACGCCAATTTTCAGACAAACCGAGATAATTATCGATCTCAGTCAGGTTGGGTCTTTACCCTAAATAGAGGAGAAGTGACTTGGAAAAGTTCCAAGCAGGAGACCGTAGCTGATTCAACATGCGAATCAGAGTACATAGCAACGAGCAAAGCATCAAAGGAGGCAATATGGTTGAAGAACTTCATCGGAGACCTTGGAGTTGTTCCAGTCGTAAAGGAGCCTATGGAAATTTTCTGTGATAACGAAGGTGCGGTTGCCTTGACCAAGGAACCGAGGGATCATGGCAGATCTCGACATATTGACAGGAAATATCACTTTATTAGACATCGGGTGGAAGAGGGACTCCTCGTAATTAAGAGGGTATCGTCAGAAGATAACCCAGCAAATCCCCTTACGAAGGGACTGAGTAGGGCTAAACACTTGCAGCACATTAGGAGCATTGGGCTGAAGGACGATATTAGTTTAGATTAGATAGTTTCGAAACGTGTAATAGATAAATTGTAATTAACATTTGATGAATAAATAAAGGAGTATTATTTATGAGTAAAGTTACTGTCTTGTGTTAATTATTTACCTGTTGTTTCAATTTGCATGTTTTGACTTCCTGAATAATATGATTATTCGAACAATCCACAGTCGCTTATACTTTGGAAGTAGGTATGAAAGAAGACTGTCATGAATTGGTTTGTAGACTGTCTAAAATGTATTTGACATATCAAAGGTTTGCTGCAATGTTCATGAGTGCTTATGAATAAGATTTGAGCATTGGATTAAACCCACGCTTGCTGGTATCACTTCATGGAATTTATCACGAGTGATCGCAAGACGATAATATCATATAGTCTTTAAACCTAGATATATGGTTTATTTTTTGCAAGTTGGTTGTGCATTGATAAAGTGTAAACGCATCAGTAACTTGATGTTATAAAACGCATTGTTGTGCATAATTTGATGAGTGAAAGGTAAATGCATATAATTCGAAGTTTATCTGTTCCTTTTATCCTAAGAGGGTAAAAGCGATATCTGACCCCCTCGATGATTTAGTTTGACTTATGTGTCGGGCCCGGTCAGGACTGAATTGATATGTTCAATTAAGTTCTATGTCAGACAAATCAGAGATCGAGAAACAAAGTGATGGACAATAAGTAAGACTATGTTCCATGTAACTATCAGCACGATATCTAGAACAGAGGACTGTAAGATCCCTTATCTAAAGAACAGGTTATTGATAAGATCAAGAGTTTTGAGAACTGCGATTGCTAATCGGATCCTGAAGTTGTACTTACATTTATAGTTATTAGACTTATCCATGTGGGAGACTGTTGGATTAGTGTCTAAGTCCATAACTATATTTGGTATGTACTTGACCCGATTGTAGCATGGTCCTTTTTGGGTTGCCTTCACCAAAGCAACTTGACTGGATGAATAATAGAGAAGGAGGATATTATGGTTTATTGATATATTATAAGAATAATATATTAAAAGAGAAAATCATATTTATTTAATTAACATTGGTCAAGAATTAATTAAGAATTAATTTTGTGGTCAAAAGAGGTTAATTGAATTAAGGGGACTGAACTTGTAATTATGTGATAGTTGCAAAGTTGGGTAAGGAAACCCTAGTGTATATGGGTGGACGAATTCTAAGGATAAAGCCTTAGGAATTCGTCCAAAAGAGGGATTCTAGAATTATCTTTGGGCTGCTTGGTGGCTAAGTAACCAGATAAGGACGGAAACCCTAATTTCCACACCTATAAAAAGACCCCTTGGCATAGGAATTTGGCTAACACTTGAACCCTATAAGTCTTGGAGCCGAAATTCCCTTCTCCCCCCTCTCTCTCTCTCTCTCTTGCTTCATCAAATTGCTTTTGGTGTTTGTGATTCATTAGAGGCACAACATTTGGGGTGCTAAGGTTCTCAAAGCTTCAAGATCTACAATCAACAATCAAGGTATTCATCTAACTTGTTTATTTGATATTCAATAGTTTTTGTTGTATGCTAGATTAGGGTTTACAAGCTTTGGATTAATCTGCATGTACAATAGAGAAACCTAGATCCAAAGCTTTAGGGTATTGCATGTGCACATAGGATGTTCTTTTGCTCAAAGCCCAACAAAGAATGGCTCCAAAAACTCTTCAGAATATGGAAAAAATCATGGCCTATACAAGAAGAATTTCAAGAAGAATCCGGGTACATGTTATGTTTGTGGCAAAACTGGACACAAGGCTAAAGATTGCATATTCAGGAAGGGTCAAGGTGGAAATGGAAGAGGAAACAATGGAGGGAATAATGGAACTAATGGTAGCAATTCTTGTGGAGGAACTTCTGGTCAAACCAACATGGTTGAATCACCATATCAGTTTGTTGTTGTGATTTAAACCAACATGGTTACCAATTGTGTGGATTGGTGGATTGATACTCGAGCCTCAAAGCACATATGCAACTCTCGAACCATGTTCTCCACATACCAGAAAGTATCTGATTCTAAACCAATGTTTATGGGGAATGACACTATTGCAAAAATTAAAGGAAATGGAAAAGTGAAGGTAAAACTGACTCCTGACAAAGAACTTGTTCTAACTGATGTGTTGCATGTTCCTGAGATTACTAAGAATCTAATTTCTGGTCCTATTCTTATTATAAGGGATTCAAACTTGTATTTGAGTCTAATAACTTTTTTCTCACCAAGGATCGGGTGTATGTTGGAAAGGGATACCTTAGTGAGGGTCTCTTCAAAGTTAGTGTGTTATCTCTATACTATGGTGTTGAAACTGTTGGATAAGGTGTCTAAGTCCATAACTTATTTGGTATATACTTGACCCGACCCGGCATGGTCCATTTGGGTTGCACTTCACCAAAACTGTTTATGGATAATTTTATGAGAATTGTATACTTACGATTTATTAATATATTATAAGTTATAATATATTAATATAAAGTCATGTTATTTAATTAGTTTTAATCTTGAATTAATTATGAATTAATTTAGTGATTAAAAGGAAGACTAATTAAATCATGGGCTATTATATTTATATGGTGTGGGCTAATACTCATTTGTTAATGGGCTAAGCCTATATGGAAGTCCATGGATGATCCATGGAGCTTTTAACCCATGGATCCTTGGAAAGGAAAAGACATGGGTTATTAGGGTTTCACCCTAACCATGCACACTATATAAACAAGCTCATGTTGCATGACATAAGCTGCTAGTGTGTGTGTAATAGTGGTGGCCGATTTCTAAGTGTTAGTATACTCTCTCATACATTTTCCAAGTTTGTGGTGATTTGTGATTTCCATTTGAGGCATTCACATTATTGGTGCTTGGCTCTCAAACTCCAAGGAATCAACAATCAACAAAAGGTATGTAATTCATCTAGTTCTTTTATGTTTAAAAGTACCCCATGCCATGCTAGATAGGTTATAAACCTTGAAAAATAATATTTTGCATGTACCTTAGACAAACATAGATCCAAGGTTTATTAGGGTTGCATGTACACTTAGGAAGTGTTAGAATGCTCAAAACCCAACAGTGGTATCAGAGCCTAGGCTTGTTTGTTTGATACTTGATGCAAAATAGTGATAAAAAGTCGATTTTATGCTGTCTGACTGATGAACTCGCCGAGTCCATGGGGGGACTCGCCGAGTTCATGTGTAAACTCATCCTACTCGCCGAGTAGGTTCGTGCACTCGGCGAGTAGGAGCCTCAGAATGCAAATTTTCGACTTTTGCTGCTGGAAATGGACTAGAAACATTACCCTAAACTGTTTTGGTGTTTTAAAACTTGTTTTAGTTGGTGTAATGGTTGTTATAATCCATTTACAATAGCTTATATCAAAATTTCATGCTTTGTATGTGTTCATATAATTCTTGAAACTTTGATGATCATGTTCATGTTCTTATGAATTTAGAAGATGATAGGAATTATTTGCTGAATTGTTTAGGATTAATTCTTGATCATTTATGTGTTTTAATGGAATCCATAATTTGTCCTCAAGTTATGGATTTCCAAAGGTCACTTCTTTTAAACACACATTTAAAACACATAAGTTACATAAAAATGAAGAGTCTTCATTTTTATGAACCTTTAATTCATAAGTTATGAAATGAAAAGTTTTGGATAGTTACAAAACTTGCCCTCAAGTTTTGGAATTTGTAAAGTTTCACACACTTTAATAAACTTTAATTCCAACCCTTAGAGTTTTAATAGTTAAAATTCAACACTTATACTATTTATAACATTAATGGTTAATTATTATATATATGTATAAGAATAAGTCGTTCTACCGTAAGTAGGCCTCATTCACGAAGCCGGTCTATAAGGGGGGTATAAGGTTGTTGCCTATAAAATGGCAACTTAATGGGTGTCCATTCTCACCCACCGCTTCCTTGATCGGTGGAGGGTCGTTAGCCGAACGGGTAGGACAATGACTTTAAATTCTCATTAAAAGTATAATGGATATTATAAAGTAACTAAACCTTTTATAAATTCCCAATCTTAGTTACTTTAGGAAAATGTGAATATGGTGCTAACCCATGAAATTCACACTTTATACCTTACCAAGTCGTTGGTGGAGCGTGTGTGGTTAACCGGCACACTAACATGGACTAGTAAGGATCACGAAGGGTGACTTAATGTTTATCATAGGTCGGTGGAGCGTGTGTGGTTAACCGGCACATCGATTAGGTGATAATATTAAGGGTACCAAGTGAGTTTGCATGGTTATTCACACCTTGTTTTGTGATCCTCGGCATCCCAGTCACAAAACTTGAGAGGGCACAATCGAGATTGAAACATGCCATTGAAAAGTTCAATGAATCTCAAAAGATCTAGGAGTTTCAAATCCAATTAAAACCTAATAAATTATTTCGTTTTTCATGGTGGAAATTGGTGAATCGTCATTCGCCTACCTTCAAATATTTTATAGCTTGGATTACGGCATCCCTCTTTCAAGTTATAAAATATTGTGTTGGGTCCTAGCCTTAATATTTCATATTGGGTGTTATATTAAGGACTTGAATCAACTAACTTGATTTTCTCCCATTGTAGATGTCTGGTTCAGACAACTATAATCTTACCAAATCGCTTGAAACAAGCTTTCCTCCTGAAGATGATGTCCCTCAACATCATGCTTCACTCCCCCCACCTCCTCCATTTATTCTCCCTGACCCACAAGCCCGAAGACTTGAAAGGTTCAAGATCACTCAAGCTATACTAGAAACGAAACATAAAGATGGAAGACCTGTGTGCACTCATGTCTTAGGAATGAAGTCACACATTGACAGGTTGAGAATGTTGAGTGCTGTTATTTCAAGGAAGTTCGCTGTTGACTGGGTTCTTCAGTCACTTCCTGAGTCGTATGGTGAGTTTATTAAAGACTACCATATCACAGATCCTGACATAACCCTAATAGATCTTTCTTATTTGCTTGTTGCTGCTGAATCAGCAATGATTTGGCGCAATGGTCAAGCAAATATTGATGGAAGGTCTAATTCTCAAACTTCCATGGACATGGACAATGGTAACATTGGAAGTCCAGAAAATCTTTCTCGTCCCAATGGAAAGGGATCGGCCTTGGTCAACCCGGTTGACCAAAAGGTAAAGGGAAAGGCTAAGTCTGTGATCGTATCGTGTACCATTCCCAAAGAGTCTATATGTTTTTATTGTCATGAGAAAGGACATTGGAAGCGAAGCTGCCCTGAATACCTGAAATATTTGAAAGCAAGTAGAGACAAAATGTTTGACTCGGCTTCAGGTAAGTCCACTATCTAACTTTGTTAAAGTTCCTAATTGTTGATTCTTATTACATGATGTGACTAGGTTGCATCTTGATGTTTAGCAGGATCGAGCAAAAAGGAAGGTTAAAAGAAGAGTGTGTTGAATCTGATCACGAAGATAGATTTCTAACGCATGGTTCGAGGATCGGATTTTTGAGCTACTACTTAAAAGTTGTGATAGATTGCTAGGAAATATGTAATAGCATAGTTTTCATTTGAAGATGCATTGTAAGGAATATTTTTTCGCATTTTATAAAGAAATAAAAGTTTTGTTTAGTTTATTTTATATTATATCCCCTTACAATGGCATTTATGGAAAATTGATGTTTGTATGTTTCTAGCAATATTGGAAATATGAGTTTGATTCTCTCATTTGTGGTAATGTCTGAATTTACCAAATGAGGAAAGGTTCTCATCACCCAAGCTTCAGTTAGACAGAAACTTGGAATCATACAAGTTGTATTGTATGATGAATGAGAATTCTCATCTTTGTAAAATTGAGACTAATTCATTGATCACATGCATATGTGAGCCAATTGAAGGACTAAGGAGTTAGGCACACTGGGTGTGTGCTGGTCAAGGTCCACCACAAAGATCGATTTGGCAGAGTATAATTCCGTAACATTGGAAAAGTTTCAATGTATGGCAGAACGGATGAGAAGAATCAAATTTGGCAGAGAGATAAAAAGTTTCTCAAATCTGAAAAGATGGGAGAGTACTTTAGTATCATGTTTTATGATCATCTTAATGATTATGAAACCATATCACAAATTCATACTCTAAGGACATCTTAGTGCATTGTTATGACTAAGATGAGGGGTCGTGAATTGTTGGAATGGTTAAAATCAAGAAGATGGATCATACTTCGTTCCAAAAACAACTCTTAGAGTCATACTCCAAGATTGTAACATTGAGTGACATAAAGTAAGGTTTAAAACACTTATCAAATGTAGTGTAAAATGTTTTCTACTCCTGTACATTTGAAATTGGTAAGTTGTGATGTCTTGGATAAGACAAAGACCAACTAAGACCAATTGTGTGAAGTGTTTATCTTGATAAGAATCTGCACTATCCCTTGAATATTTGTTTTGTCAAGGAATGGTTCTTGACTAGGGAAACTTATATGTCAAGAGGACAGTGGGAGTCTTAAAGATCCTGAAAGGATTTCAAGATTTAATCAAGAGTAAAACCTGGGTTTTTATCACTAGCACACGAATTAAGGTTTGAAACCTATTAAGTTGACATAATTCTTGTTTCCGTGTCTGTTCCTATTAAGTTGTCTATGCATATGAGTTCTGTTAGTTCTAAACTGTGTGCATAACAGCTTGGAAGCATTGGTGGGCCTTGTGCTACCAGATGACAAGAAATTAAGATTGAACAAGTTTAATCCATGTAAGGCTGAATTTATTACTAACCTTGTCTTGTGATTATGGTTTTGACAAATTCACATGGATAGAAACTCATACACTATACAATCTAAGTGTCATAAGGTTTCTCTCCGATTCATGAAAATGATGGTGAGGAAATGCTTTCACTAAGAAGATTTTAAGTAGATAGCAATTGTGATGTTTGCATTCTCAAAGTCGTTAGTGGAGCGTGTGTGGTTAACCGGCACACTAACATGGACTTGTGAGAAATGGCAAAGGTCTAAACAATTAATACTATGATTACGGCATCCCTTTTCATAGTTCTGGAAATTGTTTAGACACACATGTGAGCTATCTAAGAAAGGGTGTACGAATCTAAATTTCAGAAGTCCAGCTGATTTCTGGAAATATGTCAGAGCTAGTGGGAGCAAAAGTGTTATGCTGATAATCATCATGTTAGTGGGAGCATGATTATTATGTTTAGTGTTGCAAGTTAGCAATGTTAACTATAGAAAAACAAAAGTTTCAATTCGTAAAGTTATAGGGGTTGAAAAGTTGTTTTGCTATAATTAAGGGAGAGGAAATTATACTTCATTTCAATTCTAAAAGCTTAGATTGAGTTTTTAATCATCTTTAGTGAAGGATATATATATGTATTTTATGTTGGAATGGTTCAACTTAAAGAAATTCTATATATATTGCGTTATCAAAATTCGATTATGATTACGACATCCCTCTTCATAGTTAAATTTTGAAAACATGGAAAATAAAAAATATTGTAGCAAAAAGACTGGTCTAGTATCATGTCTTTATGTGAGACATCATGAATCGTGTTCTATATACTTCGGATATAGGATCGATTTCATGTGCTATAATATTCATCCTTATTGTAGCAAAAGACTGGTCTAGTATCATGTCTTTATGTGAGACATCATGAATCGTATCCCATATGCTTCGGATATAGGATCGATTTCATGTGCTATAATATTTATCCTTTCTAAATTTTCCAAATGCTTAGGGCATTAAGAAGGGAAAAGTCTAGAATTGGATATGACTAAAGTGATTAAGCAATTGTCGAGGACAATCTAAGGTTCTCCAAAGATTGGTTGCTCGGGGACAGTTGGAAGTAGGATATAAATTGTTGGAAAGGACCATATTGACATATTCTGAAAAGAGGTAACTCTTGTTCGGAAGTGATAGTCAAAATGGGACTATGGAAATTTCTCCATAGGTGGAAGTTATTCAATCTGTGTAAGATTAGAAAACCTTAGTGCAAGAAGGATGTTCAAAGCAATGTACTTTGAATATGAGACTTCGTTTCCATAGAGTTGATCTCCTTTGGAATACTCTGTAATGACTGTTGACAAGTTTTGTGACTTTGTGCATAATCATTACAAGAGGAACATTACATAAAAGTTTAAATCTAACAGTTTTTTTGGTAAATGGTAGGAATTAGGAATTCTTACATTTACAATAAGGATTTGGGATTGTGAAATGAGCATCATTGAAATCATGTTCAATTGATCTATTTCACAAAGTAAAGATCATAGACAAACATAGTGTGCATACTTGGAGTATGGCATAACTATTGTTTAGAAAAACAAAGTGTACATGCTAGGAGCATGGGACGACTGTTGTTTTTGTTCAAGTATTAAGTTGATTATTTGAAACATTATATAATGAATAATATGTAATCAATATGGTGATAAATAAAAGGTGGTTTTATTTATATTCAAAAGGGTTCTGAGACCATATTGGATTCGATTATTATTGTGTTTCACTTTGCATGTTTTGACTTCCAGAATAGCTAGGTTATTCTTTCCGAATGACTAAGTTATTTAAACACTCCACAGTCGTTCATATGTTGGAAGTAGTTATGAATTAAGACTGTCATGAATCGAGTTTGTAGATGGCTAAACGTGTTTAGACATAGCAATGGTTGCTACAACATTCATGAGTACTCATAAGTTATGAGTATTGGAATTAACCCACGCTCACTTGTATCACTTCATGGAATTTATCTCGAGTGATCGTGAGACGGTAATATCATATAAGTTTTCAAACCTAGAGATATGAGTTGTTACCTATGAGTTGGTTGTGCATTGATTGCACGTAAACGCATCAGTAACTTGATGTTATAAAACGTGCCTTTGTGTATAATTCAACAAGTAGTAGAAACAAGTATATGAGTCGAAGTTTATCTGTTCCTTCTAGTCCTTGGAGGATTAGAAGCGATATCTGGGCCCCTCGATGATTTTGTTTTGACCTATGTACCGGGCCCGGTCAGAACCTAATTGATGTGTTCAATTTAGTTCTTTGTCAAACAAATCGGAAATCGGGAAACAAACTGCTGGACAATAAGTACGACGTTGTTCCATGTATTTGTCCGGCTGATATCATGAGAACAGAGGATTATATGATCACTTATCTAAAATGGCGCTTCATAGTTCAACAGAGTTTTCGAGAGCTACGATTGCTGGTTGGTTCCTGAAGTAACATACGCAAATACAGTTATTAGACTTATCCAAGTGGGAGACTGTTGGATAAGGTGTCTAAGTCCATAACTTATTTGGTATATACTTGACCCGACCCGGCATGGTCCATTTGGGTTGCACTTCACTCAAACTGTTTATGGATAATTTTATGAGAATTGTATACTTACGATTTATTAATATATTATAAGTTATAATATATTAATATAAAGTCATGTTATTTAATTAGTTTTAATCTTGAATTAATTATGAATTAATTTAGTGATTAAAAGGAAGACTAATTAAATCATGGGCTATTATATTTATATGGTGTGGGCTAATACTCATTTGTTAATGGGCTAAGCCTATATGGAAGTCCATGGATGATCCATGGAGCTTTTAACCCATGGATCCTTGGAAAGGAAAAGACATGGGTTATTAGGGTTTCACCCTAACCATGCACACTATATAAACAAGCTCATGTTGCATGAAATAAGCTGCTAGTGTGTGTGTAATAGTGGTGGCCGATTTCTAAGTGTTAGTATACTCTCTCATACATTTTCCAAGTTTGTGGTGATTTGTGATTTCCATTTGAGGCATTCACATTATTGGTGCTTGGCTCTCAAACTCCAAGGAATCAACAATCAACAAAAGGTATGTAATTCATCTAGTTCTTTTATGTTTAAAAGTACCCCATGCCATGCTAGATAGGTTATAAACCTTGGAAAATAATATTTTGCATGTACCTTAGACAAACATAGATCCAAGGTTTATTAGGGTTGCATGTACACTTAGGAAGTGTTAGAATGCTCAAAACCCAACAGAAACACCAAACAATGATGATGTACCAAATGTTAATGCTACTCCAATAATGGGCACTACTAGTTCCTCTTCTATGTATATTCATGATCCTTCATTTTATGGCATTCTAGATTGGGACATGTCAATTTTCATTCTATTCAAAGAATGGAAAAACTTGGCATATTACCATAATCTTCATTAGATAAAAATATGAAATTTGAGGTTTTGTGTGGAATTAAAATTCTCACAACATCCTCATAAATCAGTTGAAAAGATCTAATGAAGGAATTATTATATATCTTAGAGCAACACCTATAAGAGGAGGAAAGAATTATTATATATCATTTATTGATGATTGCAGCAAGTATTGTTATATTTACTTGTTAAATACCAAACTTGGACCAAAAACCATAGATTGCATTTATCTTAAACCCGCCATGAATAGTGCAGCCTATAGGTTGCTTGTGTATATATCACATGTTGATGATATCCATAATCAAACCATCAAGGAATCAGTAGAGGTTGAATTCTTTGAAAATATTTTTCCTTTTAAGGATAAAGGGAAAGAGGTTTCCTTCTCTAGGAAAAGACCTCTAGATGATGGAGTGAATGAAACCATTCTTGACAAAAGTTTATCAAAGGACGAGAGTTCTTCCAGGGTTCAAGAAGAGAACTTAGAACCTAGAAGAAGCAAACAGGGCAAAATAGCCAAAGATTTTCGACCTGATTATATGACCTATGTAGTGAATAAAGAACCCCAAACTTATAAGGATGATATGGATTCTTCTGAAGCTCCTTATTCGAAAGAGGCAATAAAAAGTGAGATTGATTCCATTGTGCAAGATTACACATGGAAATTGGTAGATTTGTCACCTGGGCAAAAACCAATTGGGCACAAATGGATATTCAAGAAGAAGTTTAGACTTGATGGTACCATTGAGAAGTACAAAACTCGTTTAGTAGCTAAAGGGTATCGTCAAAAGGAAGGTCGAGACTTCATTGACACATATTCACCTATTACAAGAATTACATCAATTTGTACATTGATAGTAATTGCAGCCATTCATAATATGGACATACACCAAGTGGATGTGAAAACTGTTTTCTTGTATGGTGAACTAGATGAAGAGATATATACGAATCAACCTGAATGGTTTGTGGTTAAAGGTCAAGAAAACAAAGTATGTAAGTTGGTTAGGTCACTTTATGTATTAAAACAGGCTCCAACGCAATGACTTGAGAAGTTTGACAACACATTACTTTCTAATGGATTTAGAATTAATGAATGTGATAAATGTGTTTATGTCAAACGATACAAGAATGCATGTGTCATCATATGCCTATATGTGGATGATATGCTTATAACGGGTACTAGTTTGGATGTGATTAATCAAACCAAGAAAATGATACACTCCTCCTTTTCCATGAAGGACTTGGGAGTAGTAGATGTGATCTTTGTTGTAAGAGTTTAAAGAAGACCAGATGGATATACTCTTACTCAGACCCTTTATATTGAAAGTGTAGTAAATAAATTTGGACACTGTGATGACAAGCTGATAGTCACCCTTTTTGATCCTTCTAGTCATCTTAAGAAGAACAAAGGTGATAGTGTAGCTCAGTTAGAATATACTCAAGTTCTTGGTAGCTTAATGTGTATTATGAATTGTACTAGAACGAACTTGGCATATAGTGTAAATAGATTGAGCCGTTACTCCCATAATCCAAGGAAAGATCATTGGTATGCATTAGTGAGAGTGCTTAGATATTTAAAGCATACAATGAATTATGGATTGCATTACGCGAGATATCCTCCTGTTCTTGAAGGATATTGTGTTGTAAATTAGATTTCCAATACTTCTGAGGCAAAATCCAAAATTGGATATGTGGTCAATCTTGGTGGATCTGCTATATTTTAGAAATGATATAAGCAAACTGTGAATACTCGTTCTACAATGGAAGCAGAGTTTGTTGCTTTAGACAAAGCTGTTGAAAAAGTTGAATGGCTTAAAAGCTTCGTAGAAGGTATTCCTCTGTGGCCTCAACCTGTTACTGCCATTGGTATACATTGTGATAACATGGCTGCTCTCACAAGTGCACAAAGTTAGATATACAATGGTAAGTCGAGACATATTAGGCACAAACACATTACAATAAGCGACTTGCTAAATAATGGAATCATTTCCATTAGTTACATAAAGTCAAAGGAAAATATAGTTAATCCCTTGACAAAAGGCCTTAGTAGAGAGCAAGTTCTCTTCACATCGAGTGGAATGGGCTTAAAGCCAACACAATGAGTCACCACCTGGCAGAAACCTAGCCTAGCAACATTGGAGATCCCATGGTCTAGGTTCAATAGGACAACTAGTTGGGGAAGACTCAAAGTAGCACTAATACAAAGGTATGCTCACTCCTATGCTATTTATTTTGTGTTTTCTATTGATGATGTGAGGATGAATTTTAATTCTTAATAATGATGATAGCTTTTATAGTGGAATACTACTGATTATTCGAGATTAACATTACCTATGTCAGATGGATGTGAGGTTGCATCTTTGGGAGCTAATATGGCTAAGCTTTCTAAGAAGAAAGGATTGTTCACGGCTGAAATGAACATAGTGGTAAGAAATGATCTATTCTTAGATATGATATGTGTGATACTTCATGTTTTTTATTCTACTATAAAAAGTAGTTAGTTCAAGACCCTAGTTCACTACCCACAAACTAGATCCAAATAGTACTCACTATGAAAGGTTCATGGTTTACAACACGTATTCAGATGCATGTCAAGTCTTATTTCCCTGATTTGAATATCAAAGTTCTCTTATTTTTTATTCAAATGTGGGGTATTATTCGAAATTTGAATAGAAAATGTGGGGTATTGTTGGAACTTTGTTTAAGAATAACCTTGTGGGACTTGTCCCACATAGGAAGAGGAGAAAAACTTGTGACACCCTTTAGAGGCTTTATCCACTTTATTTATCAAAAGGTTCAAATTGTTTGATAAAGCTTCATGGGTTAAAATAAATATTCAAAAGTTCGTGTCGACTCTCGACAAGAAAACACTTCGTAGAATAGGTCTCAGTTTATCTTTTGTTTCTCGATTAACAAAAACATCACAACTCCAATTCTATATGTCATAGAGTAATAAAACATTTTACTCCACATATTTCAAGGTGTTTTCAACCTTCTTAGTTTGAAATAAGTTTCAATATGTGATTCATGGCTTTACAACATGATTGGAATGAAGTATGACTCAACTCTTGGTCCAACAATATCTTATTCCTCTTCTTAGTCATACAATTGCACTAAGATATTCTTCGAGGAGTCAATTATGATACAATTTCACAATTACTAAGATGGTCATAAAACATGATACTAAAGTACTCTCATTTCCTTTTATATTGGAGAAACTTTTATCTTTCTGCTTGATAGATTCTTCTTATTCATTTTGCTACTCTTTGAATCTTTTCAAAGTATCAGAATTATGTTTAATCTCATAAACACAACCATATTTACTGAAGCATCAGTAAATCATGACGAATAGAGTTATCGTCATTTGTGGTGGATCTGAATAGTCCATATCAACATGTCCCGGATCCATCAGTCCTTTACATGCCTCATATAAACATGTGATCAATGAATTAGTCATGATTTTCTAATGGCCAAGATTCTCATGCATCACACAATTCGAATTGCATGACTCCAAGTTTTTGTCAAATTTGAAACTTGGTGATGAGAATTCTTTTCACTTGGTTAATTATGACAATACCACAAGTGATATCATAAGAATCAAATCCACAATTAATATTGCTAATATTAGAAAAGTAACCAACACTTTCATAAATTTAATTACAAGGAAATATAAAATAAGGCAACCAGATAAACCAAAATTTCATTCTTATTGAAAATATACAAAAAGTTGGAACTTGTCCTGACAACGCATAAAATGAAAAACTATTTTTCTAAACATCTCGGAAGAGTAATAACAATCTATTAAATTATCCTAACTCCTTAGCAGTAGCTCCATATTATGATCTTCAAACCATGTGACTAAAGTCTATTTCTCATGATCAGATTTATCTCACCTTGCTCCAACTTCCTTCTTTCTCTTAGATCCTTTAATACCATCAAAATGTGATCATCACGTCATGTATTAAGAGTCTATGAATAGGAACTTATAAACAATGGAGTCATATAATGGATGTAGCTGAAGTAGAGTTACACGACTTGAATTTACTATCTCTAAGATATTTCAGGTATTTTGGCAGCTTCATTTCCAATGTCCCTTTAATTGGCAGTAGAAACAAATGGACTATTTGGTGTTAACACATGGAACGATTCCAGAACAAACCTTTCTCTTTACCATATGATCAAACGGTTTGATCTTGGACGACCCCTTTCCACTGGGAAGATAAATCTTTTCTGGACCACCATTATTACCATTGTCAATGTCCATGGAAACCTTGGAATTAGTCCCAATAAGCATCTCTGCTTTAGATGTGCTCTTAAGCATTTCTACTTCAGCAACAATCAACATTTGGGCCAGATCAATTAGGGTCATGTCGATATTCCACATGCAAAAGTTTTTAATGAACTCATCCTATGACTTTGGAAGCGAAAGAAGAATCAAATCAATGGCTTGCTCCCTTGGGAAAATGACACTTATTATATCCAACTTGTCAATGTACGATTTTATTTGTAGAACATGCGCACACGCAAAATTTTCATCTTGATGTCTACATGCCAATAGGTCTTATGTTGTCTCATATCTTTCAACTTGAGGAAAACGTGACATTGGGAGAGTCACAAGATGAGGAGGAGGTGGAAGAGTTGGAGAAACATGATTTCCAGTTCCACCAATTCCTGAAGAAGAGAAAATATTTTTCACCTTGATCAGAATATGGAAGATCATCTTCAGAAAGAAGAGGAAAGCCATTTCCAAAAGAATGAGGAAGACCATTTCTTTCTTCATAAGACATTTGAAATTAGGAGAAAAGATAATTCAAGTTAGTTGATTTTAATCCTTAATTATTAACCCAGAATTTTAAAGTAAGGCTAGGATCCATATTTTCGATTCGAACTTTGAAGAGGGATGTCGTAATGAAATTCGAATCTATTTTAGGTAGGTAAGGATTTTACCAATTCTAATCTTATGAAACTCCTAGATCTTTTGAGATTCATTGAATCTTATCAATGACATATTTAATCTCAGATTATGCTCTCACTTTTTGTGACTGAGATGCCGAGGATAAAAAACGAGATGTGAATAACCATGCAAACTCACATGACAGCCTCAATGTTATTTATCATTTCATATTCATGTGTCGGTTAACCACACATGTTCCATCAACAATGATAATTTTCAAGATTCCCATCATATCTGTCTATAGTCCCGATTAGGGTGTCGTTAACAACACACGCTCCACTAACGACATATAAAGCATGATGTGCGTTTTCATGAATTAGCATACTTTTTACATTTTTCTACAGTAACTAGATTGAGATTTTTTAAAGAAGGTTCTAGTACTTTTATATCATTATACTTTTAATGAGATTATGTCCTATCAAGTTCGTTCGACTAACGACCCTCCACCATACAATGAGATCGGTGGGTGAGAGTGGACACCCATTCAACGACCATTTTATAGGCCCCTTCCTTATACCCTATTTATAGCATGGTTTCATGAATGAGGCCTACTATTGGTTTGACTAACTTTTCTTATACATATAGTAATTAACTTTTAATTATATATATATATATATATATATATATATATATATATATATATATATATATATATATATATATATATATAAGGTGTAGTTTAAAACTTTTCAAAATATGAGGTTTAAATATTAATTATTTAAATTTAAATCTTTTAATTAATTAATATTAAACTAGTTGTGATTTATCTTTATCTTTTAACTAAACAATTAATTAAATTAATTAAATCATTATGGATTAATTAATTATTTACTATTAACCAATTAATAAAATAATTCAAATTTACTCCTAATCCATAACCCCCAAATTTTCGAAAATAGGGGTTGGGTTTAATTATTCAAATTTCAAGGTTTTTAAAATAACAATTAAGGAAACTAGATAAACCCTACAATGGCTCCCTAATTTTCGAAAAAGGCTAAGGAGGCTAGGGTTTCAATAACCCTAGCAAATTTCGAAAATCCTAAGGGTTGAGGCTTGGGTCTCAAGAACCCTACCAATTTTCGAAAAATGCCTCCCTTAGGATTTAATTTCTATAAACCCTAATTTTGATCTATTTAGCATTGTGCAAGATCGATTGAAAATAATGGCTCCGATACCACCGATAGGTTTTATAGGTTACAAAAAAATTGTGGCGGAAAAATTTAACCCTAAGCTCACATGCAACCTATTGGATCTAAGTTTTCTCTATTGATTGCAACAAACAATTGAACATCAAGAACCCTAGGAATACCCTATTATTATCGAAATTCATAAAGTATTTTAGGGTTTACATACCTTTTGATTATTGTAGTAAATAATCAAATAATTCTTTGTTGAACAAGCTTCAGAATTATACTTAAGCTTATAAGTATAACCATATTTACTAAACTTTTTAAATCATGACGAATAGTCTTATTGATATTTTGTGGTGGACTTTAACTAGTGCACAAGAATGTGTACTTGATCCCTTAGTCCTACACTTGAGTCACATATACATGTGAACAAGGACTTAGTCTTAAGTTCCCAAAGATGACAATTCTCATTCATCACACAATACAACTTGCATGATTTCAAGTTTCTATCCAACTAAAACTTGGGTGATGAGAATCTTTCCTTATTTGGTAATTATGACTCTGCCACAAACGAAAGAATCAAATCAATTTTCCAATATTGCTATCAATGGAATCATATAAACAACCATTTTTTCACAAATGCCACTGTAAGGATATTTAAAATAAATAAAATTAAAAACCTTTTTATTTATTTTAAAACTTGCAGAAAAACTTATCCTAACAATGCAAATGCATATGAAAACTTGTTGTTATCTATTCCCAAGCAATATATCATAACTCTTAAGCAACTGCTCAAAATTCTGATCACCAAACCATGCGATCGAAACCATCTTCGCGATCAGAATCAACATATACTTCCTTTAAACTTCCTTTTTTCTTTGATTCTTAGAACATCAACATGTGAACTAGTCACATCATGTATAAGAATCTCAAATAGGAACTTAATAGAGTTAGATTAATAGAGTTAGATAGTGGACTTTACCCGAAGTAGAGTCAAACTCTTTGACTTTACCAACCTTATGATCCTTTAGGTAAATATGGCAGCTTCGCAAACAATGCCCCTTGTGGGAAGTTGATCTTCTAATAAAATTTGCTTTACTAGTCCTCCAAATCATTGTTGATTTAGCAGCACCAAGCAACTAGATAAGATCATTAAGGGTCATGTCATAGTCTGTTTCATATTAGTCCCAAAGGGACTCACTATGTGACTTAGAAAGTGATTGAACGTCCAACTTTCTCAAGACTTTGACACCCAACTCTCCCGGCTTGTCAATATGTGACTTCATCTCCAAGATGTGATCACACATAGACCTTGCTTGCGAATAGGGCTTGAGTGACCTTGAACTTGTGGGTTAGGGAGAATAATTTGAGGAGGTGGTGGAAGTGAAGTTCCAAGAGATTTGGTAAGATCATAGATGTCTGAACTAGACATCTTTTGGGAGATATTCAAGATAGTTGATATAAAGTCCTTAATATAACACCCAATATGATATATTAAGGCTAGGACCCAACGCAATACTTTTATAACTTGGAAGAGGGATGCTGTAATCCAAGCTATAAAATATTTGAAGGTAGGCGAATGACGATTCACCAATTTCCACCATGAAAACGAATCATATTATTTAATTAGGTTTTACTTGGATTTGAAACTCCTAGATCTTTTGAGATTCATTGAACTGTTCAATGGCATGTTTCAATCTCGATTGTGCCCTCTCAAATTTTGTGACTGGGATGCCGAGGATCACAAAACAAGGTGTGAATAACCATGAAAATATACTTGGTACCCTTAATATTTACCCCTCAATCGATGTGTCGGTTAACCACACGCGGTCCAACGATACTATGATAAACATTAAGTTACCCTTTGCCTACCTTGTTAAATCCAGGTTAGTGTGCCGGTTACCCACACGCGCTCCACTAACGACTTAATCAAAGTGCAAAGTGTAATTTCATGGGTTAGCACCAAATTCACATTTTCCTAAGTAACTAGGATTGAGAATTTATAAAAAGTTTAGTTACTTAGTATTTATCATTAATACTTTTAATGAAGGGAGAATTATAGTCCTTGTCCTACCCGTTCGGCTAACGACCCTCCACCAGTCAAGGAAGCGGTGGGTGAGAGTGGACACCCATTAAACTGCCATTTTATAGGCAGTAACCTTATACCCCCCTTATAGACCGGCTTCGTGAATGAGGCCTACTAATGGTAAGACGACTTGCTCTTATACATATAATATATTAAACTTTTAATATTATAATAGTATAAGGGTGTATTTTAGACATTTAAAATACTTGGTGGTTTAATCTATTAATTAAACTATACTCTTAATTTAATTAAACTTAAACAATGTCATTATGGAATTATTAATTCGCTTTTAATTAAACACTTTAATTATCTATTAATAAAGTCCATAAGAGTTAATTGAATTATTCAATAAAACATCATAATTCCAATTATTAAATTCAAAATTAAAACCATTTAATTAATTGTTTAAGTTATGAACTCAAGAGTTTTAGAATTCAATTCTTTTTTTTTTCATAAAAAGCTTTTTCCAAATTCCAAAACTTGAGGGCAAGTTTTGTAACTCTTGAAAACCTTTGGATTCCATAACTTATGGAGTTAAATACTTGTTTTATGATGAAACTTTTCATGTTCCATAACTTAAGAACAAGTTATGGAATTCTTTAAAACATTAACACCAAATTTTGTAACTCCATAAAAACTTTAAATCAATTTTTTTTTAAAAAAAAACTTTCATATCCATAACTTATGGAAGTTTCAAAACTCTTAAGATCACAACTTAAAAAAAAAAAAAACTTTTGAGCTCCAAAATTTTATGACAAAATTTGTAATTCCTTAAAACATTTAAATCAAACTTTTAAAACTAATAAAATAATCATACCATTTTATCTTTTACTAAATTTGACCTAATTCAAGTCATATAGCAAATGATTCAAATTTTACAAATAATTAGTTTTTCACAAAACAAGTAATTATCTTAAAATTTGACAAACTTCATGTTTTTTTCCTTTTTTTCCAACTTAGAAAATCAAACATTTGCATGAATATAACAGAAAACAACCCATGGCTCTAATACCACTGTTGGGTTTTAAGCATTCTAACACTCCTATGGTGCACATACAACCCTAAATACCTTGGATCTATGTTTTTTCTATTATACATGCAAATATTTAATATTCCAAGGTTTTATCCTAACTAGCATATTATGAAGTAACTATACTACAAAAGCCTAGTTAGATAACATACCTTTTGGTGTAGCTTGAAGTCTTGAACTTTAAGAGCTTAGCCCCAATAATGTGGAAGCCTCAAGTGGAATCAAAAATCGCCAAAAACACCTTAGAAAACTTGAGAGAATAGCTAGCACTTCTAGAAATCAGCCCACCCTTTGTCCTCACACACTAGTGCCAATTTCAAGTGTCAAGGACCTCTTTATATAGTATGGAGGATTAGGGTTACATTCATGTAAACCCTAATATCCATGACCTTTCATTTCCATAGGATCCATGGGTTAAAAACTCCATGGACTATCCATGCAAGCTTTGCCAACCTAAATGAAATTGGCCCATTCCATATATATATATATATATATATATATATATATATATATATATATACAAGAGTCCATATTTAATTAGTTCATTTTGATCACTAAATTAATTCTTGATCAATACTAATTAAATAATATAATTCCATATTAATATATTAGAACTTATAATATATTAATATAAATCATAAACATACTATTCTCAAAAGACTATCCATATAAATTGTTCAGGTGAAGTGCAACCCAAATGGACCATGCCAAATCGGGTCAAGTACATACCAATTATAGTTATGGACTTAGACACTAATCCAACAATAATATATATTAATAAATCATATATCTCTATCCTCTAATCAATCCAATTGATTTCTTGGTTATGTGGGCAACTCAAAAAGGACTTTACTTTTATTCTTCAATGTAAAGCCCGCATATTCGGGCTAGTCAATTTAGGGACAAT
The DNA here is from genome assembly GCF_052849685.1 of Lactuca virosa. Lineage (NCBI taxonomy): Eukaryota > Viridiplantae > Streptophyta > Magnoliopsida > Asterales > Asteraceae > Lactuca > Lactuca virosa. The sequence continues at coordinate 416,851,878 of NC_136430.1, read as the reverse complement.
GAGCGTCAAAAATGATTTTTTTTGATAGAAGATTATTTAGAATAAATAATCTTAACCAAGTTTCAGTATATGCCACAAAGGTTCCGTACATATAAAGAACGCCTAAATCCGAGTTATAACGAAGAAGTTATGACCTGTCGAAGTTTTACGGTAAAACCGGCACGACACCGAGAATCATAATAAAGTGAATTTCTGATAAACTACTTTTTAGCATTATATATATAAATGAAATTTGTAGTATATGTTAAACCGAGAGCGTGAATAAAAAGAACGTCAAAATCTGACTTCGTATGAGGAAGTTATGATTTTTCTAATATTTCGCATAGCAGTATACAGCCCGAAATTCGAATATTAGATCGACCGATTTTTAGCCGACATAACCTAAACGAGAATCGAAGGTCTCATTAATAGTAGCTCAACGGTAAAAAGACAGACGAAAACGGACGTCGATTGAAGAAGTTATGAATTTTTAACGAATTTTTCATATCCCGACCTGTTAAAAATATAACTTTAAAAATAAACTCAAAATTAGCCAACGGAGTCTAAACGAAAGTTGTAGAGTATGATCCCACCTACTCACGGATATAAAGAACGTCAAAAACGGAGCTCGTATGCAAAAGTTACAGATTTTAGAAGATAATTAGTTTTTAGAGTAACCAGCGAGTGACACGTGGCGCAATCTGAGCCGCACCTTATTCCCCACGGCTTTGCATGAGATCACGACACGTGGCACATTACTCCCAGTGTAGTTTTGAGTATGCTTGGCGTAACCCTTAAAAACCCATTATGCTCAGCGTAATTCTTGAGTACGCTCAGCGTACTCGGTGCTGGCAGCCTATAAATAGAGGCGTTTTTCCTCATTTTTCTGCACACCTTTTTTCAACTTCTCTCCCAAATACCCCCAAAGCCTCAATGATTTTCTATAGCCTTTCTTAGGAGTTAGTAGCGAGTCCCGGAGCACCACAAGGCCCCAAAAAGAAGAGCTTTCGGCTCAGAAGTTCTACCCACGCAGAGCCCGGTTCTTCGCTAAACACCCGTGTAAGTGAGTTATGCTTACCCTACTTTAAGTATAACTTATGTTTAAGTTCATTATCGTTATTATGAACCTATAAACAAGATTTATCAGTGACTCCAAGTCATTATACTGATTGCTCTATTTACGGGGATGATGTCTAGGCTGTGATTTAGTGAGGTGTTTAAAGTGGGATTTCTAAACAGTATACTTCGTATACCAAACAGACCCTACCTCCGATATTATCCTATCTGGTTGTTCCTTACTTGATAGATCATGAAAGTAGACTTTGAGTTAATGATGAATCTAGACTAATAATTAGTCGCAATAAAGATTAGACTAAAACTTAGCAATAATAATGCTAGGTTTCGTCGAAGGAAAATAGAATCGTTAGAAGCGAAGCGCTACCCGAGTTTGGAATTAGCACTTTAACAAGTGAGTGCATAGTTACTTTCATCTTACACACAGATATGAAGTATTTAATACGTGCTATGTGTGCAAATTATATGTGTTCTTGATATCTATGCGGGATGAACAATTTTATACATGTTTTAACGATTTAAGTTGTATAAGTATGTTATATCTACAAATGTGTTGGGTGAAACATGGGTAGATGAAATGAAAGATGATGTAAGTAAACATTAGCAACTATCGATTTAGTGCTTTACGGACGAGCATTGGCAGCTATGGATTTAGTGCCTAATAAATAACGTCGGTAGCTATGGACTTAGTACCTATTAGATAAACGTTGGTAGCTATGGACTTAGTGCCCGATAAATGAACTTTAGTAGCTATGGATTTAGTGCTTTATGAATGGACATTGGCAGCTCATGGACTTAGTGACTGTCATATAAACCCTGGAAGAAACAGACTTCGGAAGGAATGAATGCAGGATAGATGACACTTAGGGTAGACCCTTAAGAATAAAGAAGATAATGGGAATGGGTAATTGGGTTAATTGTTTGATGATTAAACATAATAATTACGTTATTGTGGGTTAAAAACCCTATGTACTCACCAGGTTTCCCAACCTGACCTACTCAAGTATATTGTATCAAAGGTATCGATATGAAGTTACATTACACTGAGACATTAAGGAGATGTAAATCACTAGTGTTAATGAATGTAAGTTCTGTTTATGCTTATGTTTCTATATTGACGATGACATCCCAAAGTTTTAAAATGAATAAAATACATTTCTTCGGAAATGTTTTGATAACGTATTTATCATGTTTTTCTGGGAACAAATTCCGCAACATTTTTTCTTTAAAAGGATACTCTGATTTTCAAAACAAAGCATAAACAAATCGGTCTTTTCTGGCCGGGAAAATGGGGTTGTCACAGTTGGTATCAGAGCATTAGTTTAAGCGAACTAGGAATAAGGATATATTTCTAGACTTAAACTTAGAATGCTAAGCGATGATCGTGAGGAATGTGTCTATTGTACTTTAGTACACCTGAATAGACACGAGCACTAGCTCATTTAAGGAAAAATGCTTAACATGCTTTTATGTGCTAAATGATTTGTGAAGCTTTATGATGCTATCGTCTGATCGGATCTATGTTCTGTTACCGACCGGATTTAGAAATTTTATGTGTTCAGATTTCTAAACGTTTAATTACGGTATTAGCACTGACATATAACTTTTCGGGGTGATAGGGAGATTTACACATCGATCGTAAATAAAATCTTTCCTATCTTAATTTTCGTCATTACACACCGGACGTATGATTTGGTGTATACGCCAAAATGGCAAGAACCCGAAGTGGAGTCGGAAACGCAAATGGAAATAGGAATCAAGAGACTCATCCCCAACTGATTGAGCAAGTACCTATAGTAGCAGCTGCACCCGAGCCAATCATGATGGTAGGGGTACAAGCAATGATCCAGATGATGTTGGATCGTCAGATGGAAGAAACAAGGCATCTACTTCAACAAAATAGGGATGAACCTACTATGTCTATCGTGCAGCCTGAACTGAATGAAGAACCATCGGAGGAGGGTAATTACAGTCGTACTGTGAGTCAAGTTGGACCCTGAGTGGTCAGGAGAAACGACCCGGACAGAAAGATTGACAGAGATGGGCGCATGTACAAGAACTTCTTGGGTGCCAAACCACCAAGTGTCTCTGGAAGCCCAAAACCAGTGCAAATTATGGATTGGATCTCCGAGATGGAGATGGTATTTGAGAGCTGTAACTGCAACGATAAGCAAAAGACCGTCTTTACAGTCAGACAACTAAAGACCGGAGTGCTAAGTTGGTGGAAGTTGTTGGCAGATACAATCCCACGAGGAGAAGCCATGCGAATGTCTTGGGAAGCATTCATGGAGCAGTTGAAAATGCAATACTGCTCAGAGATAGATCTGGTAGACTTAAAGAACGAATTTTATAACCTGAAGAAAGGGAAGATGAGTGTTAATGAGTATGCCACCGCATTCACCGAAAGGATGAAGCTATTCCCCCACTTGGTGCCTACTAAATTCTCCAAGATAGATAGGTTTGCTAACGGACTGCCCAAAGACTTTGGCCCAACGGTCAAAATGACAACTACCTTGAAAACAACCGTTAGAGCTGCTAAGAATGTATAGACCCAGATAAGAGAAAGGGGCCTAGAAAAAGATAAGGCAGGAGAAAAGATGAAGTTTGAAGGATCTTCAAGGTACAACAAGGAGAGCAAACTCTCGAAGTTTGGAGGAGGAGGAAGAGGAGAAGCGAGATGGTGTGATAAGTGCAAGAAGAAGCATTATGGGAGATGCAACGAAGAAGTTGTTCAGTTTTGAGCACTATAACACTCCTATGGTGCACATGCAACCCTAAATGCTTTGGAACTATGTTTTCTCTAATTATACATGCATTTTCAAATTTCCAAAGCATATAACTTAACTAGCATACAATTCAGAATAACAACTAGTTAGATAACTTACCTCTTGTGTAGTTCTTGACCTTGGAAGCTTGAGCACCTCAAGTGTTGTGACTCTAATGTGTCACAAACACCAATATGCAAAGGAGGCTTAAGAGAATAAGACTTGTATCTTCAAAATCGGTTCTATGCTCTTGTGTATGAGTGTTAGCCGATTTCATCACTAAGGGAACTTTTTTATAGTGTTTCTCAAAGCTTGGGTTTCATCCATGAAACCCTAATGTACCATGACCTTCCATATCCCTTAGGCTCCATGGGTTAAAGCTCCATGGACTATCCATGAACCACTTAGCCCACCCTAATGGATCTTTGGCCCACACGGTAAGAATGGATAATTTACATAATCAACCCCTTAGATTTAATTAGTCACTTTTGATCACAAAATTAATTCCAAATTAATTCTTGACCAATACTAATTAAATAATATGATTTATCTATTAATATATTATGCTTATAATATATTAATAAATCACCAATAATCTTATTCTCAAAAGTTCATCCGATCAAATTGCACTGGTGAAGGCAACCCCAAAAGGACAATGCTACAATCGGGTCAAGTACATGCCAGATATAGTTATGGGCTTAGACACCAAATCCAACAGTCTCCCACTTGGATAAGTCTAATAACTATAACTACCAATGTAACTTCAAGATCCGATTAGCAATCGTAGCTTCCAAAAGTCGTTGCCGAACTCTGACCCAGTCAGTGACTGTCCTTAGATAAGTGATCATATACTGCTCTGTTCTACAAGATATCAGCGGACAAATACATGGAACATAGTCATACTTATTGTCCTGCAATTAGTTTCCCGATTTCCGATTAGTTTGACATAGAACACAATTGAACACATCAATTTTGTTCTGACCGGGCCCGGTACATAGGTCAAAACAAATCATCGAGGGGCCCAGATATCGCTTTTGATCCTTCTTAGGATAAAAGGAACAGATAAACTTCGACTCTATATGCTTGAACTAACTACTCGTTGAATCATGCATAACGATACGTTTTATGACATCAAGTTACTGATGCGTTTACGCATCATCAATGCACAACCAATTTGTAGTCAACAACTCATATATCTTGGTTTGAAGATTATATGATATTATCATCTCACAATCACTCATGATAAATTCCATGAAGTGATTCTGATGTGTGCGGGTTGATCGCTCAAATTCTTATTTCACAAGCACTCATGAATGGTGCAGCAGACTCTTGCCATGTCTAACTCCTTAGACATCTACAGCCAACTCATGACAGTCTAGCCTCATATCTACTTCCAATGTATGATCGACTGTGGATAGTTTGCATAATTATATTATTCAGAAAGTCAAAACATGCAAAATGAAACAATAGTAAATAATTGACACAAGACAGTAACTTTACTTATAATTAAAACTCCTTTTATTCAATCATCAAAATGTCAATTACAATTTAGCCATTACAGGTTTCTAATTTATCTAATTACTAAAACTAATATTGTCTTTTAGCCTAATATCGCAGAAAACTTCTATGGGCTCCTTTATGGCTAGCCTAACTCCAAGGTCTCCGATGAAGTTCTTCAACCATATCGCCTCTTTTGATGCTTCGCTTGCTTCAATGTACTCTGATTCGCACGTTGAATCAGCCACAGTCTCCTGCTTGGAACTTTTCTAAGTTATTGCTCCTCCATTTAGGGTAAACATCCAGCCCGACTGAGAATGCATATTGTCTCTGTCAGTCTGAAACCCGGCGTCACAATACCCTAAAATTCTCAAGTCATCACTCCCATCGAGGGTAAGGATCCAATCCTTAGTCCTTCGCAGGTACTTAAGAATTTTCTTAACTGCAGTCCAGTGAGCTCTACCAGGATTCCCTTGATATCTACTGACCATGCTCAAGGCAAAGGCCACATCAGGGCGAGTACAAGTCATAGCATACATGATTGAGCCAACTACGGAAGCATATGGTATCCGGCTCATCTCTACTATCTTAGCTTCTGTACTTGGACTCTAAGTCTTACTCAGCTTGGTATTGCACTGGATAGGCAAGTCACCTTTCTTGGAGTTCTCCATGCTGAAACGCTTCAACACCTTGTCCAAGTAGGTACTTTGACTAAGACCTATTAGTCTCTTACTCCTGTCTCTCGAAATCCTTATCCCTAGGATATAGGTAGCTTCTCCAAGGTCCTTCATAGCAAAACATTTCCCAATCCAGGACTTAACCTCCTACAAGGTCGGGATGTCATTTCTTATGAGTAGTATGGCATCCACATACAACACGAGAAAGCTAATTATACTCCCACTAGCCTTGACATACACACAAGACTCATCCTCGCTTCTCGAAAATTCAAACTCTCTGGCTTTCTCATTGAAACAAAGATTCCAACTGCGAGATGCTTGTTTCAATCCATATATGGATTTCTCAAGCTTACACACTCTATTAGGGTATCTTGCATTGACAAAACCCTCTGGCTGACTCATGTAAACATCTTCAGTCAACTTTCCATTAAGGAAAGCGGTTTTAACATCCATCTGCCATATTTCATAGTCATGAAATGCAGCTATGGCCAACATAACCCTTTATAGATTTAATCTTTGCTACTGGTGAGAAGGTCTCATCATAGTCAACTCCCTGAGTTTGAGTAAAGCCCTTTGCAACCAGTCGCGCCTTATATGTGTGTACTTTTCCATCCATGTCGGTCTTCTTCTTGAAGATCCATTTGCACCCGACTGTCTTTCGACCCGGTTCATTTTCAACCAAGTTCCAAAACTGATTTTCATACATGGACTGAATCTCGCTATCCATAGCCTCTTTCCATTTAGCAGACTCAGGGCCTGCCATGGCTTCCTTGTAGTTGTTAGGCTCATCCAAATTTACCAATGTACTATCACTGATAAATGTATCACCTTCTGTAGTAATATGGAAACCATAATAAAACTCAGGTATAGTCCTAACTCTGGTGGAACGCCTCAAAGATACAGATTCGTCAGTAGGTTCAACAGGAGTTTCCTCCTCGGGTTGATGGCTAGTGTTTAAGGTTCCTTCACTGCTTGACTCTTGAAGTTCTTCAAGGTCAATTTGCCTCCCACTGTCTCCTTGGCACATAAGCTCTCTCTCACAAAAGATCCCCCTTCTCGCGACGAAGACAACATTGTCCCTTGGTCGATAGAAGAAATATCCAAAGGATTTTTGTGGGTAGCCGATAAAAATACATCGCTCACTCCGAGGTTCGAGCTTGTCGTGAGTCTCGCGCCTCACAAAAGCCTCGCAACCCCAAACTTTGATGTGGTCTAAAGTGGGAACCTTCCCAGTCCACATCTCGTGAGGTGTTTTGGTAACCTTTTTGGTAGGAACGAGATTAAAAATATGGGCGGCAGTCTCTAAGGCATACCCCCAAAATGAGATTGGTAATGAAGTGTGACACCAGTCAAATTTTGGTCAAAAATTAATTGATCAATAATCATAATTGGGATGAACCAAGTGGTAGAGTTTGTAACAAGGTTTCCAAAAACATAAAGAACACTGAAATCCGAGTTATAACGAAGAAGTTATGACCAATCGAAAATCCGCGTCAAAACCGGCAAAACACTGTTCAGTGTAAAAAATGAATTTTCGATAAAACGCTTTTTAGCCTTAACAATCTAAATGAAACTTGTAGAATATGTTAAACCGAGAACGTTCATGAAAAGAACGTCAAAATCTGACTTAGTATGACGAAGTTATGATTTTTCGAAGTTTCGGTTTAGCAGTAGACAGCTAAAAATTCGAAATATAAATCGATCGATATTTAGCCGACGCAACTTAAACGAGAATCGAAGGTCTCGTCAAAAGTAGCACAACAGTAAAAAGACAGACGAAAACGGACGTCGGATGAAAAAGTTATGAATTTTTAACGGATTCCCGTCCCGGTCTGTTTAAAATAATAATATTAAAAATAAAATCAAAATCAGCAGACAAAGTCTAAACGAAAGTCGTAGAGTATGATTTTACCTACGCGTGCATATAAAGAACGCCAAAAACGGAGCTCGTATGCGAAAGTTATGATTTTCGCAAGTTTTTGGCACAAAAATCAAGAAAATGTGGAAAACCGGGCAAATTCGCATGAGTCACCTCGGACACGTCACCTCGCATGCGAGGCCTCCACGTGTTCGCTTCTCATTGGACTGCAGCCTCGCGTGTCGTCTCCTGATAGGTCCGAAGTCGTCACCTCTTTTCCCCATTGGACCGAAGTCCGGTCCATTTAGGAGGCTCCACCTGTCCGAAGTCACATGTCTCGCACATGGTCCGAAGCTGCACCGCCTCCAACTTCGCACGTGGCCTTCGCTGCTGATGACGCGTGTGCTGCTGACTCGCCTTCGCAGGAGCCAGCTGTCCGAGCCTCGCCACCTGTCCTCCCTTCGGCCGAACCCTCGCACCCCTATATAAAGGGTGCGAGCCTTCTCGGATTTGAAGGATTTTTCACCCTAAATTTCTCCATTTTACACCCTTTCACCCCCTCGACTTTCTCACGACCCCCGAAGGCCCCGGTATCGCGTCTAAAGCCCGAAGCAAGCCCCGGAACCCCAGAATTCTCGAGAATTCATCCTCTCTCCTGTCGAAACTCTGCCCATTTTGAGCCGGTTTTTCGTCAAACAAACTCTTTTCCGGGAAACGAAACGCTGCCCGAATCACCGCTTATCAAAGTGAGTTCATACCCCTGTATTTTCATAATTTCTACTGTTTTAAGGGGGGAATACAAGCATAACACAAGAACTTTGTGTTATAAAATCATGATAAAATAACATTAAATTATCTAAAAATACTCAACACATCAAACTCTTTTATAATCTTATATTTTTCCCCAAAATTCATATTTGTATATATATATGTATATAAATAAGATTTAAAAGGCTTAGGACTGATAACTCATGTTGGGTCCTTTTTCCTTGTTTGGATGTGGGCTTAAAGTACCGGTTACTTGTCCGAGTGTCGTTTAAATTTTACTTATATATAAAATTGTATATGTATATAAATATAATAGTTATTTCATCAGTTTAACTACCTTTGTAACATGCTGAGCAAGGGATTACATGCAAACATGGTTAAATACACAATCAGGGAGTACATATAAATTATAATAGGTATAATTTATACATAGAACAATAATTCATGATACAAGTATACTAGAATACACAAGAAACTAGGGTTTTGATACTGAACAAATCAAGGTTTACACTTATCAAATACATGTTTGTAAATACTAATTCAAGGACATACTGTCAATCATTATTTCAGAATGATTGGGTTTTGATTCAAAGAATATACTGTCAATCATTATTTCAGAATGATTGAGTTTTCAAACTAATATACATGTAACATTTATATGCTTTTTATGAGACACTAGATTCAGGTTGTTTAATTCATTTTAGACAACATAGAAAAGTCCTGACATTATAACCAGAATCTCCAGCCGGGGATCGAAACAAGCGTGTGTAGATCTATATCGGGATTGACAACCCCGAACTCAGGCTGCTAGCTACAATTTGATGAGTGACAATTGTTATCACCAGTTTAAACGCCCACAAAGCGTTTGTTTCAGGCCATCCGTCATAGTATGGTTATAATAAAAACTACTCATTAAAAAGGTATTAACAATACGTTAGTGTATAAACAAATAAACGAAAGTACACCTTCAAAGTACCAGTTTATAGAATACAAAAATACAATGGTTTAATAGAGTTTTCATTAACACCTGGTGGAGCCAGGCACACTCTCAGTTTCAAGTTTTCATAAAGTAATACAAATACAAAACAGTAATACAAAGAGAACGGTTTATGGGATTAAACCACTTATCCAATGGAACTTAGTCACTCAATCTCGGTAAACTAGTATAACATAAAAGACCTTTAGTGGTTAATTCTATAATTCCTTAGTTGATACATCATAGTTATACATAAATGATGTCCGATTGACAGTAAAGTGTGTGACTTCCGCCTTACTTCTTGTTCCTTGTATGGTTGTGGGCTTAGGGAAGATACACCCAGTTGACTGTCAATTCGATATTATGTTATGTATAATCAGTATAAATTAAGTAATTACAGAGGGAAACCATTGAGGTTACCAGTTAATCACCTCAGGAGATATAGGATTTCCTGGAGAAACCAGTGAACTTATTCAAAGAACTTAGGGTATACTTAACAGAACTAAAATACTTATGAACTCACCGGCTTAAATGCTGATCTACTCTTTCCAAATAACTTGTATTCTCAGGAATCCAGTAGACAGGTACACTCCCGAAGCTTTTGAGAAGACTACCTAGTAACGTACCGCGACTCTTGTCTTCTCCTGTACCTACTTCAGTGTTTGAATATGTAATGTTTAAACGCTTATGTAAAACTTATACTTATTAATGCAATGGTTGTTTGTACTTTGATTACTATATTTCATGTGTTGTGATACTTACCTAAAGTCCTCCGCCCCCGAACGTTTCCGCCGTTCTGGTTTAGGGGTGCGACAGATTGGTATCAGAGCAGTGTTTATAGTGAACTCAGTATATCAGTCATAAAAGATATACAACTATAAACCCACTGGGATAAAAACACTCTGACCAAGAGTTATACTTTAAAAATATATCAATATTTTATAAAAGTATAAGTACATGCAGAGTATATATACCAGAATGAGTATCACAAGAAGAACAAAACTAAAGTATTTAGATGTTGGACATTGCAGCTAAACCTAGACAGTGATGTAATCATATCTGGGATTAATATAGCCTGATCAACTATATTCATCCGAGATATGACCACCATGTGTTTAGGGGAGTGATTGTAATGTTGCGACTGGTCTAAAACTTACCTAAACACCAAAAGAATTCTAGAACCAAAGACTAAAATACTATGGGAGTATTTTAGGATGCTATAACAAGAAAACTGAAAACCTGTTAAGTTCTTGAATCTAGAAGTCCAAGAATCAAACTCATAACTAAAATAACATAGAGGTATGTTACATACCTCTGGGGAAATGTTAAAAATATCTTTTCTGATAAGTCTATAATTACTAAGTGGATACGTTAAGATCATATATAACCAAGATCTTATAGACTTAGAATATGTGATTTTCACTCTACTTCCTTTTCCTTGTTTGGATATGGTTTTAGAGTAGGATTACTTATTCAAACGTCTATTTGATCTGGATTATATATAATCGGTACACACCATGTGATTATAGAAGGACCAGAAAGAATCACCTTCGTAAAAAATTTCTCATAGATTCTTTAGACATTCCCATTCTCGTATAAACCCGTTAGTTAAACATAGTTACTCCAGCAATCAATAGAAGAGTCAAGGAGGATCCAACAGAATTTCATTAGAAGAATTCCAAGGAAAGAAACAGATAAACTATAGAAATCATTTAGTGCCTTTACCCTATTAAGAACACCAATGAGATATTCGCATGAACTTCCGAGATTCAAAATCTTCATTTCGAAGTAATGGGGATCAGTTTCAGAATCGGAAGTAAGACAGCCCAGGAATTCAATATACCTACAGAGGAGAAGTACACCCTATAGATACCAGGAGAGAACAAATCATTACCACCCAGAATAGAACAAAGGAAAACCACGCATGATTCATGTGAAGTGTTCGAGCACCTTTTCATCTAAGTAATAACTAGTAAATCGGTTCAACCTAGTGAGTTAGTGATTTCATTACTGACATTAGGTTTTGAGCTTATCCTCTTTTCCTGTCACGGCTAATAACAATATATCAGATCACAGAATCTTAATTGATAGTGATTACTTCTCAAATTCATAAGTCTATTTTATGTAGACACTGTTATGAATTATTTTCAAATATTTTTGAAAATTGGGAAAACGATATCCACCAGACAAAGGTAACTTAGTTGGATAATACTCGGTTCATAACCATTCTAGAAACTTATTCTTGTTCCTCACCAGGACTGCATCATAGGGATGCAGGTCGAATCATTAAGAACAATATAACAAAACGAAAGATTAATACATAGATACAAATGGTTAGAATACATCTAAAGACACGATAGTTGCTCACGAACTCATTTTCTTATCATGTAACAGAATCATGCCTCCAAAGAAGTGTAACCAACCCACCAGCGAAACACCAATCCTTCATATAGATGCGGCTACGTTTCAAGCTGCGGTCACAGCAGCTGTAACAGCTATCATGGCACACCTTAATACTAACAATACAAATGTTAGTAGTAATGCTATCGGTAACCCCGATCGTGGTGATGGCCAAGTACAGCAACGAGCACCTACTTGTAAGAACACTTTGAACCTTAAGCCTAAAATCCTTAAACGGAAGTTCAAAAACAAGAAAGGGAGTTGTTCAACTCAAGAACCTAATAGAGGGCAACGAACTGAGGCAGTCAATACCCCCATCAGCCCTGTTATTCTAGCACCGACTAAACCGTACTTAGGAAACCTCCCACACTGCAACAAGTGCAACTACCATCATCATGGAGTTTGCCGAGAGCTGCATTGCAATAAATGCAACAGGAAGGGGCATACCGCCCGCATCTGTAGAACTCCGGTTGAGTTCATCACTTCAACTACCGATGTTGGAACCATTCCCATATGTCACCTTTGTGGTGAAATAGGACATTACAAGAGGGATTGTCCAACAGAGAAGAACGACGGGGGAGCAGGAGGATTTTGATCCCAATACATGGGAAAGCATCAAAGAACCCTGCTATATTTTGGTACGCTTCCAAACCTCGACAATTATTTATAATTATGATTACTCTTCCGTTCAAATTAAATCATAACACTTATATAAAATTTGAAACCCTAACAGGTAAGCTATGATGACTTAGTGCATACATAAGGGTCATTTATAATTAAGATTTGTAGACTTAGAGTGAGTAATCCCGCCTCATTTCATGTTCCTTGTTTGGTTGTGGATCTAGGGCAGGGTTGCTCAGTCAAAAGTCTTACCAATCTTAATTATGCATGACTTGTATACACCAAGCGATTATAGAGAGACCTAGTAAGGATCGTTTCATGAAAGTTCATAATTTCAAATTAACAGAACCCTCGTATTGGTAGTACCCGCCAATTTTGAATCAAAAAGGGGTTTGTAGTGATAATAACAGAATAAAACCAGAAGCGCTGAAAACTTAGGTACATAGGATATCATTCTAGTAATCATTCGTCCCAGAATGACTTAATATCTATTTCATCGAGAAAATTCTGACATCCTCATTCGACATGGTTTGGCCTGGCCCTTACCATGTGAAAATTCTTATGCTGTATAAGAGAACTTTTCCTTAATCAGCCGTAAGATGAAATTCTTCCAATCTATAACGCAAAACTCTTAGGTTTCTCTCATTTCAAAACTTCAGAAGTATCCATGCGAAGAGTACCACGCCATTCTAGCCTACTCAGTAGACATGAAACTTCAAACGAAAAGCACCGAAGTAGTCATAGAAGTCAGTAACTACAGAAGTACCTCAATAGATCTCATAGGAAAATCATTATACCGCAGGTCAAGTTCAAGAATAGAGACTAAGAACTCATTAAGTTAATCTATCATTGCTAAGTGTATACACGAGAGTGGTATATAAGTTAGACTTAACAAGATTAAGGATGTGTGATTCCGCCCTATCTCCTGTTCCTTGTTTGGTTGTGGACCTGGAGCAGAGTCATCCATCCGAACGTTTTGTGAAATCTAAATTATATGCGACTTGTATACACGAGGTGATGGTAGATGAGCCAGGTATGAGTCTTATCATGAACTTCGGAGCAAAAGCCTGCATCATGTATTCTACCAGGTGGAATTCAACATGAGACCACGACAGTGGGTCGAGCTACTAAATGACTATGAATTTGAAATTCGTTATCATCTCGACAAAGCCAATATAGTAGCTAACACCATAAGTCGGAAAAAGTACCCAGGTCATAGTTCCAATCATGGACTATGATAACCCTTTCAAATCTCTCCACACAAAGTAAGGAGGCTCAATATGAAGCCTTGAAACCTGAAAATATGGCAAGTAGAGAAGATAACTAGAACGTGTGAGTGCACGGTGTGCCAATATCTGTTATCACCACTAAGATAATAGAATAATCTCCCAGTTCAGGCCGTCACTCAAAAACCTCTAGGAACCAGAGTAGTCATGATTCTATGGGATCGGCTATAGTAAAGAATGAGATATCCATTTACCAATTAGTCGAGTCCTTTAACACGCTAGCATTTAAGTTGCTCCATTCGAAACCTTCTGTGGTCACAAGTGCAGATTCTATCTGCACTGGACTAAAGTAGGTAATACGCAACTAGCTATAGATCTAATTTCCACACAGCACCCTCGTTGATCTGGAAATTATCCGAGAAACTACCAAAAACAAAATACGAATCAGGAAATGCCATAAAGCTTCCAGAGTTAACCAGAGAAGCTACGGCTTCGATAAAATAAAACCCTTGGAATTCCAGGATTGATGACCTTGTCATATGAAGGTCTCACTCAGGAAGGACAAGATGCACTTGAGAAAGTGTGAAATACAAAACTCAAAGTACATAGGACCATTTGAGGTTCTTACCAGAATCGGTCTTGTACTTTTAAACTTAAACTACCACCAAAAACTTAATAACATTCATCCCATCTTTCACATATGTAATCTAAAAAGGTGTCTATCCGATAAAACCAGAATCGGTCTTGTACTTTTAAACTTAAACTACCACCAAAAACTTAATAACATTCATCCCATCTTTCACATATGTAATCTAAAAAGGTGTCTATCCGATAAAACACTTGTTATTTCACTCAATGAAATCAAGTTAAATAAAAGTCTACTCTCTGTAGTAGAACCAATGAAAACCATGGATAGGGAAATCTAAAGAACCACACTAAGTCTCATCCCGTTAGTGAAGGTTCGTTGGATTACAAACCAGGGACCTGAACTCACTTGGGAAAGGAAAGATTAGACCTAATCCATGAGTATCACTTTAGACTTAATTTCGGGACGAAATTCCCTCTAACGGGGGGATAATGTGACACCAGTCAAATTTTGGTCAAAAATTAATTGATCAATAATCATAATTGGGATGAACCAAGTGGTAGAGTTTGTAACAAGGTTTCCAAAAACATAAAGAACACTGAAATCCGAGTTATAACGAAGAAGTTATGACCAATCGAAAATCCGCGTCAAAACCGGCAAAACACTGTTCAGTGTAAAAAGTGAATTTTCGATAAAACGCTTTTTAGCCTTAACAATCTAAATGAAACTTGTAGAATATGTTAAACCGAGAACGTTCATGAAAAGAACGTCAAAATCTGACTTCGTATGACGAAGTTATGATTTTTCGAAGTTTCGGTTTAGCAGTAGACAGCTAAAAATTCGAAATATAAATCGATCGATATTTAGCCGACGCAACTTAAACGAGAATCGAAGGTCTCGTCAAAAGTAGCACAACGGTAAAAAGACAGACGAAAACGGACGTCGGATGAAGAAGTTATGAATTTTTAACGGATTCCCGTCCCGGTCTGTTTAAAATAATAATATTAAAAATAAAGTCAAAATCAGCCGTCGAAGTCTAAACGAAAGTCGTAGAGTATGATTTTACCTACGCGTGCATATAAAGAACGCCAAAAACGGAGCTCGTATGCGAAAGTTATGATTTTCACAAGTTTTTGGCACAAAAATCAAGAAAATGTGGAAAACCGGGCAAATTCGCATGAGTCACCTCGGACACGTCACCTCGCATGCGAGGCCTCCACGTGTTCGCTTCTCATTGGACCGCAGCCTCGCGTGTCGTCTCCTGATAGGTCCGAAGTCGTCACCTCTTTTCCCCATTGGACCGAAGTCCGGTCCATTTAGGAGGCTCCACCTGTCCGAAGTCACATGTCTCGCACATGGTCCGAAGCTGCACCGCCTCCAACTTCGCACGTGGCCTTCGCTGCTGATGACGCGTGTGCTGCTGACTCGCCTTCGCAGGAGCCAGCTGTCTGAGCCTCGCTACCTGTCCTCCCTTCGGCCGAACCCTCGCACCCCTATATAAAGGGTGCGAGCCTTCTCGAATTTGAAGGATTTTTCACCCTAAATTTCTCCATTTTACACCCTTTCACCCCCTCGACTTTCTCACGACCCCCGAAGGCCCCGGTATCGCGTCTAAAGCCCGAAGCAAACCCCGGAGCCCCGAAATTCTCGAGAATTCATCCTCTCTCCTGTCGAAACTCTGCCCGTTTTGAGCCGGTTTTTCGTCAAACAAACTCTTTTCCGGGAAACGAAACGCTGCCCGAATCACCGCTTATCAAAGTGAGTTCATACCCCGGTATTTTCATAATTTCTACTGTTTTAAGGGGGGGAATACAAGCATAACACAAGAACTTTGTGTTATAAAATCATGATTCAAATCATGATAAAATAACATTAAATTATCCAAAAATACTCAACACATCAAACTCTTTTATAATCTTATATTTTTCCCCAAAATTCATATTTGTATATATATATATATATATATATATATATATATATATATATATATATATATATATATATATATGTATATAAATAAAATTTAAAAGGCTTAGGACTGATAACTCATTCTGGGTCCTTTTTCCTTGTTTGGATGTGGGCTTAAAGTACCGGTTACTTGTCCGAGTGTCGTTTAAATTTTACTTATATATAAAATTGTATATGTATATAAATATAATAGTTATTTCATCAGTTTAACTACCTTTGTAACATGCTGAGCAAGGGATTACATGCAAACATGGTTAAATACACAATCAGGGAGTACATATAAATTATAATAGGTATAATTTATACATAGAACAATAATTCATGATACAAGTATACTAGAATACACAAGAAACTAGGGTTTTGATACAGAACAAATCAAGGTTTACACTTATCAAATACATGTTTGGACATACTAATTCAAGTACTTACTGTCAATCATTATTTCAGAATGATTGGGTTTTGATGCAAAGAATATACTGTCAATCATTATTTCAGAATGATTGAGTTTTCAAACTAATATACATGTAACGTTTATATGCTTTTTATGAGACACTAGATTCAGGTTGTTTAATTCATTTTAGACAACATAGAAAAGTCCTGACATTATAACCAGAATCTCCAGCCGGGGATCGAAACAAGCGTGTGTAGATCTATATCGGGATTGACAACCCCGCACTCAGGCTGCTAGCTACAGTTTGATGAGTGACAATTGTTATCACCAGTTTAAACGCCCACAAAGCGTTTGTTTCAGGCCATCCGTCATAGTATGGTTATAATAAAAACTACTCATTAAAAAGGTATTAACAATACGTTAGTGTATAAACAAATAAACGAAAGTACACCTTCAAAGTACCAGTTTATAGAATACAAAAATACAATGGTTTAATACAGTTTTCATTAACACCTGGTGGAGCCAGGCACACTCTCAGTTTCAAGTTTTCATAAAGGAATACAAATACAAAACAGTAATACAAAGAGAACGGTTTATGGGATTAAACCACTTATCCAATGGAACTTAGTCACTCAATCTCGGTAAACTAGTATAACATAAAAGACCTTTAGTGGTTAATTCTATAATTCCTTAGTTGATACATCATAGTTATACATAAATGATGTCCGATTGACAGTAAAGTGTGTGACTTCCGCCTTACTTCCTGTTCCTTGTTTGGTTGTGGGCTTAGGGCAGATACACCCAGTTGACTGTCAATTCGATATTATGTTATGTATAATCAGTATAAATTAAGTAATTACAGAGGGAAACCATTGAGGTTACCAGTTAATCACCTCAGGAGATATAGGATTTCCTGGAGAAACCAGTGAACTTATTCAAAGAACTTAGGGTATACTTAACAGAACTAAAATACTTATGAACTCACCGGCTTAAATGCTGATCTACTCTTTCCAAATAACTTGTATTCTCAGGAATCCAGTAGACAGGTACACTCCCGAAGCTTTTGAGAAGACTACCTAGTAACGTACCGCGACTCTTGTCTTCTCCTGTACCTACTTCAGTGTTTAAATATGTAATGTTTAAACGCTTATGTAAAACTTATACTTATTAATGCAATGGTTGTTTGTACTTTGATTACTATATTGCATGTGTTGTGATACTTACCTAAAGTCCTCCGCCCCCGAACGTTTCCGCCGTTCTGGTTTGGGGGTGCGACATGAAGCTCGACTCATCATGGAACAAACCATGTCCAACAAAGTTCGATTGCGCCTCTCAGCCACACCATTCAGCTGTGGTGTCCTAGCAGGTGTAAATTGTGAAACAATTCCACATTCCTTAAGATAGTCGTGGAACTCGATACTAAGATACTCTCCTCCTCGATCGGATCGGAGTACCTTTATCTTCCTGCCCAATTGATTCTCCACTTCTGCCTTAAACTCTTTGAACTTTTCAAAGGTTTCTGACTTATGCTTGATTAAGTAGATATAGCCATACCTACTTTAATCATCAGTAAAACTCACATAGAAGCGGCTAGCATCTCTTGAGATAGATCTGAAGGGCCCACACACATCAGTGTGTATGAGATCCAACAAACCCTCACCCCTTTCACAAGTACCGGTAAAGGGTGACTTAGTCATCTTTCCAAGTAAACAAGATTCGCAAGTTTCATCCGATTTCAAGTCGAATGATTCCAAGACTCCAACCTTTTGGAGTTTGCCTATGCGCTTCTTGTTGACATGTCCAAGACGAAAATGCCATAAGCATGCTTTATCCAATTCATTGGATGAATCAATGTGTAACACATTATTTCCTAGGTTATCTACAACATTCACAGTTTCATACACACTATTGCAAGGTAAAGCTTCAAAATAAAAGACACCATTATAATAAGCATAAATACCACCATTATTATTATTAAAAGCAAAGGTAAAACCTTGTTTATACAAACTGTGAAAGGAAATAATGTTTCTCGCCATATCGGCCGAGAAACAACAATTATTCAAATCTAAATTTAAACCATTACTAAGCAATAAAGAATAAACTTCAATCTTGGTCACAGGAAACACTTTGCTATTTTCCATGATTAAGTTTATCTTCCCGTGCTCCACATGTGACATCCCCATTTTCACAGCTAGAAAAGACCGATTTTGTTTATGCTTTATAAAATCAGAGTACTTATTTTGATAAAAATGTTGCAGAATTTTTTCCCAGTAAAACATGATAAATACGTTATCAAAGCATTTCCAAAGAAATGTATTTTTATTCATTTTAAAACATTTGGGATGTCATTGTCAATACAGAAACATAAGCATAAATAGAACTTACATTCATTTACACTAGTGATCTACACCTCTTTAATCTCTCAGTGTAATGTAACTTCGTATCGGCACCTGTGATTCAAATAAGCTTGAGGGCGTCAGGTTGGGAAACCTGGTGAGTACATAGGGTTTTTAACCCACAATAATATAATTATTATGTTTAAACATCAAACAATCAACCCAATTACCCATCCCCATTATCTTCTTTACTCTTAAGGATCTACCCTAAGAATGAGCTATTCCTTGTTCATTCATTCCTAAGGATCATCCTAAGGAATCGGCACGAAATCCATCGTTGTCAGGGTTTACTCGACAGGCACTAAGTCCATAGCTGCCAATGCTCGTTCGTAAAGCACTAATTCCATAGCTGCTAAAGTTCATTCATCGGGTACTAAATCCATAGCTACCAATGTTTATCTAATAGGTACTAAGTCCATAGCTACCAACATTTATCTAACAGGTACTAACTCCATAGCTACCAACGTTTATCTAACAGGTACTAAGTCCATAGCTACCAACGTTTATCTAACATGTACTAAGTCCATAGCTACCATCGTTTATCCAATAGGCACTAAGTCCATAGCTGCCGATGTTATTTATTAGGCACTAAGTCTATAGCTACCAATGTTTACTCATACCATCTTTTATCTCTCATCGTTCATCTACCCATGTTTTACCCATCATATTGGTGGATACAAAATACATAGACAGTTTAAATCATTTAAAACATGTATAAAATCGTTCATCCAGCATAGAAAACAAGTATTCAAATAATATGCACACATAGCATTTAATTTATATAAAATACTTCATATCTATGTGTAAGATGAAAGTAACTATGCACTCACTTGTTAAGGTGGTGATTCCGAACTCAGACAGCGATTCGCTTCTTAAAAATAATTTCCTTCGACGAAACCTAGTATTATTACCACTAGATTTTAGTCTAATATTTACCGTGACTAATTATTAGTCTTATTATTATTATTATTATTATCATTATTATTATAATTATTATTATTATTATTATATAAGCGTTTAAACAATATTTTCCAACCACTATGTACAGACAGGGGCCAGACATAAAACACCGGACGGCAGAGGCATATAGCATTTCTGAAATCCAACAACCCTATGCGGCCCTTTAAACCAGATTCCCCGTACCGCGAGTAGTTAAAAAGATATTATAACGACACTTGTATAAGTCATAATAATAGCCCAAATATTTATTATAAGTTCATAATAACAATATTAATTTTAAATATAAGCTATATTAAAATAGGGTAAGCATAACTTACTTACAAGGGGGTTTTAGCTAGGAGTCGGGCTCTGCAGGGGCAGAACTTCATCGCTGAATCTTTCTAAGAAAGATTCGTGCAGCGATTCAGTGCTCACCTTACTAAACTAAAACTAAAGAAAGAGAAGTCGAATCACGAGGGACCGAAAATGCTCGGGGGATAAGAAGAGAAAGACTCTTGAATCAAGAGAATGGTGCAAGAAATATGAGAGCTCAAGGCTCTTATTTATATCCACGCGTAGGCGGGACCGTATCCTACAACTTTCGTTTAGACTCTGTCGACTAATTTTGACTTTATTTTTAAAGTTATATTTTTAACAGGCCGGGACAGGAAAAGTCCGTTAAAAATTCATAACTTCTTCATCCGACGTTCGTTTTCGTCTGTCTTTTTACCGTTGCGCTACTATTAACGAGATCTTCGATTCTCGTTTAGGTTGCGTCGGCCAAAAATCGACCGATCTAAAATTCGAATTTCGGGCTGTGCACTGTTATGTCAAATCTTAGAAAAATCAAAACTTCCTCATACGAAGTCAGATTTTGACGTTCTTTTTATGCACACTCTCGGTTTAACATATACTACAACTTTCGTTTAGATCGATAAGGCTAGAAAATATTTTATCATAAATTCACTTTTTACGATTCCCGGTGTCGTGCTGGTTTTGCCGTAAAACTTCGACGGGTCACAACTTCTTTGTTATAACTCGGATTTCAGCGTTCTTTATATGTACGGAACCCATGTGACATATACTATAAATTGGTTAAGATTATTCATTCTAAATAATCTCCTATATAAAAAAAGTCATTTTTGACGATTATTGTCTCTAAAGTGACTAGCCCGAATCTGCGGGCGTTACACCACATCCCTACTTCTTTTTAGTCCCTGCAAATCACAACAAATGTGAATACCACAACCTGTATCAAGGACCCAAGAATTAGCATGTGATGTATCATTAGAATGAATAGTGTAAATACCTGCAAATGAGGGCTTGATTTTCCCATCCTTAATATCCTGCAAGTACTTTGGGCAGCTTCGCTTCCAGTGCCCCTTTTCATGGCAATCAATGGAAGCACTCTGCTTCCTTTGGATTGGTAGAGGGCACAACAGAACCAACTTTGGTTCCGCTAGAAGAAGATCCATCCCGGGATTTTACCTTGGAAGGAGCCTTCCTCTTTTTACCTTTACCATGTCCAATTGCCAGGACAGGGGCAGTAGCAGTAGGAGTAGGAGTAGTAGCAACATATTTGCCTTTCATGTTGCTTTCAGCAGTTCTGAGGAGTCCCTGAAGCTTGCTAAGAGTGACCTCCTCCTTGTTCATATGATAGGTCATACGAAACTGATCATAACAAGGAGGCGGGGAATGAAGAATAATATCAATAGCTAATTCTTCATCAAAGTTGACATTCAATTTTAGCAAGCGGTCCACATATCTCTGCATTTTCTGAAAGTGGCCCGTTATGGACTCTCCATCCTTCATTTTAGTGGTGATCATGGAGGCTATGATCTCATACCTCTCCTGCCGAGCAAATTGATGGTATTTTTCCATCAAATCTTGGTGCATTTCATAGGGCCAGAAGTCCTCATAGGACTTTTGTAGCTCAGCAGACATGGTAGCTATCATTATACACAACACTTTTGTCGTGTCCCTCTCATGAACCCGGTACTCCTCAATTTGTTCGGGAGTAGCAGTTTGCTCATCAATTCCCTTCAGCTCCTTGTCTAGGACATATTATTTGTCCTCATATCAAAGGGCCATGCGAATGTTTCTGATCCAATCATTGAAGTTGGATCCATTAAAGATGGTTCTCCCTACTAAGTTTATTAGGGAGAAAGAGCCTGAAGGGTTTGAGCCTGGAGCATTTTTTGGGATAGACATTTGTAAAAGAAAAGGAACAAAGTTTAGATTAGATGAGAATCCTTAATAAGTCACCCAAATGAAATATTAAGGCTAGGATCCAACACAATATTCTACAATTGCGAAGAGGGATGCTGTAATCCAATTGTAAAATATTTGAAGGTAGGTAAATGATGATTTACCAATTTCCACCATGAAAAACGAAATTACTTATTAGGTTTTAATTGGATTTGAAATTCCTAGATTCTTTTGAGATTCCTTGAACTTTTAATGGCATGTTTAAATCTCGATTGTGCCCTCTCAAGTTTGTGACTGGGATGCAGAGGATCACAAACAAGGTGTGAATAACCATGCAAATATATTTGGTACTCTTAATGTTACAAATCATCTAACCAATGTGTCGGTTAACCACACACGCTCCATTGATCTATGATTAACATTAATCTACCCTTTGCCACTCTTTATTAGTCCCAAATTAGTGTGTCGGTTAACCACACATGCTCCACTAACAACTTAATAAAGTGCAAGGTGTAATTTCATGGATTAGCATATATTCACATTTTTCCTAAAGTAACTAAGATTGAGAATTTAATAATAGGTTTAGTTACTTTATAATTTCATTATACTTTTAACGATAATTAATGTCTTGTCCTACCCGTTCGGCTAACGACCCTCCACCAATCAAGGAAGCGGTGGGTGAGAATGGACACCCATTAAACTGCCATAGCCTATGCAGTAACCTTATACCCCCCTTATAGACCGACTTCGTGAATGATGCCTACTAACGGTAAGACTGACTTTTTCTTATATATATAAATGTAAGTATTAACATTTAATATTATAATAGTATAAGGGTAGAATTTTAATCTTTTAAAACTCTAGGGTTTTGGAATTAAATGTCTTATTAATGTGCCTTTACAAATTCCAAAACTTGAGGGCAAGTTTTAAAACTTTTCAAGACCTTTCATATTCATAACCTATGAATCATTATGAGTTTTAATATCCATGAATGTGACTTTTCATATAACTTGAGGACAAGTTACAATAACACATTTCATGAACAATTAGATCAAATTTTTGGATCAAACACAATCATCACATAATTTTTCCTATTGATCTAAGCAAACTCATAACAAGACAGTTCATATCAAATACTACATATAATTACTTTATTATCTAAACATTTGACAATTGCCTTTTAAATGGATGAAGACAATCATTACAAATTCAGAAAATACAATTTTTTATGATTACAAAACAGTTTGTGGTAATGACTTTATCCATTTCTGGCCAAGAACTCGAAGTTTCTGCACACAGGAGCACCAACTCGTCGAGTACATGAACTGGACTCGCCGAGTTGATGCCTTACTGAGTGGACTCGTCGAGTCTGTTCATGTACTCGGCGAGTTCATCTGTCAGAATGCAGAAAAGTCGATTTTCCAGCTTTGATACCACTGTTGGGTTTTGAGCACTATAACACTCATATGGTGCACATGCAACCCTAAATGCTTTGGAACTATGTTTTCTCTAATTATACATGCATTTTCAAATTTCCAAAGCATATAACTTAACTAGCATACAATTCAAAATAACAACTAGTTAGATAACTAACCTCTTGTGTAGTTCTTGACCTTGGAAGCTTGAGCACCTCAAGTGTTGTGCCTCTAATGTGTCACAAACACCAATATGAAAAGGTGGCTTAAGAGAATAAGACTTGTAGCTTCAAAATCGGTTCTCTGCTCTTGTGTATGAGTGTTAGCCGATTTCATCACTAAGGGAACTCTTTTATAGTGTTTCTCAAACTTAGGGTTTCATCCATGAAACCCTAATGCACCATGACCTTCCATATCCCTTAGGCTCCATGGGTTAAAGCTCCATGGACTATCCATGAACCATTTAGCCCACCCTAATGGATCTTTGGCCCACACTATAAGAATGGATAATTTACATAATCAACCCCTTAGATTTAATTAGTCACTTTTGATCACAAAATTAATTCCAAATTAATTCTTGACCAATACTAATTAAATAATATGATTTATCAATTAATATATTATGCTTATAATATATTAATAAATCACCAATAATCTTATTCTCAAAAGTTCATCCTATCAAATTGCACTGGTGAAGGCAACCCCAAAGGACCATGCTACAATCGGGTTAAGTACATACCATATATAGTTATGAGCTTAGACACCAAATCCAACAGAAGTAACTTGTTACAAGTGTGGAAGGATCGGTCACTATTCCAAGGATTGTGCACATAATGATAAAGTATGCTACATATGCGGAGGCAAAGGTCACATGTCTAGAGACTGCCCGAGGAAAAATAAAGCAACAAGGCCATATGAACCACCAAAGCCAAGGGCATTCCACATGATCCTCGATGAAGCAAATAACAACGCAAGGAATTAGAAGTAAGGACTTTATATATGAAGATCAAGATATGAAGTATCCATGTAGATAGTACCACGTGGTATAGCCTATTAGAGGCATAGTATATGTAAAACTTGAACATATGTGTAATCGTTTCAAGAAGTAATATAAAACTTGGTTTTGTTATCTGGTGTGTTAAGTTGTTATGTGATTTTCTTGTATGGTGACTTGGAAAAATTGCGAGACAATACTTGGGATGGGTATGAGTAGGTGTGAATGGTAGTAGAGGCCTATACTACCGGAAGCACAGGACTCGCACTTGGATCATGGAAAGTCACAAGGTTACCAAGAAGCTAGTAATTGATTCCCTTTTGTTCGTGTATGTCGTTACCATTGTTTCGGTAATGAATAAGAAGATGATTGTTATTCCGACCCTAGTGATCTTGTGAAATTGAGTCCGAATAAGATAAGTATGTTACCTGGTTCAGAGAACCAAGTTCAATGTAGCACCTGACTTAAACCAGACAGTTGAAGTGAAAGATAATCGAAACGATCAATAGAAGTACCACGATCATTGTTAGAGCTTGTAGCTAGAAGTTCTACATGTTAGAATGTGATTATATCACATTATATCATGAAGGAAGTTGTCTTTAAGTCTGGAATTTGACTCTAAAAGACATAATTCTAAGTGTTGCATCATACGATGAGAGACCATTAGAACATGACCCATCGGTCTATTATGGTAATCGAAGGAAAGAACTTATCTTAAGTTTGTTAAGAAGAAGAACGAGTCTCCAATAAGGATCGAGATTATGACTTAAAGGTCACAATTGAAAGTCCAACATGAGATAGAGAGCGGCTGCAAGACCGAGCACCGTATGTAATAGGAAGTCCAAGAGATAGATATTCATTCGAAGGAACATAGAAGTTACGATTATTACCTAGGATGAAGAGATAACGCATGGAGTCATTATACAAGCCTTATTTTGTTGATGATTCCGGGACGTAATCATCCTAAGGGAGAGATAATTGTAACGCCCGCAGATTCGGACTAGTCAATTTAGAGACAATGAGCGTCAAAAATGACTTTTTGATAGAAGATTATTTAGAATAAACAATACTAACCAAGTTATAGTATATGTCACAAAGGTTCGGTACATATAAACAACGCCTAAATCCGAGTTATAACGAAGAAGTTATAACCTGTCGAAGTTTTATGGCAAAACCGGCACGACACCGGGAATCGTAAAAAAGTGAATTCTTGATAAACTACTTTTTAGCCTTATATATCTAAATGAAATTTGTAGTATATGTTAAACCGAGAGCGTGCATAAAAAGAATGTCAAAATCTGACTTCGTATAAGGAAGTTATGATACTTCTAAGATTTCGCATAGCAGTATATAACCCAGAATTCGAATATTAGATCGACTGATTTTTAGCCGACATAACCTAAACGAGAATCGAAGGTCTCGTTAATAGTAGCTCAACGGTAAAAAGACAGACGAAAACGGACGTCGGATGAATAAGTTATGAATTTTTAACAAACTTTTCCTGTCCCGACCTGTTAAAAATATAACTTGAAAAATAAACTCAAAATTAGCCAACGGAGTTTAAACGAAAGTTGTAGAGTATGATCCCACGTACTCGTGGATATAAAGAACGTCAAAAAAAGAGCTCGTATGCAAAAGTTACGGATTTCAGAAGATAATTAGTTTTTAGAGTAACCAGCGAGTTACACGTGGCGCAATCTGAGCCGCACCTTCTTCCCCACGGCTTTGCATGATATCGCGACACGTGGCACATTACGCCCAGTGTAATTTTGATTACGCTTGGCTTAACCCTTAAAAAACCATTACGCTTAGCGTAATTCTTGAGTACGCTCAGCGTACTCGGCGCTGGCAGCCTAAAAATATAGGCGTTTTTCCTCATTTTTCTTCACACCTTTTCTCAACTTCTCTCCCAAATACCCCCAAAGCCTCAAGGATTTTCTCTAGCCTTTCTTAGGAGTTAGTGGCGAGTCCCGGAGCGCCACAAGGCCTCGAGAAGAAGAGATTTCGGCTCAGAAGTTCTGCCCGCGAAGAGCCCGGTTCTTCGCTAAACACCCTTGTAAGTGAGTTATGCTTACCCTACTTTAAGTATAACTTATGTTAAGTTCATTATCGTTATTATGAACATATAAACAAGATTTATCAGTGACTCCAAGTCATTATACTGATTGATCTACTTACGGGGATAATGTCTAGGCTGTGATTTAGTGAGGTGTTTAAAGTGGGATTTCCAAACAGTATACTTCGTATACCAAACGGACCCTACCTCCGATATGATCCTACCTAGTTGTTCCTTACTTGATAGATCAGGAAAGTAGAATTTGAGTTAATGATGATTCTAGATTAATAATTAGTCGCAATAAAGATTAGACTAAAACTTAGCGATAATAATGCTAGGTTTCGTCGAAGGAAAATAGAATCGTTAGAAGCGAAGCACTGCCCGAGTTTGGAATCATCACTTTAACAAGTGAGTGCATAGTTACTTTCATCTTACACATAGATATGAAGTATTTAATACGTGCTATGTGTGCAAATTATATGTGTTCTTTATATCTATGCTGGATGAACAATTTTATACATGTTTTAATGACTTAAGTTGTATAAGTATGTTATATCTACAAATGTGTTGGGTGAAACCGTGGTAGATGAATGATGGGAAATGAAAGATGATATAAGTAAACATTAGCAGCTATGGATTTAGTGTTTTACGGACGAGCATTGGCAGCTACGGACTTAGTGCCTAATAAATAACGTCGGTAGCTATGGACTTAGTACCTATTAGATAAACGTTGGTAGCTATGGACTTAGTGCCCGATTAATGAACTTTAGCAGCTATGGATTTAGTGCTTTATGAATGGACATTGGAAGCTATGGACTTAGTTACTGTCATATAAACCCTGGAAGAAACAGACTTCGGAAGGAATGAATGCAGGATAGATGATAATTAGGGTAGACCCTTAAGAATAAAGAAGATAATGGGAATGGGTAATTGGGTTAATTGTTTGATGATTAAACATAATAATTATATTATTGTGGGTTGAAAACCCTATGTACTCTCCAGGTTTCCCAACCTGACCTACTCAAGTTTATTGTATCACAGGTATCGATATGAATTTACATTACACTGAGAGATTAAGGAGATGTAAATCACTAGTGTTAATGAATGTAAGTTCTGTTTATGCTTATGTTTCTATATTGACGATGACATCCTAAAGTTTTAAAATGAATAAAATACATTTCTTCGGAAATGCTTTGATAACATATTTATCATGTTTTTCTGGGAACAAATTCCGCAACATTTTTTCTTTAAAAGGATACTCTGATTTTCAAAACAAAGCATAAACAAATGGGTCTTTTCTGGCCGTGAAAATGGGGATGTCACGTTCAACATTATACTAATTTAGTTAGGACCTTAGATACCTTAATCCAACATATATTATGATGTTTGGTTGTGTTTTTGGAGTTATAGAGTAATCCCCATGTTCTTAATAATTCAAGACATTTTAAGGTAGTTTCTAATAGTTAAAATCACCCCAAGATGGGAGTAGAACTAGTCTGGATTGATGGAATTCGAAAACCGCAGATGTTTTGTAACTATCACTAAAGTGTGGCGCACATGTCTATATATGCAGCACACTTATAGGTCTTCCTTCTTGACAGGATTCATGACCATTGACTTAGCGCGACGTTCTCCCTATAGGCACAACACACCTGAGGAACAGAGTTGTTTCATTTTTGATGTTTTGTGTCATTTTTTGACCGGGTTGTTTTGTCTGATTTAGGGTGTTTGATATAGTTGTTGGGGTGTTGATTTTACCCTGTTCATTTCCCATTACACCCGCATTAGAGTTGAGTCAATAATTTTTACAACTTTAGTACAATGTCGAGAACTATAATTCTTGACAATGATTCGATTGATATGAATTAGTCTAGCTTGTGTGTGATATGTCATGCTTATGCTATGTATTGGTAACTTGATGTGTGTTTGTGGTATGAACTTTAGGGTGTTATTCTACTAGATGGTATTTATAATAAAAGGCCATGATATGTGATGTTGAACACGTGCTAGATGTTAGACTAAATGATCAATATGTTATCTGATGATGTTTGCATGTTATTTGCTACAAAATTAGATTGTTTACGATGTTATGACAGTTTCATGCTAGTGATGAAATATGACTTAATAAAGTAGATGAAGTATTATGTATATTTAGTGATGAATAATTACTGTGAACTTATATAGCCCTTTTGTATGCCACTAATGTTAATAATTAATAAATATGGGAAAAATACATAGTCATGTACCATATCCGGATTATGGGTCGGCCTAAGTGTTGGATGATACCTTAGGGGTAATGTTGGCTCTATGAGGAAATCCAATCCAATGGTTTTCTGGATGACCATTTCGACACATGGTTCACTAAGGACGGGTGAACTGGAGTGATGTTATTTTTACTAGGAAAGTAATGTAAACATCATGCATGGACGTGGGAGGTGTTTCACGGCTGTGTACAACACCGCTTGTACCAGTCCTTAATGGCATAACATAATACTTGTATTTCGTAACGTCAGAGTAACGAACGTGGTGATCTGAATGACTATATCTCTAGTGAGATTTGTGGCTCACTTGGTGCATTGGCCTAACCGATTAGGCTAGTAGTGAACTAGGTTATTCCCATGGGGTTCAACGGTGTAGAGACCTGAGTATATAATTAATTATTGTTGGTAATTACAATGAGGGCAGAGTATAAGTACTTACAATATTGGGTCTAGTGGTATAAAGACCCAAGTATATAATGAATTATTAATAATAGTAAATTACAATAAGAAAAGAGGATAGGTAATTCAAACGATGAACTATTATTAATAGTAATTACAAAGAAGAATGGGGATGAGTAATTACAATGATAAGTTAAATAAGGAACAATTTATGATGCAATATTATAATAATGTATAATGATTGTATGTGATGTTATATGCTCTATGAAGCTGGAAACTGGTTATATGATGATAGTTCGAATGATTGGTCTGTTAGGGAAATTTTTATGTTTTCATGACACTCTACAACTGGTTGGCTTACTAAGCAATTGGTAACACTTGTTTATTGTTGTTGTTTGCCATGTTTGTCTTGGATTGTTAAAGATTGCTTAGGTAGTATGTTATATTTACTTAGTTGATACCACTTAGATTTTTCGTGGTGGTTACTATCAGTGTTTTGATGTATTTTGTTTTTTGAAATTCTAGCTCAGATTCACGTTGTGAACATTGAAAATTGAATTATATACCGTTCAAATTCACAGTATGAATAATTGTAAGTCATATTCACATTGTCAATTCTAAAAAGAAAATTATATATAGTTTAGATTCAGTGTGAATAAACTTACTTGTGAATTTTACAAAATAAATTTTCAAAAAACCCCACTTTGTTTTTTTAATATGTATGTTTAGTTTTTATTGAAAAAAATAAAATAAACATATCAAAATTCATAATTTTTTTGTACTATTTAAATAAACATTCATATTGATGTATGAAAAATATAACTTTTTCCCCAAAACTTTAGCTTAAATTCACATTGTGAATTGCTGAAAACTGAATTATATTCAACTTAGATTCATTGTGGATAATAGTAAGTCAAACTTATATTGTTAATTCGGAAAACTGAATTATATACAGTTCAGATTCACAATGTAAATAAATTCACTTGTGAATTTTACAATTTTACAAAACTAATTTATGAGTAATCAAAACGTTAAAATATTATAAATAAGGAAATATATTCTGATTCACGTGTAGATTTTACAAAATTAATTTGTGAATGATCAAATAGTTGAAATAGTAAGTCAGATTCACATTATGAATGTTAAAAATTAAAATATTACAGTTTAAATTTACAGTGTGAATCTGATCAGATCAAAATGATTTTTTTATATCGATTCTGATGTTTATTTATAGATGACAAAAATTGAGAATTTTAGTATGTTTAGGTTTATTTTTGGATAAAAAATTAACCTAAATATTGAATAAAAAACAACAAAACGACGTGAGTTTTTTTTTCGAGAAAAGTTTGTTTTTTATATATCAATATAGATGTTTATGGAAAAATGATAAAACATTATGAATTTTGGTTTATTTGGTTTTTTTTCTTGAAAACAATATGGCCTAAAAAATTATGCAAAAAACGAAGTGAGTTTTTTTGATATAATTTGATGCATACGCGTCCAATGTAAAAATATACAGCTCTTTTTTTGGCCGTTGGCCTTTATAGTTTTCGACGCTTACGATTGGGTTTTTGGTTTTTGTTAATAATGGTTATTTTTTGAACCTCACCATATATATATATATATATATATATATATATATATATATATATATATATATATATATATAAGTTTAGGTTAATGTATTCTAACTAATTATTGTGTGGATGTAGGAATAATTGTGGGCCAATCATTTTACTTATTTTAAAAAAGTGAATAATACATATTATTAAATTAAAGATAATTAAAAAAATATCATCTAATTTCAATTTAAGGGTATTTTAGTCAATTAACATAAATTTAATAAAGAAAAGTTACATATTTTAAGGGATAATAGATTCTATTGATTTTAAAAATCTGATTGTAGGGATGATAACTCTCCTAATTCGGATATTCTAACAGAATATGTTTATCAATATATTGAAAAACAACAAATATGCTTGAACCATAAAAGAATATATATTCTGACAGAATATATATTTTGATTTAATGAACTTCTTGAAGAATAACAACAGTTTGGATACAAGATAAATTTTTCTCGGTACATTCTTAGAAAAGAAATTTTTTATATACTATTCTATGATAATGTTACACTTATTAATAACAAAGAAACACAATATATAAATCATTCTTCCAGAATATACTATTACATATAGTTTTTTCATTATATTGTAGATTAATTTGCTAGAATAATCCATTCTTTTTGGAAGATTGGTGGTCATTGTTCATCTTCATCTCATAAAATGTTATCCAACCTTTAGGCCCTCCCCTTCTCGTTGGTTCATTTCCAGCATCTTGACCCCTAAACCATTTCAAAATACGCTCACATTCTATGAGATTGACATTCTAAAACAAAATACACACAAAACCATAAAAAAGCTAATAAGAACATATCGAGAAAGAGATCGGTAGGTAAGTGAGCTTACGAGATTACATTATGTGGTGTGTTTGGTAATTCACTGCTTAAGTTAACTTGGAACTCAAGATTCTATTCTGACATAATCGGAATTCAAGATTCCATTCCAGTAGAATGTTGTAAGGTTCATATGTACCCTGTTTTTCTTCGATATCTCTCATTGTTTCAATTATCTAAATATAAAGAATAATCGACATTAAGAGGCATTAAAAAAATAAAACTAACAAGATAAAGAGAAAAATGACTACAAAATTGACATAACAGTAACTTCTTCATATGTGCCTTAAATAGTGCTTGCAGGAATATCCATGACCACATTTAGTCTACCACTACTCAGGTGACAGATCCCTTTAAATGTCTAGTCTTTCTATGCTAACTAATATGAGTATTAAGGCTTAACATTTACAACTCCAACCATGTAGAACTCAGTCTTTTTTCTAAGTTTCTATATGTCATTGTATTTGTTTGATTTAAAATACCGGAGCAACTATCATTTTGTATGATCCATATCTGGTTAGTGGTTATTGTATATCTATTTCAAAATTGAAAGTTGAGTTGTTTTATAGTTCTTATCAAGAATCTGATTACATTCTCCACTTGCTATTTAATAAAACCGAGAAGCAAAAGATTAAAACATTCTTACCTTTCTGTAAACTTGTTGGATTAGATTCTTAAAAGTTAAATTGTGTTGTGGGATCCTTAGGATAGATGCTGGAAAACCTTTGTTTTTCATGTTTTCAACAATACATACGAGCCTTCTGTTCCCTCTTTATACAGCTTAAATATTAAACGAACAATAGAATCTTATATACGAAGATTATTAACTTTAAACCTTGTACCTCAACACCGACCCCATATTTTTTGCATTCAATCTCCATTGCTCCACTCCTACTGCCCCTATTGATCTTTCATTGAAACCCTTTCTCTATAGATGTCATATGAAGCTGCCATAAAAATGATAAAGAAAAACCGGGGGAGGGAGATCGTTGCAGACGAGGCGAAAGCGCTAGCCTCTAGTGGCAGAGTACAGGCGGAGGAAGGCAGTATTGGGTTTACTGGTGTGGTCTTCAGTACGGGTTGTGGAGCCGATGATTGATGGCTTACCAATACAGGAATCAGGGGGAATGGAGGAATCGCTTCAGATTGGAACAAATAGGTTTTTTGAGATGCACCACGATAAGAAAAGAGAGGGTGAACGGTCACCGCAAGAGGGGTTGATGGTGTTCGGTGGAAATGGTGGCTCGGTGGTGACTGATGGTGTTGGTCGTCGAAGGGGCTCTCTTATCTTCTTCAATCATAGGCAACTAGGGTTAAATGGTTAATAAAGATGAACAATCTGTGATTTGAAATTGATTTTTGTGACATCCCCAAAATCACGGCCAGAAAAAAGACCGATTTTATTTATGCTTTTAAAATATATTCAGAGTATCTTTTGATTAAAACAATTGCGGAATTTGTTCCCAAAACGAAATATGATAAGAATTTATCAAAAGCATTTCTTAAAGAAATGTATTTTCATTATATAACAAAATCTCGGGAACGCTAACTAGTGTATACTAAACATCCATTTCTAAGTCTTAACCCATCACTAGGCAAACCTACAATGCTTATAATCAATTTTAGATACTATCTCCGTTTCGGCAACGCTAACTAGTGTATACTTAACACAAAGTTTTAAGTAGTAATATCATATATACACATCTTAACACATATTGAACCATAACTGGTTCGCACGTTGTATATCATCAAATATATCTAACACGTATTCCAGGCAATAACAAATACTTCACACACACACACACACACATATATATATATATATATATATATATATAATACTTTAATCAATACTTGTATTAAAATTATGTCCATGAAAGGGACTATACACATGATACCTTATCAGATGAACACATAGTTCAAAATACATAATCCGTACTCCTGGATCTAAAATTTACCTCCTTACCTAGCCATACTCCCGGATCTAAAACTAACCTCTTGATCTGATCCATACTCTCGGACCTAAAACTAACCTCCTGATCTGATCCATACTCCCAGATCTATAACAAGTTTATCTCTTTGCCCTTTTATCTCATGATCCAACTCATCTTTTATCACATACCAACAATCTCATCTACCCATGTTCTACCCAACATATTTGTAGATACAAAATACATATACAGTTTAACTCATTAAAACCTATATAATTCATCCGTTCCACAATCATCTCAAATAAACAACAATATATACACACATAACACGTATTTCATAGCAAATACTTAATATTTATGTGTTAGAAGAAAGTGACTACGCACTCACTTGATAAGACGATGATCGGACAGCACCTCGTCTATTAAAATAACATTCTTCGCTGAAACCGAGATGTTTTCTCCAAAACCGGGCTTCACGCGGACAGAGCTTCTGCTCGAAACTCTTTTCTTCTCGGGATCTTCGGGGCTTCGGGACTCGCTTCGGGTATCGGGATTGATATCGGGGCTTCGGGGGTATAACTTGCACGTAAAAAGAAAGTTTAAGGGGGTGAAAGGAAAGAAAGTAGCAACAAAAGTCGGAGGTCTCGCATCTTATTTATAGGGGAGGCTGGCCTTCGGTACGCAGCGCGTTCCCTGAACTCTGGGCGTTCCTCCGAACGTTGCGCGTAGGAGTGAGGTCTAGTCCAATCCATTATCCGCTTGACTCAGCATCGATGTGGCCAATCCGAGGCCTAGCAAACGAATGTGGGGCGTTCCCCTTTGGGATGCGTGCCTCGAACTTCAGAAAATCATGACTATCACATACGATCTCCGTTTTTGACGTTCTTTATATCCACGCGTAGGTGAGACTATGCTCTACAACTTTCATTTATACTCCGTCGGCTAAATTTGAATTTATTTTTATTATATTATTTTTAGTAGGCCGGGACAGGAAAACTCCGTTACAAATTCATAACTTCTTCATTTGACGTCCGTTTTCGTCTGTCTTTTTACCGTTGCACTACTATTAACGAGATCTTCGATTCCCGTTTAGATTGTTTCGGCTAGAAATCACTCGAAGTCAGATTTGCACCTTCTTTTTATGCACGCTCACGGTTTAACGTATTCTACGAATTTCGTTTAGATCACTAAGGCTAAATATCGCTCTATCGTAAATTCACATTTTACGTCATACAGCATCGTGCCGGTTCTGTCGCGAAACTTCGACAGGTCATAACTTCTTTGTTATAACTCGGATTTCGACGTTCTTGATATGTACGTAACCCTTGTAACATATACTATAACTTGGTTAAGATTAATCATTCTAAATAATCTTCCATCAAAAACTCATTTTTGATGCTCATTGTCTCTAAATTGATTAGCCCTGATCTACGGGCGTTACAATTTTCCATTTAAAGGGGTTATTAATTAATTTAATAATTACCATAAAAAATTATAGTTAACATTACCAAATTACCCTTTTGGATTGATTGGTCTACAATCATTCCTACATACACACAATAATTAGTTAGAATACTTGAACCTATCTCCTTCTCTCTCTTTCTCTTATCTCTCTCTCTCTCTCTCTCTCTCTCTCTATATATATATATATATATATATATATATATATATATATATATATATATATATATATGACGATTCATTTGAGATTAAAAAAATATTAAGATCTTGAGATTCAACCTCAACCACATATTTTTTTCATTTGCCGCTCTAACGCTCCAGCGTATCGGCAACAGTAGGGTATGCCTAATCATAAACAATTATATGGCAGAGAGGTATAATCATATATGATTATGCATGTTTATACGTATATGCCTAATCATAAATGATTATACATATATGACTGTTCACAGATTAAATAATCATAAATGATTATGACAGTTGGTGGCAGAAGAGGTGTGGTGTAGAGGTGACGGTGGTATAAGTGATGGAGGTGACAGTGGTGGGGTCAGCTGGTGTTAGAGGTGGTGGTAGTGCTGGTGGCGGTGGCGGTTGTGGTGGTGGGGATGGTGACGGAGGTGAAAGGAACGGTCGGCATTATATAATCATTTATGATTATAACAGGCTTGTCGCGCCGTTACGCTAGAGGGTTAGAGCGGCAAATGTGAAATATATGGCTATTTCAAGATCTCTCTCTCTCTCTCTCTCTCTCTCTCTCTCTCTCTAACCCGTGAGAACCACGGTTATAAAATTAATTAAACTTTCATATTAAAAAATCAAAATTATTAATAAATTATTACTGAAGAGATATTTTTTTAGTTATATAAAATTATAATCGTTGATTTAAATAAATACATGAATTTATATCATCTTATAATCTGTATTAATTTTATTTTATTTTTCAATCTAATTTTATTAATTTAATATAATTAGAGAGAGAAATTTAAAATGAAGAATCAATTATTTATTTAATGTATTAGAATGAGAAATTTAAAAATTAAAATTTGAAATGGATAATCAATTATTAATTTAATGTAATTAAAATGGAAATTTAAAATTTGAAATGGATGGTTGACAAGTGGCATGATAGATGATATATAACATTAACGGGGAGTTCTAATTGTATGTCACTTGTCAATAAGATATTAAACATATTCTTTTATTAGAATAGGGATATATATATATATATATATATATATATATATATATATATATATATATATATATATTATGAATTCGTAATATTTTATTATTAAAGTGGTCATATTTTATAATTCAAACGAAATATAAATGAAAATCATTGTTACACCAGATGGAGCCGGGTGCGGGAAGAGGGGCGGGACCTTTCCCGCTCCGATGAACACCGCACCGACGGTGCACGAAGGCGAGCGTGGGGAAGGAGGTGAGGGGTGGGGTTGTCGCGTTCTCACTCCTCCTCCGATTGGTTGTTTATTTTTTTTATTTTTTTTATTTTTGTTCAAACGGCTATATAACTTTAATATATATATATATATATATATATATATATATATATATATATATATATATATATATATATATATATAATTTTTTTTCTATTCCCCCACTATAAATACTACAACACCCAACATTTTTTAATTAAATTTTATGTTTATTATTAATTTAAAAATTATAAATCATAAAGAAGAATTAATTTTATTTAAAAAACGTGAGGAAGCTTCACACCATTTCTTGGGTTTAGGTGAGGGAATGGAAATGGGAGAAAGAGTGTTGTGGCCCATAAAAATGATGGGAGTTTCCATCCACACGTCTTTTATATATATATATATATATATATATATATATATATATATATATATATATATATATATATATATATTAAATCACATGGGAAGTTTCAACAGGAAACTTTCCATATTTCTAATTTTAACATTATATTTTTATTTTTTCTTAATTTTGCCACTAAAGTTTTAACAAACTTTTCCTTTTTATAATTTTGCCCCTTTATTTTTACTTCTTCATATTTTTTTTACTAAACATTCACTTTTACTTCTTTAAAACCCTTTTTCTTTATTCTTTTATAATTTTACCACTTTATTTTTACTTTTTTATAATTTTGCCACTAAAATTTCAACAAACTTTTCCTCTTTATAGTTTTGGTACTTTATTTTTACTAATTTTGCCACTAAAGTTTCAATAAACTTTTCATCTTTATAATTTTGGCACTTTATTTTTAATTCTTTATATTTTTGCCACTAAACGTTCACCCGTGCAACGCACGGGCCTTTTCCTAGTTAAAATCAATTAGGAATTGAAATGAAGTAATATTTAGGAATACCGGTAATTTTTAGTCATTTAAAAATCACCTAGTTATAGGAATCAAATTCCTTAATTTTTGCCAATAACTGTCAACTTTTTTCTTTTTTATCTCCTGTTACTTTTATACTTTTGTCCCTAGGTATTTGTCTATTTTTTTATTTTTTACTTTTTAGAACGGTAAATAATATATTTCTTGGATGGAATCCATGACAATCTTATTATAAACACTTTTTTTAGATATTTTATTAGTCAAATGGCTAAGTCCATCTCATAGGTATTTATTTATCCTAATTTTATTAGTTACCCGGAAGTTTCAATTAATTATAAGTTTTAACCATTAGATATGTTAATTCGAAGACTATAATTGTTAGTTACCGAAAATAAATCAATTAATGTAAACCATTAGATATTTAATTTACACCGTTAGATATTTCGATTCTAACCATTAAATGTTGTCATTGTAAGGCCAAATTCTCATTTATTTTAATTGTTTACTTTATTTGAGTTCTTACTATATTTTTTTGTTTGTTTATGGAAAATTAAATATTTATTTTATTTTTTGTTTATATTTATCTTTTTACTCATATAAAATTATTATATATAAAATCTATTAATTTATTTCTTTAATTTTTTTTCTTGATTTTAACATTGCCATGCTATAGGTGGAAATATTTACTTTTTGAATGACAGCAATAACATTAAAAATAGCAAGATGCTATAGGTATCATCAAGCCTTGGATGGTTGTTTGTGATTGGAATTGTGTTAGTAGGATGTGTTAAGATAGATGGAAAGATAAATACAAAAAAAAAAAACAACAACAACATTTGATTTCTCTTGTGTTTGTATATGTCTTTGCTTTAGGTTTGAAATGAATTTATGTGGTAAAGAAAAACAATCAAAATGAATTTAATCAGTAGGTATATGATTACTAAAAGATGAAAGATTGAAAAGACAGCTTCTCATGCAAACCCTAGCAATGGAGATGACCAGACAGAATGATTATAAATAACCATGCTTTCTCTTCTTTGATTATATCTAATAATCATCATCATTGGTATCATTTGTAGCCACCATCATCATCATGCATTTCTTCCGTTCATTTCAATTCAATTCGTTCACATTCTTTAACCTGGGATGCTGTTTTATGTTGGCCAACGGTGGGACATGCATCCCACAAAAACTGAATGAAGCCATGATGTCTTTGATATGGATGGACGACCATTATTATACTCATATAGTTTTGTAATCATCATCAATATGTTCCCTCCTAGATGGATACTTATGATAATAGTATATACATGTATCATTCCATGACATGATGTGTGTTCAAGATTTGTTTTATTATTATAAGGTACCCTAATCAATAATATTATTCGTTATGAGATACTCAAATTAAAGATTATATTTTTCTTTGTAAATGATTTTACCTTTTATGGTAAATAATTAAAAAGATGAGTTAAACATGAAACCTTTTGGAAAATAATTCTTTTGATAAAATATGTACAAATGTATCATTTGAAAAGCTGAAATATAACTTTTGCTGGTGGCATAATTATTCTTATAGTTGAAAATATGATAGGGGATACAATAACCATGAAATGATTAAAGCATATTAATTGTGTGCTTGAAATTGAAACAAATTGAAAGAATAATTGCATGCCTACTCTTGATGAATTGATTGCCCTATTTTAATTTTATTTATATAATATATAGTTGTCTTTAATTTTCTGCCAATTAATATAATGCTTTTTTTTCTCAAAAACTAAAATCAAATATATATATATATATATATATATATATATATATATATATATATATATATATATTAATGTTACAAATGTTTAAGAGTCTATTACGACTACCGGTTTGATGATCGTTTTGAAAGAAAACGTAGAATACAAAAAAAAAAAAAAAAAAATCAACAAACTTATGATATAATATTCTGTCTGTGAATATTGGTGTTTTGATATTCAAAAAAGTTAAAAATGATTTTGGAAAGTGATAATGAGAAGGAGAGTTGACCAAAATCAAAAATAAGGATTTTGCTTGGAATGGACTCATTCACAATTAGACAACTTTTCCTTCTTCTGAGACTTTGTTCTTGTAATCAATCATCAAGCCCACTTTAAACAATCACCTTAATCATACCTCTCATTATCTTCCACATATTCTTTTTCTTTTTCTTTTATACGGCTTAGTTAAATTATTTAATCACCTATGTCTAATAGGTGTGATCAGTCTCCATCATCATACACATTTGAATAATGTGTACGATTTTCTTTCGAAGATGGACATAGTAACCTATCGAGCATTGATGCCAATACACAAAACAAAACATGATAAAATATATGATATTGTGCTTGCATAATAAATATATGATATTGGGCTTGACATGCAATAAATTGACACTCCAATAGATGTTAATGAGAGAAATAATACAATGTTTTGTGCCCTAAGATAGAACAATATAGGCAGAGACTCACCAACGATTATTCGTCTTTGCAAAAGACGTTAATGTTGTCATCATTAACGTCATCAAAAATCGCCCTACAAAAGTTATTCAATTTAATTCAGTCCAGCCTAATTCCCTACTATCCAGTTATATCCCTTTTTTACAAATGTAAACTAAGAATTAAATTTTTTGCAATTAGATGCTGACATCCTAAAACTATAACTTATGTTGGAATGGTCAATGTTTTTAATGGTTAATGTATAGTTATGAGCTTTTTTCAACATATGATATGAAACATAGTGAGATTGTGAATGTGAGCGTTCGAAAGTTTAACATGACCCAACCATATAAAAGCTATCTGAGACAAGAAAATCAATTTGTATTTATTACAAAATCTCAAATTTGTAAAATAAATACATATAGAATGGTTGGTTGTGTAACTCCAGATGTTCAATTTGATGATGAAATCGTGGTATAATGATGTAGGTTTATCTTTTACTTTTTATTTTTCATCTTTTATCAAAAAAAATGTAACATTTTTTCCCGATTATTAAAAAAATGAATCATGAGTAATGGATTGGGTTATAAAGAATAAGAAGTTTTTAGATCCTCAAAATCTCCCGTGCGATACAGAGGTTATTTTACAAGAATCTTTATATCAAAGAATATGTTTTTGCGTCCCAAATCCCTATGTAACCAAATAAAAACATATAAATTGTTGAAATGTGAGCCCATATACAAGCCCGAAATAAATTGGGCCATATTAAAAATTAACCCAGAATTTATAAGTGAATGACGAACTCAAGACTCACGAGATGTCCAAAATACAAATTAAAAAACATATTTGTCTGCATCATTTAAATACTCTCTCACACACATTTGTTTATTCAAGAATTCCTCATACATCAATACAATGATAGCGTTGAAGAACCATGTTCGTTTTTCTATGACCTCTTAAATAAGCACAATGTGTTTTGGTTCATAAAAATTGTTTAAATATAAAAGATGTATTTAGTTTTGGTTCATAAAAATTGGCTAAAGGAATTCTCCAAGGCACTTCCTTTTTTGTATAGCTAGTCAACCCAAATTCGATTATTGTGCCTCTCTTTTTAAACTTTTACTCTCTACTATATATTAATTATTGTTTTAATATAAAAAATATCAAATATATGATTTTTTTTTACAGGGCCTATGATATATTGGGCCGAGCTGACCCATTGACTCTTTAAAACCTTGCCAAATTTCATTCTAAGCCGTCAAGTTTTGATGAAATTCTCATTTTGTTCTTTTTGGGGGATTTAAGTTGGAATTTGATAAAAAGGAGTTATATATAGTCAAAGAGATCTCATCATGAAGCACTTCATCTAGCTAGAGTAAATTTTCACATATAAACCAAGAGAATAAT
Source organism: Lactuca virosa (assembly GCF_052849685.1). NCBI lineage: Eukaryota > Viridiplantae > Streptophyta > Magnoliopsida > Asterales > Asteraceae > Lactuca > Lactuca virosa. The sequence goes on along the minus strand of NC_136430.1, from coordinate 416,810,385 downwards.
TCAATGAATAGCTATAAATCGTGGGAAAGATGGTGGAATATTGTTTGTTTACATAGAGATCGACCGAGACCAGGCAAAACCAGATAGTTTATTTCGGTTGATGTGGAGCATCTACAGGATTAGACAGAAGCATTAATGGACAGATGGGAAAAATGACAAATTGTGGGAAAAGAAGTTCAAATGAACATAACGGTATGAAGGTGGTTTGTCAGACTTAACTGTTTAGGCATCCAAGTTTCTTTTTTTTTCAAAAATTTCACTTATCTCATAATTTAATTTTGTCCGTTTTGGTTGTAAAATAATGTGATTATAGTGATTTCCGAAATTCACATGACCAATTAGCATTTTACTATAAATTTTAATTATTTGAAAATTCGGCAATACCTATCAAATTTAGATATCTCTTGTAAAGTAACGTGAATGTAATGTTTAGAGAAATCTTGAAATTCATAAACATTATCCCTTTGGGATTTCTAGAACAACTCTTGTTCTTACTCCCGTTATGCTTTATTGGTTTTGATAATAATTGTAATATAGTATGTCAATACTTTTAACAACGTGTATATCTAAAATCAATCTAGTTTTTATTCAAATCTACACTAATTTTCGCATTAAACGTGAATATTATAGGTTTTTCCTTTAGTTCCTTGAAAAGCTATAATAAGCAAAATAATATTTCCATAAAAATGATGTATTTACATATTATAAATATACTAACGGAATATCCGTACGCGTTTTCTATATATAGAAAACATGTCTTACATATAAAAATAACACAAAGTTACAAATGTAAAATTGCATACATAATGTATGTGAGATTTGAAACTACTCTAAGTACTTTGCTGGAAAAAGGAAGAATGTTGTTATTCTATAAACTACGTAGCTATTAGAAAAAAGCTACGAAATAAGTAAAATAACTAAATTAGTCAATGCTATACTAATTAATAAGAAGAAAAACTTAGTAAATAAAGCAAATAGTTTAACCCACTAAATACCTTAACCCAATAATGACTTGACAACTGAAACAAATCAGAATACAATTGCAGCCCAACTTCTATTAAGCCCAATAGAATATCAACATTGAAGGTGTTCAATATTGATTTTTTATAAATCTAAAAAAGTTTTGTCGGAATTTATTCAATAGTCAATTTTAAATGGTTTGGAATAACACGTTTTAAGTTTTCACGTTGTAATTAATTATAAACAATATTTATTTTTTATTAAATATTTTTTATAACTTTATGCTCTAACACAAAGCCATACTCCACTATACATAAAATAAGGTTTGGAATAATTCATATTCATGGACCTCAAACACAAACCACAAGGACTAAAAATACAACTTACCAATGTTGCATTTTTTACACTAAAGAAGTCAAATAAAAAGATTAATATCATATCATGAGAAAACTAGTAGTCATAATAACTATACATAAAACATCAACACCATTCCAACACAACTCAAAGCACAAGAATATGACCATCTAATTGCGGAAAAGTCTTAAAAGAGTAAAATGTTTTTAAGCATCAAATTGCACAAAACAAATATATATTTAAAAAAAAAAGTTAAAAACACATCTTTTAACATAGATTCAGAACCCACTCACTCAAAGTCAAAGATCTTCAAAGTTTTGAAAAAAACCCTTTTTCATTTCACTGCAATCTCCTCCTCCTAGAACGAGACTCTCCACTATTAACATCTTCAACCCTAGAACTTGATGATTCACATCTTCTTCTTGAACTCGTTGACACAGAAACCCTAGAATCCGTTTCAGTCTGGCTTTCAGATTGCATCACAGCAGCAATACTCGACATCGAATGTCTATCTTCCATTAATGGAATCTGTTCAAGATTCCTCTCATATGATTCAACAAAACCCTCAACAGAATTCAAACTACCGCCACGTGGCGGGTGTGGGTGTGGGTCCACGGTGGCATGATCCGGGGTGGCAGTCACTGGATCTAGACCCCTTCGCATCCCTCTTGAAGTGAAGATTCTATTTAACAATGAATGATTTGAAGGTTCTTGTGTGTTATCAGAAGTTAATTCGAATCGATTATCGAGCCTTCGAATCATTTCAAACATTGGGAGATTGAGTGTGTTTCTTTGAATAGCTTGTCTCCAGCTTTCTATCCTGTTTGCTTGTGGTCTACTTGGAATCTTGACATTTGAATCGATAATTTCTTTGTTTACACGTGTTCGATTTCCACGACTATAAATTGGAGTTATGGTTTTCATTGTTACTTCTCCTTTGCAAATTGGACATTCTTTTGAATCGGAATGAACAAATAGCCATCTATAAAGACATGGCCAACAAAAAAGGTGTCCACAACAAGTGACTACAGGCTCACTTGCTAAATCCAAACATATGTTACAATCAAAAAAGCTACCTTCATTTCCATTGTTCTTTTCAAGATTTGTGTTTCCCATAGCCTCGTTTTCTAAGTACTTATCACCATTTTCGTTTGTTTTGATTATATCTTGAGGCTGTTCTTCGTCATCATCATCATCACCTGTCAACCCTAGAGAGGTGTTTCTAGCTTCCATGGAAACAGGCATATGTCTCCAAACTGATCGCAATCTCTGCCTACCCATAGGGCGATTAGAAACCACTTCCCTCATAGACCCGAGTAGCCAATCTTCAAAGCTCATAGCATGTGGTTGATCATCTGGGGAAGGATGAACGACAGGTCCTAAATTTAGGTCAAGATTCATTGTGTTCTGTGGCGATTGATCCCCCATTAAAACCGTATACAGAACCTCCAATTCAAATTTTCAAGGAAACAGAATCGAAACCCTAATTTCTTCTCGATTGATGAAACTTATAAGCAGCGGAAAACGTCAAAACCCCAAATCCGAATTTTATATGGGGAACAGGAACACGATCTAATACTGTAGCAGCATATGCATATCTCCCAAGGATTTTAACAAAACCCTAGTTTCGCACTCCAATTGTTGTACTAAAACTCATCTTCTTACGAAATTGGCTCACAACAAGCCGAAACCATTTCTCTTTCAAGTATAAAGAGGGAAAACCCTGATTTTTATGGCTCAGATTTCTAATCGCGGTATCAAGAAGCTATCAAGAAACAGGACATGTAAGGTGCAACCTTGTGATAAAAATTAAACCTTGAACTCAGCTAACAAAAGTAAAGTTAGGGTTCTAAACGGGTACAACAATAAATAAAACAGTAATCAAAGATCAGAACCTTAATTGAAGCAGAGATGCGAGTTTTTCATCGGCAGGAAAAAAGATTGAGACAAATATGTTATAGAATATCAGATAAACTCGCCATCGATTGAATCATCTAATACAAGAACAGCAATCTGGACTGAGAAAGACGGGAGATTGTGATGATTCTCAAAGTAAGATATGAGAGAGATACCCCCCAAAGTTTACTCGTTTTCGTTTTATTGTTTAGTTAATTTTTTATTATAACTTTTTGGTTTTATACATCAAATCAAACCGCACACATATCTTCATTTTTAATGGGCTAAAATCCGATCTTTAATTTCATACAAAATTTTAAAACTTATGAAATAATTTTTGGGATATCTTCTAGAAAAAGTCCATATAATTTGGGCTTATTTTTAACAAAAAAAAAAAAAAATCTAGTAATTGTTTTTAGAAAATAACAAAAAATTGATAATTGTATAGGATTTTAGCCGAAAATCCTAGGAAAGGTATATTATGTGCTTATTATATAGCCATAATTCTTTTGAACCAAAAATGAAAATGTGTGGTATCATACTCTATTTTTATCGTTTGTCAGAATGTATTATTTTACTGTACAACAACAATAACAGCAAATATCTTTTATCAAAAAGAAAGAATACAATAAGATGATGATCAATATACATAAAAACCAATATATATTATACTTTTTTGGTTTAATAACTATATTTTATTTCGTTCAATAAAAGTCACCCGTTTTTTTAATCAAATACGACCATTATGACCCCTTATTTATGGTTCAACATGTGTTAGAAATAACATTGTTTTTCAGTTACTTACATGATATCATATATACTCTATGAAATGACATCATGTATTCTTAAAATGACTTCTCATTTACTGATTTAGTAGGTTATACACATAGCATGTAGGTAAATTAAAAATCGTTTTGAAAAATAAAATGTTATTTCAGGAAGTACATATGATATCATGTAGATTAATTATAAGTCATTTCAATTTTACACATTCTAAATAAAAAAATACTTCAGTGGAAATTTCTTTATGACTTTCATTATAGTAAGATAATAATCTCCAATATTTTTATGTTTAAAAAAGTAATGATTTTATCATTAATAAGTTTATTACATAGAGACTAATTCTTAAGATTATTGTTTAAAAATCCATAGATATGTAAATCATTGTCGTTTTTTTTTTTGTAAAAAATAATTATGAATTTGTCATTTTATTTAAAAAAATGTTGTCGTGACTTTGTCATGAATGAACTTAGAATATAAAGGGATTTTCTAAAGATTTCTCTTAGTTATATACCAAACTTTCGACGCTTTTTGAAATTGGTAAATATTCATTAAGGTCCCGAAACTTTAGCCATATTTATCAAAAATTCATGAACTTATTTTTTGAATGAAAAATGACAAAAAAAATGGCAATTGTTTACATAAAAGAAAAAGAAATAGACAATCGTTTACATATTTGGAATTTTAGACGACAATCTTGGATATTAGCTGATAATTGTTAGAATGTCCATGTATTTTTATCTCATTAGCAATAAGGTCATCGATTTTTAAATGTAAAATGATAGAGAGTATTATCTTACTACGTTATATTTATCTTCCTGTAATATCCTGTTTTTGGGGTTAAAAGGTTTGGATTTTTAGTAAAGCTAAAAAATTTAAATTAAAAAATAATAATAATATAAAATAATTAAATTAAATTAATAAAAACTAAATAAATTAATAAATTAATTATAATATAATTTAATGAAATTTTATAAAATAAATGATGAGACTTTAAATAAAGTAAATATTTAGACTTAGTAAGTCGAAGATGTAAGTAGAAGGACGAGTTTTGCCAAATAGAAAACTTAAGACCAAAAGTTGACTAGTCAAGGATCTTTTGAGTAAAAGAAATTCATTCTAGGGGTAAATATGTAAAATATGGAATTTCATTTTTGACCTTTGGTCAAAATATGTCAATTATGAGCAAAAATGGAAACGGGAGGGCTAATTATGCCTAAATTCGAAAATTAGAAGCTAGATAGGGGAATTCTCTCCTCATTAGATGAACAACACGTTGTAGAGGATGGAAGAACACTCAAATGGAGATTTTGAAGGATTCATCGAGACCCAAAGATTATTTTATGAAAATTGAAGGAATTATCAAGCTAAGGTTTCATCAAAGCAATTTGATGTATATTTTGTAACATTCGGGCCTTGTAAGTTTCCTTTTAACCCTTGCTAATAAAATATTTGCAATATTGGTCCTCTGGCTAGTAAGCGGGGCGTACTCTATGAGTACGCTTAGCGTACTAGTTAGACCTTGATCGCGGACATCGCCCACGTATGTTGGGCGTACGTGGGGTTATGCATGACGTACGTTGGCTTGGGACAAACCCTAATTTTTAGGGTTTGTGCCCTATTTAAGCATCTTAAATCCACCTCCTGACCATTTTAGACCGGCCTCCATATCTTGAAAACCCTAATCTCGTCCTTAGCCTTTGTTTTGGTGTTTTGAGCTCTTGTGAAGCATTTTGGTGTGTTTTTGTGTATCTTGAAGTGGAAGAAGAAGATTGAAGACTTATTCTTTGGAGAAGAGCTTAGAAATCCAGATTTAGCTTCATCATTTCGTGATTTTTGAGGTATAAAGTCCATATCTTGTCAACTCCGTGTATAGATCTACTTTTGGGCTTGTTTATGGCTATTTTGGTCCCTTTTGGTTGGTTCTTGTGAGCTAAGTCCGTTTCAGAAGCTTAACCCTTTAGATTTGGACATTTTAGGGGTCCCTTATGCATAATAATGCAAACTTTATGGTGTATATGGACTCATGCATGTGTTAAGACCATTTGTTAAGCTCTTTTAAGCTCTAGAGCCCCATTAAGCCATGTATGCATGTAAAGTTGCCAACTTTACCTGATAAATCATCTTTTGAGACAAGATTTGAGAGTATGGAGTAGGGGATGAATGGATTAAGTGCTTATTGATGTGGGGTAGCCAACAGGGGAGTACGTTGGGCGTACAAGCTGGTACGTTGCGCGTACTAGCCCTAGAGCGTGTACGTTAAGCGTACGAGTTGAGTACACCCCGTGTACTCAGCAGGTGGGCTTCGGATTTGGGCTTCACGATTTTAGGCCATGTGTGGACCTTAGGAGTTTAGGGCCTTGTTGGGCCATCATATTTCTAGTTTGGACACTTTTGGATGAAGGTCCACGAAGGGATTTGGGCCTAATTTAGAAGATTGGGCCATAATTGGGTTTTAGGTAACTATTTTTGGAATTGGGCCTTTTTGAGTAGTTTGTTTGGGCCTTGGCCTTGGTCTGTTACCCTAGTTGAGAATCTTAGTTATGGGTCGGAATCCAATTATTAAATGGATGTTATTTTATGATAGCGCAGGGATTTTCGGACCAGCAGCCAGAGATTTATCTGTGAGATTCAGCTGTCTGAAGTGAGTCTTCCTCACCATGTTTAGTGGGCCGAAGGCACCAATGTCGACCCATGGTTTATTATGTTAGGGTGCTAGATGTTTGTGTGACTCTTGCATGTGTATGTGTTTGCATGCTTAGTGGGCGGGGCCCAATGGATATTATGTATGATATTATTTGTTATACTTGTGTGTTTGTATGTTGGGTGGGGCCCGTTGTGCGAGTTATGGAGAGGCCCGTACTACTCAGTAGGCGGGGCCTGTTATGCGAGTTAGGGTGTGGCCCGTTATACTCAGTGGGTGGGGCACGTTATACGAGTTAGGGTGGGGCCCATTATATGTATGATATGCGTGGTATGTGGTATTTGGGGGAAACTCACTAAGATTTGTGCTTACGGGTTTCAGTTTATGTTTAAGGTACTTCTGGTGCAAAAGGGAATAACTTGGGGTGATTGCAGTGCACACACGATATTGTTCCACATTTTCATGATAACTCTGATATTTTATGATGTTTGATACATTTGTTCCACTTGGGATTTATGATGATGTAACATCCCAATTTTCAGTCCAAAATTTTCATTTTTAATTAAATAACTTATAAAATCGTTTACCGAAAACATTGTCGATAACAATTCAATCCAAAAAACCATAATGAACATGTCTCAAATCATAATATCGAATAGTAGTAAAATCAGAGTACAATCCCATCAATCTCAAAATGCGGAACCCTGCCTGTGTATGTGAGCGCTGCTACCGCGCCGGCTCCTTCCCCTTCGACAAAGAGGTACCTGAAACAAAACTGAAAACTGTAAGCACGAAGCTTAGTGAGTCCCCCCCCATCATACCACATAAACATACAATCACATAGCATACATACTGTCGGGCAATTATGGGGCACGCGACCTACCCTGTCCGGCCATTCTGGGGTGCCGACCTACCCTGTCACGCAGTTCTGGGGTGCTGACCTACCCATGTCAAGCAGTTCTGGGGTGCTGACCTACCCTTCGGTCCTAACAACCAAATTCTGGGGACTATTTCACCCCTACTACTACTACCACATATATAAAATAACATAATCATAATGTCAGGCATATCTGGGGTGCCCAACCTACCCTTCGGTCCTAACAACCGAATTTGGGGACTATTCCCCCTCCTACTACCACTATCACATATAACATATCATGCTAGCACATAAACATATCTGGTAGCAACAAACCAGACAATTATCACAAAGACAATCATCTCAACTATAATCAACTACTAGTGGGCCGACCTTGGTCCCTTAGACCCACTTCTACTAGAAGGTAACTCACCTCGATATCGCGTAGTGTCTGCACAGTCCTCGGTACGGAAATCCACTCATCTCAAATCCCCAATCCCTACACAACAACCTTTTTCGATTACTAATTCATACTCACAACCCTCCCTTACAAGGGTCAACTCAAGTCCAGGTCAAAGTCAAAGTCAAACCCTGGTTAAAGTCAACTTTGGTCAAAGTCAACATCCATTTGACTCGACACGCCGAGTTGGTCCACCAACTCGTCGAGTCCATGTCCTTACAAAATGCTACAACCTCGACTCTACTCGTCGAGTATAGCAAGAACTCGATGAGTTCTCCTTCAACCATAACATCGGGACCATCTTCAACCGACTCGCCGAGTTCATCCTTGAACTCGGCGAGTTCATCTTCATCCGCATGAATATGTCCAGTCTATGACTCGCCGAGTTCTCCTTGAACTCGTCGAGTCCGTCTCCATGGGGATGGGACATTGCCTTGAACTCGCCGATTTTGTTCATCAACTCGCCGAGTTCCATGATTTCCAGGTCCCTAATGGTCCTAGACAACTGAGTGTTCTTCTATCTTAGCATCTGGTCCATCAACAGAAAGGGTTTGATGGAAAAATACGACCTGACTCGCCGTGTAACACCCGGTCTCAGGTATGCATTTAAATTCAAGTCAAATTCCATATTTTACTCTTGGACTCGGCGAGTTGGGGGCTCAACTCGTCGAGTAGGATCGACTCTGGATCGGGGGATTAAGTGACCTACTCGGCGATTCGGAAGACAGACTCGGCGAGTAGGAGCTGTCTAGGTAAAACCCTAAATTGCAGGCTTGCACCCTATTTCAACATCTTATGAGGCTTCCACCCCAGCCTCCATCACCTCCAGAACATTTCACCCGAAACCCTAATCCTCCAAAAGTGAACTTGAGCCTTCTTGGTTGTTTTGAGTGTTTCTTGGTGTGTTTTGAAGCGAGATCAAGAAGTGGAAGATAGAAGACCCAATGGAGAAGGAGTAAATCCAGAAGCTACACCTCATTTGCCATCTTTTCTGGTAATCAAGCTTACAACTTGGTCTTCTTCCTCTTAGATCTATTTGTCCCCATATTAAGAGGGTTTTGGCCCAAAACCTTGGTCCTTGATGTTTGGGACGTCCCATGTGGTTCATACCTTAGATCTAGGCTCTAGGGAGGAGTACATGGCATAAAGATGCAAGCCTTATGGTCATGATAGCCCCATGCATCCTATAGACCTCATTTTTGGGTCTTTTGAGCTTAAAGTCCCATGCATGGACTTAAAGTTCATGAATTTACGTGTTATATCGGCTTAAGGAGCCCATATCTACCTTTTGGATGAGAGTTGTACATCAGAAATCGAGTTATGGACATGGACATTAGTCGACTCGGCGAGTTGTTCTTGGAACTCGGCGAGTCGGGGGTTTGGTTTCCCAACCTTTTATGATTCGAAAGAATCCAGTTAGTCTAGAAGGGATTTAGACGAGCTCAGGGGAAGGACTCAACGAAATAGACATAGTTATGGACCTGGAAACTATGGGACTCGGCGAGTGTATGAACGTACTCGGCGAGTCCAAGGCAATCTCCCAACCCATGAAGATGGGCTCGACGAGTTGTTCATACAACTCGGCGAGCCGCAGACTAGTAACACTTTCGATGAAGATGAACTCGACGAGTTCAAGGTTGAACTCGGCGGGTCAGTTGAAGATTGTCCCGATATCAGTTGAAGGAGAACTCGTCGAGTTCTTGCTAGACTCGACGAGTAGAGTCGGGTTGGAGGTAAGGGAAAGAATAGGGACTCGGCGAGTCGAGTCAACTGGATGTTGACTTTGACCAGGACGATTGACTTTGGACAGGGGTAAAATGGTCATTTTACCCTAGGATCAGTTATCAGTTTATGACTAAGTGTCTTTATGGAAATTATAGTCGGGGAGTCGTCGGAGCAGCAAACAGAGATTTCTCACCGAGAGTTGCAGTAGTCAGTCACACGAGGTGAGTTTTCATCCAGTAGGAACGGGTCTAAGGCACCAATGTCGGCCCGTTTAAGTAGTAGTGTATGTCGGGGTTAGCCCGATGCAGTTTATATGTTTCCGGACTTCGGTCTGATGCCGGGGCGGTCCCGAGAAGTAGTTATGTATGCTTGATGTCTTTGTGATTCATGCATGTTTATGTGTTATGTGTTATGTGTTCCGGACTCCGGTCCGATGTCGGGCAAGCCCGATGCAGTATATGTGAATATGTTATATGTTATGTGTTCCGGGGTAAGCCCGATGCAGATTATGTGATTATGTTAATTGTGTTTATGATATATGTTATGCGGTGTATGTTCTGGGGTAAGCCCGATGCCGGGGTGAGCCCGATGCCCGATGCGGTCGGATGCCGGGGTGAGCCCGATGTCAGACAGGAGTCCGATGCAGTTGGGAAGAGTCCCAAAGTTACGTTATTTGTTACATGTGTTTTGTATGGTATGTGGTAGTTTGGGGTAGCTCACTAAGCTTCATGCTTACAGTTTCAGTTTTGGTTTCAGGTACTTCAGCTAGTAAAGGGAAGGGCTCGAGCCGATGGCATGGCACACACACCACAGTTGATTAGCCTGGGAGTTTACTCTGATATTTGTTATGAGACTGTATATGTTTATCAGATTTTATGAGTTTTTGAGATACTTGTTTTATGGTTTTACACTATGACAATGATATCTATGTTTGATAAATGATTTTGAAAACGAAATTTTTGGCCTCGAAATTTGGGATGTTTCAAGTTGGTATCAGAGCCTTGGTTTGAGGGATTCGGGCACACCTTTGGGTGTGTCTGAACTCAAACTAAGGAAGTGGTATAAAGTTTTCAAAAGAAAAGAGTTTTAGAAAAAGCAGAAAGAATTTTTTTGAAAAGAACTTTGAAAGAGAAAAATGGTGTGGTGCACGCAATCAACCGAGCTCAAGTAAGTACTCCCAAATTACACATACAAGTTTATGCTATGTTATGATTATCAGCTTCTTTAGAACAACATGCTAGACTAGGACTAAGGATCTAGGAAGGATGGCTTATGTGCCTGTTATATGTGTTCCAACTCTATGAGAACTGCATGCTAGTACAGAATTGTCAGTATGATAGCCAGAGTAGTATATGTTCGATTATGTGTACTCGATGCTCGAATGCTGCTTGCTTTGTGCTTTTAGGAGTCTTAGTTACCTCTTACTAACCAGTAAATGAATATGTTACGTTACATATTGTGATGATTAAATAATTTCAGAAGGTTAGGACCAGCTCTATTGCGCAGCTCTTGTTTGAGTCCAACCGTTGTAGGGTAGGATCTTTCATTCGAAGAATTATCTAGTCTTAGTGATATGTAACAGTGTTCACGAGCTAGTTAGGGGGAGGTAGCCGGGAATTCTTGTGCAGCTGATAGCGGAGAGTGGGTTGGCGAATTACCCTAGGGCAAGCCTAGGATGAGAGTAGCAGAGAGCAGTAGCAGTAGAAGGGACTTGGTGGAGTCAAGGCAGTTCTTGAGGAGAGTACGGATAGATGTGGAAGGTAGTATGGGTCCGTACTACTGAAAGCAGAGGATCCGTACCCGGATCAAGGAAGGCTGAGACAAGACCAGGGAACTCGTAGTAGATATGATCCCTCGAGTTATAATTGTATTATGACGTTTATCATTATGTGTTTTCAGAATGGTGGTTTTACGCCCGAGACCAGCAGTCGGCAGTTCAGGTGCCGGGGAGGGATCAGGTTTAGGCTTTGGAGTTGAGCACTTGGATGAGCAGACTAGGGAGTTTATATCCTCAGAGATCATGCATAGCATACTTGAGCAGACTCCTGTGATCTTCGGTTCGATAAAGGAGGGTATTCTGGAGCTTATGGATGAGAGGTTGGCCGTGTTTCGCACTGAGGTGGCGACCATGATGGGTTCGCACACGCTCACGTTCAGAGAGTTCAGAGCATGTGGAGCTCCTGATTATGAGGGGGCCCGAGACCCCATTGTTATTACCCGATGGTTGGCAGATGTCGCCAACGCATTCCGCACCAGCAGATGTCCCGAGGGGGACAAGGTTAGGCTCGTGTCCTGTCTTCTGAAGGGTCGGGCATGTGATTGGTGGGAGGAGATCGGGAGAGCCATTGGAGATGACACTGTGTTGGATGCCATGACCTGGAGTGATTTTACAACCAGGTTTAGAACCGAGTTCGCACCTGTTATTGAGGTGCAGCAGCTTGCCAGGGAGTTCCAGGATCTCCAGCAGACGACAGAGACTGTGGCGGAGATTACCGCCAAGTTTAGGGAGAGGGCCCTCCTTGTTCCGCAGTACGCGGCGGACGAGGAGATGAAAAAGGCCCGATATCATGAGATGTTGCGGAGTGACATCTGCCAGTTTGTGAGCCGATCCAGCTGCAAGACGCTGGAAGATATGATAGCGAGGGCTCGAGAAAGGGAGTTGGATTTAGAGACGGAGAGGAAGAGGAAGCCAGAGGGAGTTCAGACGGGGAGTTCGGGCAAGAAGCCCAAGGTATCAGATCATAAATCTCGGAGCCAGCAGGGCCATGGTCGATGTGGCAAGTGTGGCAGGATGCACGAGGGAGCGTACAATGCAGGGAGTTCGGGCTGCTATAAGTGCGGCCGAACTGGTCACATGAGTCGAGATTGTACAGCTACTACCACCACCACATCAGCATCAGATCTAATTTGCTTTCAGTGCAATCAGAGGGGACACAAGCGGTCCCAATACTCGAACTTAGCAGCAGCAGGGAAGGTGGTAACACCTTCTCCTGCTACTTTGAGGATTACAGATGGCCGTCAGGGCCGGGATGAGGCGCCGACAGCACGGAGCAGGGCTTTTCAGCTTACTGCAGAGGAGGCACGAGCAGCTCCTGATGTGGTGACAGGTAGGTATATTTCCCCTTATCTCTGTATTTGATGTGGCTTATGTCTCATGTTTATGTGTTGTTTATAGGGTCGTTCTTAGTGAACGACATTTCAGCTATGGTGTTGTTTGATTCGGGGGCTACCTGATCATTCGTGTCGCTCGCACTTAGCAAGCGATTTAGCAGAGCTCCAGGGGAGCTGGATTGTCCAATCGATGTTGAGATAGCTGATGACAGGACTGTCACACCCCAAAACCGGAACGGCGGAATCGTTCTGGGGCGGAGGACGTCATGCGTAGTATCACAACAATTGTATCATAGCAAGCATAGTAAACACAACCAGACATTGAATACATATATGAAAAAGGTTTACATTGTCTTAATACATAGTTTTGTTCATATCAAAAGTAAAATAGAAAGACGTGACTCTAACGCTCCGACTTCTCCAATCTCCTGAAAGTACCTGTCTACTAATTCCCTGAGAATACAAGCAGTTTTGAAAGAATATCAGCATAAAGCTGGTGAGTTCATAAGCATTTAGTTTTGGTGGAAAATGTTCTTTGATCCTTTTGAAAAGTGTTCCTCAAGAAAATCTCATATTTTCTTAAGTAAAGCATGTTTGAAACCCATTCCTTCCATGACTTCCAAATTCATACAGATACGTACAATCCAAGGAGCCATGGAATGAATATGAATATCCATTAGTTCAATGTTAAACCATCCGTTTATGAAAATACCGTGTTATCCTGGGAAAATCCTATATTTTCCCTAAAAGTAGGTTGTTGGTTATCCGTTCTAAAATGAAGTGTACAAGTATCTACCATACTTATATCGTTAAACGTAGTTTCCTTTGAAAAACCCTGGTTACTCCCAGTGAGGTATATTAGCCTTATTACATAAATAAAACTAATAAAAGTGTGGTGAACTAAATCCTGAAGGTATTATTAATACCCTCTAGTAATCAATTGGTTATTACTCTGAGGTTCGTTCACTCGATCCATTATTACGTAAGTAAATCGCTGTTATCTACATTGTGAGTTTTATAACCATACTTTAACTTGATATGGCACATATCGGGGCAAGTATCCTTTATGACTTTGTCACCCGTAGACCTGCCGGTCCCACTGTAGCTAGCAGCGAGGTGCGGGATAGTCAGTCCCGTATAGATCTATACACAACAGTCACGCTCTCCCTACAAGAGATTCTGGTCATAAGTGCTAGTCCTACACTTTGTTTCGATGGTGAGTGTTACCAATGACATGTCTCCAACTTAGACTAACAAATTTACAAGTAATAATGCTGAAAAATCTTTTTGTAATTAACATGAATCCTTTATAAAATGACATCTTTTACTTCACGATTCATAAGTTCATTGCCTTAGTTTTGAAAACTGTTTCTGCAAGTTGATTTCTTAACCCATTTGGTAAAACTGTTTTCCATGTTCAAAGTATATTGAAAATATAATTATCTTAAACAAAATAATATATTTTGAGCCCAAGATTACTTGTGCTTTTGCTTGTATTTGTTGGATTAATGTCTAAGTCGATAACTATATTTGGTATGTACTTGACCCGACCCGGCATGGTCCATTTGGGTTGCACTTCACCGACACAATTTATATGGATAGTCTTTTGAGAATAGTATATTTATGATTTATATTAATATATTATAAGTTCTAATATATTAATATGGAATCATATTATTTAATTAGTATTGATCAAGAATTAATTTAGAATTAATTAAGTGATCAAAAAGAACTAATTAAATATGGACTCTTATATATATGGAATGGGCCAAGTTCATTTACGTTGGGCTAAGCTTCAATGGATGGTCCATCCATGGATCCTATGTAAATGAAAGGTCATGGGTATTAGGGTTTACATGGATGTAACCCTAATCCTCCATAATATATAAAGGGGTCCTTGGCTCACAAAATTAACACAAGTGTGTGAAATAAGAGTGGGTCGATTTTAGTGTGCATACATATTCTCTCAAGTTCTTCCAAGGTGTTTTGGTGATTTGTGATTCCATTTGAGGCTTCCACACTATTGGGGCTAAGCTCTTAAAGCTTGAAGACATCAAGCTACATCAAAAGGTATGTCATCTAACTAGAACTTTGTAGTATAGGTGCTTCATAATATGCTAGTTAGGATGAAACCTTGGAATAGTTAATATTTGCATGTATAATAGAGAAAACATAGATCCAAGGTTTATAGGGTTGCATGTACACCATAGGAGTGCTATAATGCTCAAAACCAACAGTATTCCCCCCTGAAAACATGAAAAACTCGGAAAAATGTAGGGGTATGAACTCACCTCGAACAAGTGGTTTGATTGAAGGATCGACACGGAGGCTGAGTGTCAAGTGAAACCTTGAACACGATTTGATCCTAATTAACATGTAATGACACATAAAGGAGTCAAATGAAGGTATTTCGCTACTAGATATGATGAGGAACCACTCTAGGGACTTAGAACTACTTGCACTAAGTGTTAGAACCTTATAGGATTGAGTAAGGAGGGTGTATAGCTACCTTAAAGGTGTGTGCGGAAATGGGTGTGCGGCCCATGGGGTGTGCGGCCGTACACTCATGTGGGAAGGTGTCTTTGAGGTGTTTTCAAGGTTAATACTTGCATCCATGAAGTGTTCTAGGTCCTTACTTAGTTGTAGTGCAAGTTAAGGGTCATAGAAGTGGGTTTGCGGTCCTAAGGTGTGTGTGTGGGGTCGCACAAAGGAGTGTGCTGCCGCACAAAGGTGTGTGCGGCCGTACACAGGGGTGTGCAGTCGTACACCCTTCATGTTTGTGTCCAAAATGCTAACTTTAAGGTGTATCAAGGCTAGGGCTATGTCCAACTAGAGAATAGGGGTCAAACTCTCACTTTGGAGAGCCTTTAAGGGGTGTACGACCAACCTTATGAAGGTGTGCAGACGTACTCCTTCAAGGGTGAAGAACATGATGATTCAAGGCTTAGATCAATGGGTCCTTCAAGTATAATAAGCTAGGTGATGGATTACTCACGTTTTTGAAGCTTTGGAGGGTTCACGGTTGAAGAAGCTTGAGAGAATTGGTATGGTGTGCTACCAAGGAGTGAAAGCAATGAAAGGAAAAGGGTCTACCTTTTATACAAGGGTGGTTGTGCTGTCATAAGGGGGTGTGCGGCCGCACACCCATGTGTACGGCTATACACTCCTCCTAAAGGTGTGTATGGCCCGGTTTTGTCACTATACGACTTGTTGACTCATTCCTAACCTCAATCTCGGCTGTACTCAAGCTTAGAACGCTTAAATGAACCCTTAAACAGTGTTAGAAGACAACTGATACAGGTTTAGCATTGGTTGAGTTGACTAGGTATACAAGATGGCAGTTCCGGGTTGTCACATCATCCCCCCGTTAGAGGGAATTTCGTTCCGAAATTCAAGAATAAAGATACAACTCGTGGATCTAGAAAAGATGGGTCGCCAGGAAGATGGAATCCAACCATGCTATCTACGCGAGGTGATGGTAAAGGGATAGTTAATAGGCATCGACTCTAATAATACTTCCAATGTATTATAGCTACGTGATTGATTCTTGAAGAATGGATTTTTGGGTAAGTTTTCGGTTCGGTCTTTATAGCACCTTAAAATACTCCTATAGTATTTTAACCCTTATGTTTGGTTCTTAGAATTTTCTTGGTATCTAGGTAAGTTTTAGGCTTGTTGCAACACCACAGTCACTCCCAAGCACATGTTGGTCATGTCTCGAATGAATATAGTTGATCAGGCTATATTGACCCTAGACATGATTACATAACTGCCCAGGTTTAACCGTGATGTCCAACATCCAAATACTTTTGTTTTGTTCTACTTATGACACTGATTCAGGTACTTAGGTATACTTGTATACTTTTTATAAAAATACTTATATTTTGAAAGTATACTTTTAGTTTAGAGCACTTAGGCCCCTTAGTGTTTATAGTTGTATACCATGTAAGGTTCGGTATACTTAGTTCACTATAAACAAGAGCTCTGATACCAATCTGTCATACCCCAAAACTGGAACGGCGGAATCGTTTTGGGGCGGAGGACGTCATGCGTAGTATCACAACAATTGTATCACAGCAAGCATAGTAAACACAACCAGACATTGAATACATATATGAAAAAGGTTTACATTGTCTTAATACATAGTTTTGTTCATATTAAAAGTAAAATAGAAAGATGTGACTGTAACGCTCCGACTTCTTCAATCTCCTGAAAGTACCTATCTACTAATTCCCTGAGAATACAAGCAGTTTTGAAAGAATATCAGCATAAAGCTGGTGAGTTCATAAGCATTTAGTTTTGGTGGAAAATGTTCTTTGATCCTTTTGAAAAGTGTTCCTCAAGAAAATCCCATATTTTCTTAAGTAAAGCATGTTTGAAACCCATTCCTTCCATGACTTCCAGATTCATACAGATACGTACAATCCAAGGAGCCATGGAATGAATATGAATATCCATTAGTTCAATGTTAAACCATCCGTTTATGAAAATACCGTGTTATCCTGGTAAAATCCTATATTTTCCCTAAAAGTAGGTTGTTGGTTATCCGTTCTAAAATAAAGTGTACAAGTATCTACCATACTTATATCGTTAAACGTAGTTTCCTTTGAAAAACCTTGGTTACTCCCAGTGAGGTATATTAGCCTTATTACATAAATAAAACTAATAAAAACGTGGTGAACTAAATCTTGAAGGTATTATTAATACCCTCTAGTAATCAATTGGTTATTACTCTGAGGTTCGTTCACTCGATCCATTATTACGTAAGTAAATCGCTGTTATCTACATTGTGAGTTTTATAACCATACTTTAACTTGATATGACACGTATCGGGGCCAGTATCCTTTATGACTTTGTCACCCGTAGACCTGCCGGTCCCACTGTAGCTAGCAGCGAGGTGCAGGATAGTCATTCCCGTATAGATCTATACACAACAGTCACGCTCTCCCTACAAGAGATTCTGGTCATAAGTGTTAGTCCTACACTCTGTTTCGGTGGTGAGTGTTACCAATGACATGTCTCCAACTTAGACTAACAAATTTACAAGTAATAATGCTGAAAACTCTTTTTGTAATTAACATGAATCCTTTATAAAATGACATCTTTTACTTCACGATTCATAAGTTCATTGCCTTAGTTTTGAAAACTGTTTCTGCGAGTTGATTTCTTAACCCATTTGGTAAAACTGTTTTCCATGTTCAAAGTATATTGAAAATATAATTATCTTAAGCAAAATAATATATTTTGAGCCCAAGATTACTTGTGCTTTTGCTTGTATTCCCCCTGAAAACATGAAAAACTCGGAAAAACGTAGGGGTATGAACTCACCTCAAACAAGTGGTTTGATTGAAGGATCGACACGGAGGCTGAGTGTCAAGTGAAACCTTGAACACGATTTAATCCTAATTAACATGTAATGACACATAAAGGAGTCAAATGAAGGTATTTCGCTACTAGATATGATGAGGAACCACTCTAGGGACTTAGAACTACTTGCACTAAGTGTTAGAACCTTATAGGATTGAGTAAGGAGGGTGTATGGCTACCTTAAAGGTGTGTGCGGCCATGGGTGTGCGGCCCATGGGGTGTGCGGCCGTACACTCATGTGGTAAGGTGTCTTTGAGGTGTTTTCAAGGTTAATACTTGCATCCATGAAGTGTTATAGGTCCTTACTTAGTTGTAGTGCAAGTTAAGGGTCATAGAAGTGGGTGTGCGGTCCTAAGGTGTGTGTGTGTGGTTGCACAAAGGTGTGTGCTGCCGCACAAAGGTGTGTGCGGCCATACACAGGGGTGTGCGGTCGTACACCCTTCATGTTTGTGTCCAAAATGCTGACTTTAAGGTGTATCAAGGCTAGGGCTATGTCCAACTAGAGAATAGGGGTCAAACTCTCACTTTGGAGAGCCTTTAAGGGGTGTACAGCCAACCTTATGAAGGTGTGCGGACGTACTCCTTCAAGGGTGAAGAACATGATGATTCAAGGCTTAGATCAATGGGTCCTTCAAGTATAATAAGCTAGGTGATGGATTACTCACGTTTTTGAAGCTTTGGAGGGTTCATGGTTGAAGAAGCTTGAGAGAATTGGTGTGGTGTGCTACCAAGGAGTGAAAGGAATGAAAGGAAAGGGGTCTACCCTTTATACAAGGGTGGTTGTGCTGTCATAAGGGGGTGTGCGGCCGCACACCCATGTGTACGGCTGTACACTCCTCCTAAAGGTGTGCATGGCCCGGTTTTGTCACTATACGACTTGTTGACTCATTCCTAACCTCAATCTCGGCTGTACTCAAGCTTAGAACGCTTAAATGAACCCTTAAACAGTGTTAGAAGACAACTGATACAGGTTTAGCATTGGTTGAGTTGACTAGGTATACAAGATGGCAGTTTCGGGTTGTCACATCATCCCCCCGTTAGAGGGAATTTCATTCCGAAATTCAAGAATAAAGATACAACTCGTGGATCTAGAAAAGATGGGGGGTACTTCTGTTTCCTTGGATTCTCGTGCTCCCAAGTGAATTCAAGTTCCCGCTTGGCATTCCAGCGGACCTTCACTATCGAGATGTAACGTTATTTCGTTCGCTTGACTTCTCGATCCGTGAGTTCAAATGATTCCTACACGAAGTGTAGACTCTCGTTTAACTCGATATTGTCGAGGGGAATCGCAAGTGTCTCCTCGGACAGACACTTATTTAGGTTTGACACGTGGAAGGCGGGATGGACGTTGCTAAGCGCTTGAGGAAACTGGAGTTTGCACGCTACGGGACCGATCCTAGCAAGGATCTCGAACTGTCCAATGTATCTTGGATTTAGCTTTCTACGCTTTCCGAAGCGTGTCATGCCCTTTCCAGGGTGAGACCTTCAAAAGGACACGGTCACCAATCTGGAACTCCAAAGGTTTTTGTCTCTTATCGGCGTAGTCCTTTCGTCTACCTCTGGATGTTTATAAACGTCTATGGATTTGTACGATCTTTTCAGTCGTCTCTCGGATGATTTCAGGACTCACAAGAGTGCTGTCGGGGACTTAACTCTTGACTAGTTGCGTGTCGCCCACCTCAGCCCAGCACAGAGGGGATATGTACCTATGACCATAGAGGGCTTCGAACGACGCAGCCTTGACGCTGGTTAGGTCGCCGTTGTTGTAAGAAAGTTCAACTAAGGGTAGATGAGTGTCCCACGACGTGCCCTAGTTGATGCCGCAGTCCCTCAACGTATCTTCCAATGCCTGGATTGTCCTCTCACTCTGTCCATCTGACAGTGGATGATAAGCCGTGCTCATATCTAACTTAGTTTCAAAAGCCTTTTGCAGCGATTGTCAGATTCTCGAGGTAAACTTGCTAACCCGGTCGGAGGTAATGATTACAGGTATCCCATGAAAACGGATTACTTCTCGAAGGTATACACAGGTGAGTCTCTCCTTTTTGTATTCGGGCTCTCGCTGGATGTTTCAGCAGATCTTCACTGTTGTATCCGCCGGTTACGAAGCATACTCTTTGCATGAATACCTTCGGGTTTCGAAGAGAGATGAATTTTCGAAGTTCGCATCTAGTTTGCCGTTACGAGCGATGAGAGGTTTGCGATCGAACGATTTAAGACAAAAGGGTTTGGTATAACATAGACTCAGTCGGACTAAACAGGATGACGTCGTAGAATCACGCGTTAAATTCGTCCGGAAGGATCGTTTTGTTAGCACATTAGTGCCCCTGGGTGAATGTCTCTGGTGTTTGCTGTGTTTGATTCGAAATTGGAGGGTACCACAAGTACGAGGGTTCTGATACTTCGAAATCATGAACTTTTTATGAAATGGTTCTTACTAGATCTTCCTATAATCGCTTGGTTTATACAAGTCATGTATAACTACAACTGACTCAAACGTATTCACTAAGCTATCATAATTTACTCATTAGAGCTTCAAATCTTATAGGAATGTCGCGATTTAATTTGGACGAGAAAGTAATCACAATTATGAACAATTATTAGGGTTTTCGAAAACGTACCAAAACATAGCAGGGTTCTTTTATGCTTCCTCATTCTCTAAGGTTAGACTCCTCCTGCTCCCCCGTTGTTCTTCTCTATTGGGCAGTCTCTTTTGAAATGTCCAACACTGCCACAGAGGTGACATGTTGGAATAGCCCCAACTTTGGTAGTCGGAGTGATGAACTTGACTAGGGCTTTATAGCTGCGGGCGGTGTGTCCCTTCCTGTTGCATCTAGTGCAATGCAGCACTCGGAAGACTCCATGATGATGGTAGTTGTATTTGCTGCAGTGCGGGAGATTTCCAAAGTAGGGTGTGGTTGGTGTTGGAACAGTAGGGTTGGATGGGGTGTTAAATGCCCCAGTTCGTTGCCTTTCAGTAGGTCCTTGGGTTGAACAACTCCCTTGGAGCTTTCGTTTCTGGATGTTAGGTTTAAGATCAGGTGTGTCCTTCATAGTGGGCACTTGTTGTTGAAATTGGTTATCACCAAGATTTGGATTGCCATTAACACTTCCACCCACATTTGTGTTGTTAGCGTTAAGAACAGCTAGGGCGGCTGCTACGGCTGCTGTGACAGTAGCTTGGAACGTAGCTGAGACCATATGGAGGATTGGCGTCTTACCGGTGGGTTGGTTACGTTTCTTCGGAGACATGATCTGCTACATGTCAAGAAAAGAAGCTTGTGAGCAACGATGGTTGCCTCTGGATGTATCCTAAATGTTTATCTATGCATTAAGATTTCCTGTTTTGCTATCTGACTCTCATTGATTCAACCCACATCCCCATGATGTGGTCCTAGCAAGAATAGAAAATATTTGAACACAATAAAGTTCACATACAATAAACTTACGAACTCCTTGTTGCTCAGCTCATTGCGTTGGCTGGATAACTCTCACATTTTCGTCGGCTCTAGACGATATGGAGATTTAGCTATAAAGGTAGTTCCGGGGATCAAGTCGATACGGGATTCAACTTGACCCTCGGAAGAAATCCCTAGAATGTCTTTGGGGAAGACATCAGGAAAGTTGCAGACTTCGGAGATGCTCTCGAGGCCTTTAACTTTTTGCGTCTCATCGGCAACATGAGTCAGAAATGCATGGCATTCCTTTTGCAGATACTTCTGGGCTTTGGCGCAGGAAATGATACGAAGGTTCGAACAAATTTTATCACTATAACTAGTGAGGACTCCGTCAGAGGGAAAGATTGAGACAAATCGCCCTCTCGAAGCAAAGGACATCAGCACGATTTGGGGCTCAACCATCTCATGCTGATTATGACATCGTAGCTTTTTATAGAGACTGATATGAAATCGATGGGGAAAAGGAATGATCGTCTTAAGGTAAGAGTACTTCCCATGACACATGCTTTTAATACGAAACGGTGGTGTGACTTTGATAAAGTTGCTTAATTTGCATGCTACTGATCTAAGGTATACTTTTGACATGATAATCTTTAACAGATATATGCTTGCTGCCACTATAACTGAAACTGAGATTACACATATTTCGGAAACCTTGACCTAAAAGTAGGTCTA
Organism: Lactuca virosa; assembly: GCF_052849685.1. NCBI lineage: Eukaryota > Viridiplantae > Streptophyta > Magnoliopsida > Asterales > Asteraceae > Lactuca > Lactuca virosa. The sequence continues at coordinate 416,788,099 of NC_136430.1, read as the reverse complement.
AGTCATACTAATAAAGAGAAAATCATGGCAACAAGAAAGACAAATTTTTTTACGGAAAGAGCTACTCAGAACATAGATATGAAAGTTATTCCTTAGACCAAAAAGGAAGGATGAGTAGAGTATCCCCCTATCGGCGACGGGTACCCCTCAAGTGAAACCTTAATTCGGCCAGTTGACGCTCCACACCAAGGAGGCGTCTCTCGTACTCTGACTGGTGTGTGCGGAGCTCTATGACTTCGGCTCGGGTTGTAGCTAACTCTTGCTGCAGAGCTTCATTGTTCCTTGCAGCTTTCGCATGAGCAATCTCGAGGCGACGAATGTGATCCGTGCTGGCGTTCGAATCGGCTTCGAGCTCCACGGTTCGCTGAAGGGTTGCCATACCTAGCTCCACATTGCGAGCCACTCGGCGTATCAGGATTGGAAGGGCCCTGTCCGCGGGGCCTCCTTCGTTTAGATTGTAGAAGTTGCGGTTTCCGTCATATGGGAGGGATTGGTCTTGATCGTGGCTCCACCTATTCAAACTCCCAACCCACATAGGCGTTGGACCTTGGAACTCAACTCGAGGGTTAGGATTTGGTATTGGGGCCACTTGAGGTAGGTTCTCGACTTCGGGTTCCGAGTCAGTCTCTTCAGGAAATGGTTCGGCAAGGTCATCGTCCGAAGGAATTTCATGGTTTCCTTATGGCTCTGGCTCGATCCATCCATCATCTCCTTGGTTGGGAAAATGCAGGTCGCCAGGAAGATGGAATCCAACCATGCTATCTACGCGAGGTGATGGTAAAGGGATAGTTAATAGGCATCGACTCTAATAATACTTCCAATGTATTATAGCTACGTGATTGATTCTTGAAGAATGGATTTTTGGGTAAGTTTTCGGTTCGGTCTTTATAGCACCTTAAAATATTCCTATAGTATTTTAACCCTTATGTTTGGTTCTTAGAATTTTCTTGGTATCTAGGTAAGTTTTAGGCTTGTTGCAACACCACAGTCACTCCCAAGCACATGTTGGTCATGTCTCGAATGAATATAGTTGATCAGGCTATATTGACCCTAGACATGATTACATAACTGCCCAGGTTTAACCGTGATGTCCAACATCCAAATATTTTTGTTTTGTTCTACTTATGACACTGATTCAGGTACTTAGGTATACTTGTATACTTTTTATAAAAATACTTATATTTTGAAAGTATACTTTTAGTTTAGAGCACTTAGGCCCCTTAGTGTTTATAGTTGTATACCATGTAAGGTTCGGTATACTTAGTTCACTATAAACAAGAGCTCTGATACCAATCTGTCATACCCCAAAACTGGAACGGCGGAATCGTTTTGGGGCGGAGGACGTCATGCGTAGTATCACAACAATTGTATCACAACAAGCATAGTAAACACAACCAGACATTGAATACATATATGAAAAAGGTTTACATTGTCTTAATACATAGTTTTGTTCATATTAAAAGTAAAATAGAAAGATGTGACTGTAACGCTCCGACTTCTTCAATCTCCTGAAAGTACCTATCTACTAATTCCCTGAGAATACAAGCAGTTTTGAAAGAATATCAGCATAAAGCTGGTGAGTTCATAAGCATTTAGTTTTGGTGGAAAATGTTCTTTGATCCTTTTGAAAAGTGTTCCTCAAGAAAATCCCATATTTTCTTAAGTAAAGCATGTTTGAAACCCATTCCTTCCATGACTTCCAGATTCATACAGATACGTACAATCCAAGGAGCCATGGAATGAATATGAATATCCATTAGTTCAATGTTAAACCATCCGTTTATGAAAATACCGTGTTATCCTGGTAAAATCCTATATTTTCCCTAAAAGTAGGTTGTTGGTTATCCGTTCTAAAATGAAGTGTACAAGTATCTACCATACTTATATCGTTAAACGTAGTTTCCTTTGAAAAAACCCTGGTTACCCCCAGTGAGGTATATTAGCCTTCTTACATAAATAAAACTAATAAAAACGTGGTGAACTAAATCTTGAAGGTATTATTAATACCCTCTAGTAATCAATTGGTTATTACTCTGAGGTTCGTTCACTCGATCCATTATTACGTAAGTAAATCGTTGTTATCTACATTGTGAGTTTTATAACCATACTTTAACTTGATATGGCACGTATCGGGGCCAGTATCCTTTATGACTTTGTCACCCGTAGACCTGCCGGTCCCACTGTAGCTAGCAGCGAGGTGCGGGATAGTCAGTCCCGTATAGATCTATACACAACAGTCACGCTCTCCCTACAAGAGATTCTGGTCATAAGTGCTAGTCCTACACTCTGTTTCGGTGGTGAGTGTTACTAATGACATGTTTCCAACTTAGACTAACAAATTTACAAGTAATAATGCTGAAAACTCTTTTTGTAATTAACATGAATCCTTTATAAAATGACATCTTTTACTTCACGATTCATAAGTTCATTGCCTTAGTTTTGAAAACTGTTTCTGCGAGTTGATTTCTTAACCCATTTGGTAAAACTGTTTTCCATGTTCAAAGTATATTGAAAATATAATTATCTTAAACAAAATAATATATTTTGAGCCCAAGATTACTTGTGCTTTTGCTTGTATTCCCCCCTGAAAACATGAAAAACTCGGAAAAACATAGGGGTATGAACTCACCTCGAACAAGTGGTTTGATTGAAGGATCGACACGGAGGCTGAGTGTCAAGTGAAACCTTGAACACAATGTGATACTAATTAACATGTAATGACACATAAAGGAGTCAAATGAAGGTATTTCGCTACTAGATATGATGAGGAACCACTCTAGGGACTTGGAACTACATGCACTAAGTTTTAGAACCTTATAGGATTGAGTAAGGAGGGTGTATGGCCACCTTAAAGGTATGTGCGGCCATGGGGTGTGCGACCGTACACTTATGTGGGAAGGTGTCTTTGAGGTGCTTTCAAGGTTAATACTTGCATCCATGAAGTGTTCTAGGTCCTTACTTAGTTGTAGTGCAAGTTAAGGGTCATAGAAGTGGGTTTGCGGTCCTAAGGTGTGTGTGTGTGGTCGCACAAAGGAGTGTGCTGGCGCACAAAGGAGTGTGCTGGCGCACAAAGGTGTGTGCGTACACAGGGGTGGGCGGTCGTACACTCTTCATGTTTGTGTCCAAAATGCCGACTTTAAGGTGTATCAAGGCTAGGGCTATGTCCAACTAAAGAATAGGGGTCAAACTCTCATTTTGGAGAGCCTTTAAGGGTTGTACGGCCAACCTTATGAATGTGTGCGGCCGTACTCCTTCAAGGGTGAAGAACATGATGATTCAAGGATTAGATCAATGGGTCCTTCAAGTATAATAAGCTAGGTGATGGATTACTCACGTTTTTGAAGCTTTGGAGGGTTCGCGGTTGAAAAAGCTTGAGAGAATTGGTGTGGTGTGCTGCCAAGGAGTGAAAGGAATGAAGGGAAAGGGTTCTACCCTTTATATAAGGGTGGGTGTGCTGCCATAAGGGGGTGTGGGGCCGCACACCCATGTGTACGGTCGTACACTCCTCCTAAAGGTGTGTATGGCCCGGTTTTGTCACTATACGACTTGTTGACTCATTCCTAACCTCAATCTCGGCTGTACTCAAGCTTAGAACGCTTAAATGAACCCTTAAACAGTGTTAGAAGAAAAGGTGATACGGGTTTAACATTGGTTGAGTTGACTAGGTATACAAGATGGCAGTTACGGGTTATCACAAGGACCATCAGGGTCACGAGAGTTCATAGGGGATTTGCGCTGCGGTTATTTGATGAGCAGTTCTCAGTGGATTTGGTTCCTATTCCCCTGCGAGGGAATAAAGTTATAGTAGGTATGGATTGGTTGAGCCCCAATGGGGCAGTGATAGATTGTGAGCAGCAGTTGGTTGGAGTTCGCACTCCCAGCGGGAGAGAGTTAGTGATTCAGGGCGAGAGGCCACAGCGCGGACCGGTTTTCTGCTCTGCCGCAAGAGCAAGACGTCACATTCAGCAGGGTTGTGAGGGATATGTCGCGTATTTCATGGATACCCGGGATAAGGGTAAGGCGACAGTTGATGATGTACCGGTGGTACGAGAGTATCCGGACGTATTCCCGGAGGATTTGCCTGGGATACCTCCGGAGAGACAGGTTGAGTTCCAGATTGACCTGGTCCATGGTGCGGCTCTGATAGCCAAGGCACCATATCGGCTGGCTCCTCCAGAGATGCAGGAGTTGTCTACGCAGCTGCAGGAGCTGCTAGACAAGGGTTTTATCAGGCCGAGATGTTCGCCATGGGGAGCCCCGATCCTGTTTGTAAAGAAGAAGGACGGGTCGCATCGCATGTGTATAGATTACCGGGAGCTGAATAAGGTGACGGTGAAGAACCGTTACCCACTCCCGAGGATAGATGATTTGTTCGATCAACTTCAGGGAGCATCTTGGTTCTCCAAGATCGATCTACGGTCCGGTTATCACCAGGTGCGGGTCAGAGATGATGATGTGCAGAAGACCGCTTTTAGGACCTGCTATGGTCATTATGAGTTTATGGTGATGCCGTTTGGGCTCACCAACGCTCCAGCCGCGTTCATGGATCTCATGAACCACGTGTGAAGGCCGATGCTGGACCGGTCTGTGATAGTATTCATTGATGACATCTTGGTGTATTCCAAGACTCAGGAGCAGTGATGATATATGGTCCACTAGCATAGCCTAGACAGCTCCGGCACGCCAGCCTCGCCTGGCGCTCCCTTGCCAGCCTTGCTGGGGACTCTCCCGCCGGCCCGGCCTGGCTTTCCCTTGCCAGCCCTGCTGGGGACTAGCCTGGCGCTCCCTGGCTTGGCGCTCCCTTGCCAACCTTTCCTGGTGCGCGCCCGCCAGCCTTGCCTGGTGCGCGCCCGCCAGCCTAGCCCGGCGCCTCCGGGCGGCCTCGCCCAGCTCCTTGCTAGCTGGGCCTGAATTGGGCTGGCCCAAGGCCTGACCTAATTGTCCCCTATATAATGAACAGTACCTCCTCCATGGAGGGGGACTCTCTCCCAAGTGGTTCAGCCGCCACTAGATCTTCCCCTTGGCTCAGCCGCCACTATACTCCGGCAGGGTGGCTCAGCCGCCACCCGCCGCCATACACCACCACCAGCACCAGGATGGTCCTCTCCAGCTATGGAGGACCATCTCAGATCTTTTAGCTGATCTAACTTGACCGTCGGAGCCCGCTCCCGGGGCACAGTCCCTGGGGCGGCTCTAACGGGTTTGCACTGTGATATCTAAATCTCCGCCGCAGCAGAAGACCAGAAGACCCGTCAGAGACGGATGTCGCATCATTTGGCGCCATCCCGGACTTGAACAAGCAGCCATCACCTTGTTCTTCCTAGATCTGTTCAGATCTGTTGAGTTCCACATCAGGTTTTCTCAGATCTGTCCATTTCTTATCCTTCATTTGATCAGATCCTTTCAGATCTGATTAGCTATCTTTTAGAACTCTTGATCTGATGTGTTTTCATTCAGATCCATAGATCTACTTCATTTTTAACTCAGATCTCCTGATCTACTTAGTGTTTTTGTTCAGATCTATGGATTTGCTTTGTTTCTTAGACCAGATCTTTGGATCTGTTCTAGTTTGGTTCATTCAAAAGATTTTTCGATTTACAAAGGCATTTCAGATCAGTTTCGTTTTTCTTTTCAGTGACCCATTCAGTAAATTGGGGAGGAAAGAAATTTTAACAAGTTTATACTTTTATCAAGTTCATATTATTAGAAAATCGTTTTTTAGTTAAGATTCTTTTGTGTATAACCTTACTCCCAGCAACATTTGTTTGTAAACAAAGCTGGGATGCTTGTACATTTCACAAAATCGAGTTCTTACTCACCTTTGTTCATATTTCTGGTGTTTTCCCTTACAAGCTTAAAGAAGGAAAACGAAATTTTTTACAGATCTGCCCTTGCTCACATCTTGATACTGTTGAGCAAGCCGAAGAAGAAAAGAAAGTTTTTGAGAGAAAAAAAGAGATTCATTTTTGTTTATGTTTTGTTGTCTTTCTAGAAAGTTGAGTAGAAAAGAAATTTTTATGAGTTTTTATCCAATCTCAGTCATTTTCTGTGAGCATCTTCACTCCCACTGCAACAACAATTTGTACACACAACCATATGGCTTGTACATTTTACAGAATCTTCAAAAAAAAAGGGAGGAGAAGCTTTAATTGGGTCTTAACCCACTTTCAGTCAATGTATTCTTCAGTAATGAATTTATATGTACAAGTTTGTTTAAAGTTGTGTACATCTCAAAACCCATCAGAAAAATTTGACTTCAAAAATTACCTTTACCCCCATAGTTTTACCATTTTAATTAATGGTTATCAAAAAAAGAAAAAAAAGGGGGGGAAGGGAATAGAAGTATTCAGTGCATACGAGCTTTCAAGACCTTATCAGACATGTTTTGTTTATGCTTTGGGTTTGTCCAAGTTTGTGGGAAAGAAATTTGTTTGAGTAAAAAAAAACATATGAAATTTATCTTTACCCAATAGTTTACCATCTTTATTTAGTGGTTCTCAAAGAAAGAGAAAAAAAAAGTTATCATGACTTACAGTTTCCTGGTTAGTCAAAATATAAAAAAGGAAAAAAAAGGGTGTAAGGATGAATAGAAAGTAACCAATATAAACGAAGGGAAAAAGAGACAGTATACAAAATGGTGATTCATTTTCACATCAACACAAAGAAAAAACCAGATACAACAGTCGTATGGTTCTTTGTCGTTACATAGCCGACAAAGCCAAAAAAAAAGAGGAAAAAAGAAGGGGGTAATCAGGTGGTGGTGTACCGTGTAGTCACGAGATAGACAATCAAGAAGCAAAAGCATCCTCAGTGGGACCCATCTATTCCACTTCTCCATACACAAAAAAGTCAAAAGTAAAGTCGGGCCCCACCTGTTTCTTTCTCCAAATCAAGACCGGTCTCCAGCTCTCTCGAGCCATCAACCGGCGATCTCAAACCTCGATAAAACACTTCCTATGGCTAGAATCGAATGTTGCTCCCGGTCGTCCCCGAGCTACAACGAAGCATCTCCAATGGCCATCGCTCCTCAGCCCTGGGAAACCCCAACCACCATGTCCATCTCTTCCAACCGACGAATTTTCTTCAATTGCCACCACCACAGACCCAGAAGCAGCAGTGACCATCGAATCAGCATCGCCATTGGCCAGGCCTTCAACCGGAGACGGATTCCTTCGAACCTCACCAAACCATTGCTGGTCGCTTGTATCGCCGCCATCACCGCTGCACCATCGCCTGTTGACCTAGCTAATCAGCGCCGCCAGCGACGAACCACAGCACCACCGGACTACCTGTTGACTCCAGCCGATAATAATCCCAACATTGGTTACAGACAGTGCCACCGTCCGTTGCTACCTTGATCACCGCTAATCATTGCCGACTCCGACAACACATCTCCAGCAGAGCCCGCCGGAGAAGTAAAGCCAAACAATTGTTGGGTCTGTGATTCCTCGACCTGATCCAGAGCACCACCCAAAGCACCTCCGGCCGCCAATTATCGCCAACGGGCACAACAAACCAGTGTCTCCGTTGGAGCTCACCACCCCCGACCTCTATGTACAAGCGACGAGTCCTGAGAGAAACCAAAAATCGCCACCTGCACGTCCATTGTGTGTTTTCTTCTTAAGCGTGAAATTGAAGAAGAGGCCAGTTATCCCCTTTTCAAACCCGATAAAAAACGGGATGGGCCATGTGTGCCCTATTTACCAAATCAGCCCACCACAACAAAAAAAAAAAGATTTGGGCCTAAGGACTGAAATATTATTTTGGGCTCCAGGAAGCTTGCTGGGTCTCCCTAAAATCATTTTTCAATGCTGAGGGGCTAGCCCAACAACTAAAATGAATATTTTTTGCAAGATAAATTTTAATGATCAGCCCCAGTACCCACTTGTTGAGATCCCGCCCAACAAAATCCGACATAAGAAGATACGTTACAACCTAGTTCACTCACCATTTTCAAAAAAAAAAAAAGAGAATGAAGGGAAGGGAAGAGTAGTACGCTACTACTACTAGTGAAGCATTTCGAAATAGCCATCAGCAACTGCGATGCGCGGCTATCAGCAGCCGTGTTGACCAATCCCGGGAAGTCGCTAATCAACTCTCACATTCATGTTGACCGGCCCCCGCTAGTCTTACTGCCCAGCTCTTAGTAGTCGCACAGCTCGACCTTCAGCAGCGACACGACCTAGCTCAGCAGCTGCAAAGCCCAGCCATCAGCAGCTACTTTGTGTGACTCCCAGCAGTTGCGCTGCTTAGCTCTCGGCAGCCGTGCTATCTGCTTTTTGTTAGCACTTGCGTCGCCTAGCTTTCCAGCAGCTATGTATCTCAACTTTCAGCAGTTGTACATTTATATTTCCCTTTTCTTCGCCCCCTCTAAGGAAAAAAGGGGGGAGTAGGGTCGGTACGACACCATGCATAAGTGATTCCGAAGGGGCAGAGTTAAAGTACATGAAGGGCTGATGTTATGCATGACAGTGCACTCTCGAGGTGATATTAATATTCCGAGTCGGAAGATCAGCCCCGCTGTTCAACCCTCGGTAGTCTCGTTGCCCAGATCTCAGTGTTCATGCTGCTCATCTATTGCTAGCAACTCGATGCTCAGTTCTCAGCGACCCTGCTGACCAGTTCCTGACGGCGGTCTCGCTACGCACCACCTGACGGTAGCTACACTATCCAGCTCTAAGTAGCATCTCTGCATAGCCCTCGATAAACAGTCAAGACACCGAGGCATCAATTATTAGTACGATTAGCGATGCAGCAAAGCATCAGGTACCATTCCACTTTAACCCAAACTGATCACACGAGCTAGACGCATAGATTGTGGGGTGCTACGCCCAATCATGCGAGGTTCAGTACCCTCGCCTCGAGTCGCCTGGCTTCTCAGCCCGACTCCATTATAGCGGCAAGATCCGCATGCGAGGTTCAGTACCCTCGCCACGAGTCGCCTGGCTTCTCAGCCCGACTCCATTATACCGGCAAGCTCCGCATGTGAGGTTCAGTACCCTCGCCTCGAGTCGCCTGACTTCTCAACCCGGCTCCATTATAGCGGCAAGCTCCGCATGCGAGGTTCAGTACCCTCGCCTCGAGTCGCCCGGCTTCTCATCCCGACTCCATTATAGCGGCAAGCTCCGCATGCGAGGCTCAGTACCCTCGCCTTGAGTCGCCTGGCTTCTCAGCCCGACTCCATTATAGCGGCAAGCTCCGCATGCGAAGTTCAGTACCCTTGCCACGAGTCGCCTGGCTTCTCAGCCCGACTCCATTATACCGGCAAGCTCCGCGTGTGAGGTTTAGTACCCTCGCCTCGAGTCGCCTGGCTTCTCAGCCTGGCTCCATTATAGCGGCAAGCTCCGCATTCGAGGTTCAGTACCCTCGCCTCGAGTCGCCCGGCTTCTCAGCCCGACTCCATTATAGCGGCAAGCTCCGCATGCGAGGTTCAGTACCCTCGCCTCGAGTCGCCTGGCTTTTCAGCCCGACTCCATTATAGCGGCAAGCTCCGCATGCGAGGTTCAGTACCCTCGCCTCGAGTCGCCTGGCTTCTCAGCCCGACTCCATTATAGCAACATGCTCCGACCATTCCACGCGATGCTCGTCCGCATGATTTATCTACGATCGCTGGCAGCCAAACCCGATCTTTTACATGCGATGCTTTCCCGCATGACATCTCCATGTTCGCTGGCTACTAAGCCCGAGCTATTCTCCTAAGTCGCGCAACATAAGTCGCACATCACAAGCTCTCGGTGTTTCCTCTCTCACAGTCATCATGGTGCTCTTGTGCTCGGACGATCGATGAAGTGTTATCCACATTACATCCTGATATAGCGAGGATACTCTCCAGTAAGAAGGTCATCCCGACAGCGGCCCTGCTACCTACGACCCCACAACATCTCTGTTTCCTGGCTCTCGGAAACAGTCTTGTTGCGTAACCCTACCTGTAGCCTCGCCGCGAACCCCACAACACCTCTGTTTCTTGTCCCTCGGAAATGGTCTCGTTGTGCAACCCTACTTGTAGCCTCGCCGCATACCCCACAACACTATTTCCTGGCTCTCGGAAATGGTTTCGCTGTGCAACCCTACCTGGCCTCACCGCTTATCCCTTAGCACCTCTGCTGCCTGGCTCTCGGCAACAGTCTCACTGCACGTTTCCTACCTATAGCCTCACTACCTGTTCCTCAAGAATTCTGTTGTCTGGCTATCGACAATAGTCTTACTACGTGACCCTCGCTAGCAATCGCCCAGCTCTCGGAATCTCTGCCACTTATATTATGGTTAACCACCTTACGGTTTATTGGTTTGACAACAAAGTCTGACACGGCTACCTACGCTACCCACATCAGACTGGGGGGAATCCAGCCAGGTGTAGCCCGAGCAAGAAAGATCCTCAGGACGGTTATTAATGCAGACTATGTAGATGGTTATTGGTGACATCCCATCTCGCATGGCTACCACAACAATCACGTCGGATAACAGTCTCAGGGACTGAATGGCAAGCTTACGCTTTTTACCTACCCGACCCGACATCTTATCGACATCAGTGTCGTGTAACACTTTTTAGCAGCCTCAATCCGCATGATCACAACAACAGTTACATTGCATCTTACCGATCAGATCGCACTCCTCTCAAGAAAGGAGTATCAAGTCATCTCAAGCTGCATAAGCAATGTTTGGCTCGTCGCACAACCCCACGGCTCTCGTGGGCGAGGTTCGGTCATTTCTCTTTATTATTTAAATGCTTTGGTGCTTTATCTAGTTCGATCCGATTGTCAGTAACCCAATCGCATCAGACTAGGGGGACTTGACGACGCACAGTTTATATGACTAGTTCCAGTCCGATGTCATTGGCCGTGTACCAATAACACCAGACTGGGGGGACTTGATGATATATGGTCCACTAGCATGGCCCAGACTGCTTTAGCGCGCCAGCCTGGCCTGGCGCGCTCCTGCTAACCTTATCGAGGACTCCCTTGCCAGCCTCGCTGGGGACTCTCCTGTTGGTTTATCCGACTAAGTCCAGTCCGATGTCATTGGCCGCGTACCAATAACACCAGACTAGGGGGACTTGATGATATATGGTCCACTAGCATGGCCTAGACAGCTCCGGCACGCCAGCCTCGCCTGGCGCTCCCTTGCCAGCCTTGCTGGGGACTCTCCCGCCGGCCCGGCCTGGCTCTCCCTTGCCAGCCCTGCTGGGGACTAGCCTGGCGCTCCCTAGCCTGGCGCTCCCTGGCTTGGCGCTCCCTTGCCAACCTTTCCTGGTGCGCGCCCGCCAGCCTTGCCTGGTGCGCGCCCGGCGCCTCCGGGCGGCCTCACCCAGCTCCTTGCTAGCTGGGCCTGAATTGGGTTGGCCCAAGGCCTGACCTAATTGTCCCCTATATAATGAACAGTACCTCCTCCATGGAGGGGGACTCTCTCCCAAGTGGTTCAGCCGCCACTAGATCTTCCCCTTGGCTCAGCCGCCACTATACTCCGACAGGGTGGCTCAGCCGCCACCCGCCGCCATACACCACCACCAGCACCAAGATGGTCCTCTCCAGCTATGGAGGACCATCTAAGATCTTCTAGCTGATCTAACTTGACCGTCGGAGCCCGCTCCCGGGGCACAGTCCCTGGGGCGGCTCTAACGGGTTTGCACTGTGATATCCAGATCTCCGCCGCAGCAGAAGACCAGAAGACCCGTTGGAGACGGATGTCGCATCTTGGTGTATTCCAAGACTCAGGAGCAGCATGGGGAGCACCTGAGGGAGGTGCTAGAGACCTTGAGGAGGGAGAGACTTTTCGTAAATTTCTCCAAGTGTGAGTTCTGGTTGTTGGATTAGGTGTCTAAGCCCATAACTATTATTGGTATGTATTCGACCCGAGAGTAGCATGGTCCATTTGGGTTGCATATCATCAGGACAATTTGTTAGGATGGACTTTTGAGAGAAGGTTATTTATGGTTTATTAATATATTATAAGTAATAATATATTAATATGAAATCATATGTTTTAATTAGTAGTGATCAAGAATTAATTTGGAATTAATTTAGTGGTCGAAAGAGACTAATTAAATCTATGGGGACTAATTATGATAATTAGTTATATTTATATGTGTTAGGCTTATGATCCATGTTGGACCAAGTTTATGTATGGATACATAAAGAGTTGGGCCACATGAACCATGGATCATAAAACCCATGGGTATGGATTTGGGTTATATCCATGACCCTAGAAATCCCACATATAAATAGATACTTCATTGCCCAAAATCGCCACTTGTATCTTTTTAGAGTTCATGGTGTCTTTTGTGTGCATGGAATTCTCTCTCAAGTTCATCCTTTGTCCATGGTGTGTTGTGATTCCATTTGAGGCTTCCACACTATTGGGGCTAAGCTCTTTAAGGCCAAATACACCAAGAATTCAAGCTCCATCAAAAGGTATGTCATGCTAACTAGTATATTATAATTTTATGTTAAATGCATGCTAGTTGTAAGATTAATACCTTGGAAACCATTTGCATGTATAATTAGTGAAAACATAGATCCAAGGTATTTAGGGTTGTATGTGCACCATAGGATGTTGTAGTATACCAAAACCCAACAGTGGTGTCAGAGCCATGGGTTGTTTTCAATTATACTTGATGCAAGTTGCTGAAAAAAAAACTGAAAAAAATCGAATTTTTTGCTGTCGGGACAGCAGACTCGACGAGTCCATGAGCAAATTCATCCAACTCGTCGAGTTGGTTCATGCACTCGACGAGTTGGACCCCCTGACAGCTTATCTTCGAGTTTTTTGGCCTGTTTTGGATTAGAATCATTACCGCAAAGTGTTTTTGTTCATAAAATTTGTTTTTTGATACTATGGTAATGTTTATTCTCATCCAAATAAAGGATAATAATCAAAGTTTCAAGTTTTATACATGTTTATATGATGCTTGAAAAATGTTGATTATGAATGTTCATGTTTATGAGTTTGTTTAGATTAATAGGAAAAATTATGAGATAGTTGTTTTCAATCCAAATTAATCTTGAAGTTCTTCATAATATGTGTTTTTGTAACTTGTCCTCAAGTTACATGAAAAGTCACATTTATGAATTTTAAAACCCATAAAAATTCCATAAGTTATGAAAAAATGAAGAGTCACATTTTTAATGCTTTTAAAGTCTTCCATAACTTGTCTACAAGTTATGGAACTTGAAGGGTTTTTTCCATTAAACCACTTTAAAATTCATAAGTTATGGAAACCATAAGTTTTTTGAATTGTTCAAAACTTGTCCTCAAGTTTTGGAATTTGTAAAGTCAAACCCCATATACACTTTAATTCCAAACCCAAGAATTTTAAAAGTTAAAGTTCAAACTTTATGGACTTCATTAAATTAATTAAAGTGTCTAATTAAAAGAGTTAATAATTCCATAAAGACATGGTTTAAGTTTAATTAAATTAAGAGTATAGTTTAATTAATAGATTAAACCACCAAGTATTTTAAATGTTTAAAATACACCCTTATACTATTATAATATTAATAGTTAATACTTATATATATATATATATATATATATATATATATATATGTATAAGAACAAAGTCAGTCTTACCGTTAGTAGGCCTCATTCACGAAGCCGATCTATAAGGGGGGTATAAGGTTACTGCCTATAAAATGGCAGTTTAATGGGTGTCCACTCTCACCCACCGCTTCCTTGACCGGTGGAGGGTCGTTAGCCGAACGGGTAGGACAAGGACTATAATTCTCCCTTCATTAAAAGTATTAATGATAAATACTAAGTAACTAAACCTTTTATAAATACTTAATCTTAGTTACTTAGGAAAAAGTGAATAAGGTGCTAATCCATGAAATTACACTTTGCAATTTGTTTAAGTCGGTTAGTGGAGCGTGTGTGGTTAACCGGCACACTAACTCGTATTTAACAAGGTAGGCAAAGGGTAACCTAATGTTTATCATAGTATCGATGGAGCGTGTGTGGTTAACCGACACATCGATTGAGGGGTAAACACTTAAGGGTACCAAGTAATTTGCATGGTTACTTCACACCTTGTTTTGTGATCCTTGGCATCCCAGTTACAAAACCTGAAGGGCACACTCGAGATTGAAACATGCCATTGAACAGTTCAATGAATCTCAAAGATCTAGGAGTTTCAAAAACCAATTAAACCTAATAATATATATTTTGTTTTCATGGTGGAAATTGGTGAATCGTCATTCGCCTACCTTCAAATATTTTATAGCTTGGATTACGGCATCCCTCTTCCGAGTTATAAAAGTATTGTGTTGGGTCTTAGCCTTAATATTTCATATTGGGTGTTATATTAAGGACTTTAAATCAACTATCTTGAGTATCTCGCAAAAGATGTCTAGTTTAGACATTTATGATCTTCCCAAATCTCTTGAAACAAGCTTTCCTAAATGAAGATGATGTCCCATGGAAATCATACTTCTTTCACCTCCTCCAATTATTCTCCCCAACCCACAAGTTCCTGAAAAGTTTAAGGTCACTCAAGCCCTATTGGCAAGCAAAGGTCTATGTGTGATCACATCTTGGAGATGTAGTCACATATTGACAAGCCGGGAGAGTTGGGTGTCAAAGTCTTGAGAAAGTTGGTGGCTCAACTACTTTCTAAGTCACATAGTGAGTTCTTTTGGAACACCTATGAAACAGACTATGACAAGACCCTTAATGATCTTATCTATTTGCTAAGATCAACTTCCTAAAAACTTTATGGACATTGACAATGATGACACTGGGAATCCAAAAAAGCATTCTCTTCCCAATGGAAATGGATCGGCCATAGTCAACTCGGTTGACCAAATGGTAAAGAGAAAAGCTAAGTCTGAGATAGTCCCATTACCAAAGGGTCCATATGTTTATATTGCCAAAGAAAGGGGCATTGGTTGCGAAGCTGGCAAATTTACCTAAGGATGTTAAAGTCAATAAGTTTGACTCTACTTCAGGTAAAGTCCACTATCTAACTCTGCTAAGTTTCTATTCTGAGATTCTTGATACATGATGTGACTGGGTCACATGTTGATGTTTTAAGAATCAAAGAAAAGTGAAGAAACTTAAAGAAAGAATATGCTGAATCTGATCGCGTAGATGGATTTCTATCGCATAGTTTGAAGATCGGATTCTTGAGCTACTTCTTAGGAGTTATGATATTTTGCTTAGGAATAGATAACAACAAGTTTTCATATGGATTGTAAGGATAAGTTTTTCCGCAAAGTTTTAAAATAAAAGGTAAATCTTTTGATTTTATTTATTTTAAAATATCCTTACAATGGCATTTGTGAAAATCTGTGTTGCTTATAAGATTCCATTAAGAGCAAGAGTGGAAATATGAATTTGATTCTTTCATTTGTGGTAGTGTCTAAATTTACCAAATAAAGAAAGATTCTCATCACCCAAGTTTCAGTTGGATAGAAACTTGGAATCATGCAAGTTGTATAGCATGATGAATGAGAACTTTCGAGCATTGGAAAAATTAAGACTAACTAGTTGTTCACATGGGTGTGTGAGTCAAGTGAAGGACTAAGGGATCGGGTACACATTCTTGTGCACTGGTCAGAGTCCACCACAAAAGATCGATAAGACTATTCGTCATAATTTACTATAGCTCAGTAAATATGGTTATACTTACAAGCTTAAGTGTAATTCTGAGACATTGGAAAAGGTTCCAATGTATGGCAGAGCGAATAAGAAGAATCAATTTAGGCAGAAAGATAAAAGTTTCTCAAATCTGAAAAAATAGGAGAGTAGTTTAGTATCATGTTTTAAGACCATCTTAATGATTTTGAGACCTTATCACAATTCATCCTCTAAGTGCATTCTGATAGTTAAGAAGATGAGTTATGAATTATTGAAGTGGTTAAATCAAGAAGATGATTCATACTTCGTTCCAAAAACAATTCTTAGAGTTATACTCTAAGATTGTAACTTGAGTGACATGTCTTAAAGAAGGTTTAAAACACTTATCAAATGTAAGAGTAAAAGTTTTCTACTCTTGTACATTTGAAATTGGTAAGTTGTGATGTTTTGGATAAAACAAAGACCAACTAAGGCCAATTGTGTGAAGTGTTTGTCTTGATTAGAATCCACACTATCTCTTGAATATCTGAAAAGAAAGTCTTATATGTCAAGAGGATAGTGGGAGTCTTAAAGGTCTTGAAAGTCTCAAGAACTAATCAAGAATAAAACCTGAAGTTCTTCACTAGCACACGACTTGAGGTTTATAACCTATCGTGTTGACATATTCTGTGCCCATTCCAGTTAAAGTTGGCTTTGCATATGAGTTCTTAGAGTTCTCAATTGGTTGCACAACAACTTGGAAGCAATGGCAGGCCCTTGAGCTGCCAGGTGGCAAGAAATTAAGATTGAGTTCAGTCCATATGAGTTTGGATTTGTCATTATCCTTGTCTTGTGACTATGGTTTTGACAATTCACATGGATAAGAACACATACACCATTAAATCTAAGGGTCATAAGGTTTCTCTCTGATTCATGAAAATGATGGTGAGGAAACACTTCCACCAAGTAGATTTGAAGTAGATAGCAATTGTGATATTTGCATTCTCAAAGTCGTTAGTGGAGCTGTGTGGTTAACCGACACACTAACATGGACTTGTGAGAAGTGGCAAAGGTCTAAACAATTGAGACTATGATTACGACATCCCTTTTCATAGTTCTGAAATTGTTTAGACACACCTGTGAGCTATCTAAGATAAGGTGTATGATATTGATAAAGTTTTATCAAAGCAATCTAGTATCAGAAATCTGAACTTTGGTAAGAAAGTCAATAAAGTATTGTTTTTTCTAGAAGTTCAACTGATTTCTGAGTACATGTCAAAGCTAGTGGGAGCATAAGTGTCATGCTAATAATCATCATGTTAGTGGGAGCATGATAATTATGATAAAGGTTGCAAGTTAGCAATGTTAATTATAGAAAACAAAAGGTTTCAATTGGGAAAAAGTTGTTTTGCTATAATTAAGGGAGAGGAAATTATACTTCATCTCAAATCTAAAAGCTTAGATTGAGGTTTTAATCGTATTTAGTCAAGTATATATATGAATGTTATGTTGGAATGGCTCAACATAAGAAAATTCTAATATAGGGTCCATTATTTGCGTTCTAAAATTCGATTATGATTACGACATCCCTTTTCATAATCTGAATTATGAGAACTTGGCAAATTGAAATGGAAATATTATAGCAAAAGACTGGTTTAGTCTTTATGTGATACATCATGAATCGTGTCCCATATGCTTCGGATATAGGATCGATTGCATGTGCTATATTCATCCTTTCTAAAATTTTCCAAATGCCTGGGGCATTAAGAAGGGAAAAGGTCTAGAATTAGATATGACTAAAAGGATTAAACAATTGTCGAGGACAATCTAAGGTTTACCAAAGATTGGTTGCTCAAGGACAGTTGGAAGTATAATGATAATTCTGGAAGGACCATATTGACATAATCTGTAAGGAGGAAACTCTTGTTCAGAAGTGATAGTCAAAATGGAATATGGAAATGTTTCAAAGTTAGAAATTATTCAATCTGTGTAAGATTAGGAAACTTAATGCAAGAAGGATGTTTCCAAGGAGTTGATCTCCTTTGGAATGCTCTGTAATGTTTGTTGTCAAGTCTATCTGACTTTGTGCATAATCATTACAAGAGGATCAATGCATATAAGTTTAGAATCTAACAGATTTCAGTAAATGGCATGAATTTGGAATTCTTGCATTTGCAGTAAGGATTTGGGACTATGAAAAGAGGATCATTGGAGTTATGTTCAATTGATCTATTTCACAAAGTAAAGATCATAGACAAACATAGTATGCATACTTGGTGTATGGCATGACTAGTGTTTAGAAAACATAGTATACATGCTTGGAGCATGGGACAACTATTGTTTTAAATTCAAGAATAAAGTTGATAGCTGAAACAGTATACAATGAATAATGTGTAATCATATGGTGATAAATAAAAGGTGTTTTATTTATGTTCATAGGTTTTGATACCATATTCGATTCAATTATTCTTGTGTTTCATTTTGCATGTTTTGACTTCCAGAATAAACTAGGTCATTGTTCTGGATGACTAAGTTATTCAAACCATCCACAGTCAGTCATATGTTGGAAGTAGATATGAATTAAGACTGTCATGGGTTGGCTTGTAGAGGTCTAAGATGTTGGACAAAGGGCTACAACACTCATGAGTGCTCATAAGTTCTGAGTATTGGATTCAACCCGCGCTCATTGGAATCACTTCATGGATTTTATCACGAGTGATCATGAGACGATAATATCTTATATTCTTCAAACCTAGAGATATGAGTTGTTACTATGAGTTGGTTATACATTGATTGCACGAAAACGCATTGGTAACTCGATGTTATAAAACGTGCCTTTGTGTATGATTCAACAAGTAGTAGAACAAGCCATATGAGTCGAAGTTTATCCATTCCTTTTACCTTCGGGATAAAAGCGATATCTGTGGGCCCCTCGATGATTTGGTGATGACAAACGTAAGTGCTTGGCCGGGCCTGGACTGATTTGATTTGTTCAATTAGTCAGTCGTCATAAATCGGAAATCGGGAAACAACAAATGGACAGAGAGAATGATTATAATCCATGTCTCAGTCCATATGATATCTAGAATGGAGGAATATATGATCCCTTATCTAATGGATATGTCATTTGATTTGTTCAGAGTTTGACAGCGGCTTTAAGAGCTACGATTGCTAGTCGGGATCTTGGAGTCATACTTGAATAATAGTTTTAGACTTATCAAAGTGGGAGACTGTTGGATTAGGTGTCTAAGCCCATAACTATTATTGGTATGTATTCGACCCGAGAGTAGCATGATCCATTTGGGTTGCATATCATCAGGACAATTTGTTAGGATGGACTTTTGAGAGAAGGTTATTTATGGTTTATTAATATATTATAAGTAATAATATATTAATATGAAATCATATGTTTTAATTAGTAGTGATCAAGAATTAATTTGGAATTAATTTAGTGGTCGAAAGAGACTAATTAAATCTATGGGGACTAATTATGATAATTAGTTATATTTATATGTGTTGGGCTTATGATCCATGTTGGACCAAGTTTATGTATGGATACATAAAGAGTTGGGCCACATGAACCATGGATCATAAAACCCATGGGTATGGATTTGGGTTATATCCATGACCCTAGAAATCCCACATATAAATAGATACTTCATTGCCCAAAATCGCCACTTGTATCTTTTTAGAGTTCATGGTGTCTTTTGTGTGCATGGAATTCTCTCTCAAGTTCATCCTTTGTCCATGGTGTGCTGTGATTCCATTTGAGGCTTCCACACTATTGGGGCTAAGCTCTTTAAGGCCAAATACACCAAGAATTCAAGCTTCATCAAAAGGTATGTCATGCTAACTAGTATATTATAATTTTATGTTAAATGCATGCTAGTTGTAAGATTAATACCTTGGAAACCATTTGCATGTATAATTAGTGAAAACATAGATCCAAGGTATTTAGGGTTGTATGTGCACCATAGGATGTTGTAGTATACCAAAACCCAACACTGGTTGCGTGAGGTGCAGTTTTTGGGACACCTTGTCAACCAGAAGGGTATATTAGTTGATCCGGCAAAGATAGAGGCTATGATGCAGTGGGAGGTCCCGAGGTCTCCATCCGAGATTCGGAGCTTCCTGGGTCTGGCAGGGTATTACAGGAGATTTATGCAGGATTTCTCAAAGATAGCAGTTTCGCTCACCTGACTGACCAAGAAGTCGGTGGTGTTTCGCTGGGGTCCTGAGCAGCAGACAGCCTTTGAGACGCTCAGGCAGCGACTGTGCGAGGCACCGATTCTTACCCTGTCAGAGGGAGTAGATGACTTTGTAGTCTACTGTGACGCTTCGATCACAGGTATGAGAGCAGTGTTGATGCAGCGGGGGCATGTGATAGCTTATGCCTCTAGACAGTTGAAGCCTCACGAGGCTAACTACCCGACACATGATTTAGAGCTGGGGGCAGTGGTGTTCGCCCTCAAGATTTGGCGGCATTACCTCTACGGGGTCCGATGTACTATTTACACAGACCACAAGAGTTTGAGGTACCTCATGGATCAGCTGAATCTGAACATGAGGCAGCGTCGGTGGTTAGATGTGGTAAAGGATTACGAATGTGAGATCCTTTACCACTCGGGCAAGGCCAACGTGGTGGCCGACGCCCTGAGCCGCAAGGCGGTAGCGGCTCCGATCCGAGATATCTGTCTGAGGATGACAGTGAATACTCCACTGCTGGAACAGATTAGGGAGGCGCAGGCGGAGGGCCTGAAGGAGGAGCGCCAGAAGTACGAGAGGATAGTGGGCCGAGTAGCTTCGTTTGATTACGATAATCGAGGATTGCTGACCCTTCATGGGAGGGTCTGGGTACCGTACTGGAGCGGAGTACGGTAGGTGTTGATGGATGAGGCCCACAAGTCTCGGTTCTCCATCCATCTGGGGGGCGACGAAGATGTACAGAGATCTTTGACCCGATTACTGGTGGCCCTGCATGAAGTGGGATGTATCTTGGTACGTAGAGAGATGCCTGACCTGCAGGAAGGTCAAGGCGGAGCACCAGAGGCCCCACGGCAAGATGCAGCCGTTAGACATCCCTTTGTAGAAATGGGAGGATATCACTATGGACTTTATTACTAAGCTTCCCAGGACCACACGGGGGGTTGATTCGATATTGGTCATCGTGGATCGGTTGACCAAGAGCGCCCATTTTATACCGATCCAGGAGAGCATCTCGGCCGAGAAGTTGGCCGAGATTTATGTGCGAGAGGTAGCAACACGTCATGAGGTGCCTGTCCCGGTGGTGTCAGACCAATACGTCCGGTTTACTTCCAGGTTTTGGAAGCGGTTTCATGACGAGATAGGTACTCGTCTCCATTTCAGCACCGCTTTCCACCCTCAGACGGACGGGCAGAGCGAGAGGATGATTCAGACTCTCGAGGACATGCTTCGGGCATGTGTGCTAGATTTCGGTGGCAGTTGGGATACGTATCTTCCGTTAGCGGAATTCTCGTATAACAACATTTATCACTCCAATATAGACCGGCCTCCTTTCGAGATGCTCTACGGGAGGAAGTGTAGGACCCCAATTTGTTAGGGTGAGGTCGGTCAGAGGGTCATGGGTAGTACGAAGGTAGTACTCAAGACCACGGAGCGGATCCAGCAAGTCCGGAGCAGGCTCCAGACTGCTCAGAGTCGGCAGAAGAGTTACGCCGACAAGCGGCGTTCGGACTTGGAGTTTCAGGTGGGCGATATGGTCCTCCTGAAAGTGTCACCCTGGAAGGGTGTTATCAGGTTTCGGAAGCGGGGCAAGCTGGGCCCCAGGTTCATTGGTCCATTTAGGGTTTTGTCCCGGGTGGGTCGGGTTGCTTATCGGCTAGACCTTCCAACAGAGCTCAGCCAGATCCACAGCTCGTTCCATGTTTCTCAGTTGCGGAAGTGCTTAGTGGATGATTCAGCAGTGGTACCCCTTGAGGACATTCAGGTTGACGATAGCTTGAACTACATCGAGAGACCAGTGGCGATTTTGGATCGCAAGACGAAGGAGCTAAGGAATAAGAGGGTAGAGTTAGTAAAGGTGCAGTGGCAGAACCGCAAGGGTTCGGAGTGGACGTGGGAGCCCGAGGAGGAAATGAGGGAGCACTACCCTGAGTTGTTTCCCAAGACAGCAGACTTCGAGGACGAAGTCTAAGACAAGTGGGGGAGAATTGTAACACCCGGCCTCAGGTACGCATTTAAATTCAAGTCAAATTCCATATTTTACTCTTGGACTCGGCGAGTTGGGGGCTCAACTCGTCGAGTAGGATCGACTCCGGATCGGGGGATTAAGTGACCTACTCGGCGATTCAGAAGACAGACTCGGCGAGTAGGAGCTGTCTGGGTAAAACCCTAAATTGGAGGGTTGCATCCTATTTAAACATCTTATTAGGCTTCCACCCCAGCCTCCATCACCTCTAGAACATTTCACATGAAACCCTAATCCTCCAAAAGTGAACTTGAGCCTTCTTGGTTGTTTTGAGTGTTTCTTGGTGTGTTTTGAAGCTAGAGCAAGAAGTAAAAGATAGAAGACCCAAGGGAGAAGGAGTAGATCCAAAAGCTACACCTCATTTGCCATCTTTTCTGGTAATCAAGCTTACAACTTGGTATTCTTCCTCTTAGATCTATTTGTCCCCATATTAAGAGGGTTTTGGCCTAAAACCTTGGTCCTTGATGTTTGGGACGTCCCATGTGTTTCATACCTTAGATCTAGGCTCTAGGGAGGAGTACATGGCATAAAGATGCAAGCCTTATGGCCATGATAGCCCCATGCATCCTATAGACCTCATTTTTGGGTCTTTTGAGCTTAAAGTCCCATGCATGGACGTAAAGTTCATGACTTTACGTGTTATATCGGCTTAAGGAGCCCATATCTACCTTTTGGATGAGATTTATACATCAGAAATCGAGTTATGGACATGGACATTAGTCGACTCGGCGAGTTGTTCTTGGAACTCGGCGAGTCGGGGGTTGGGTTTCCCAACCTTTTATGATTCGAAGGAATCCAGTTAGTCTAGAAGGGATTTAGACGAGCCAAGGGGAAGGACTCAGCGAAATAGACATAGTTATGGACCTGGAAACTATGGGACTCGGCGAGTATATGAACGTACTCGGCGAGTCCAAGGCAATCTCCCAACCCATGAAGACGGGCTCAACAAGTTGCTCATACAACTCGGCGAGCCGCACACTAGTAACACTTTCGATGAAGATGAACTCGACGAGTTCAAGGTTGAACTCGACGGGTCAGTTGAAGATTGTCCCGATATAAGTTGAAGGAGAACTCGTCGAGTTCTTGCTAGACTCGACGAGTAGAGTCGGGTTGGGGGTAAGGGAAAGAATAGGGAATCGGCGAGTTGGCGGGCCAACTCGGCGAGTCGAGTCAACTGGATGTTGACTTTGACCAGGACAATTGACTTTGGCCAGGGGTAAAATGGTCATTTTACCCTAGGATCAGTTATCAGTTTGTGACTAAGTGTCTTTATGGAAATTATAGTCGGGGAGTCGCCGGAGCAGCAGACAGAGATTTCTCACCGAGAGTTGTAGCAGTCAGTCACACGAGGTGAGTTTTCCTCCAGTAGGAACGGGTCTAAGGCACCAATGTCGGCCCGTTTAAGTAGTAGTGTATGCCAGGGTAAACCCGATGTCGGGGTTAGCCCGATGCAATTTATATGTTTCCGGACTTCGGTCCGATGCCGGGGCGGTCCCGACAAGTAGTTATGTATGCTTGATGTCTTTGTGATTCATGCATGTTTATGTGTTATGTGTTATGTGTTCCGGACTCCGGTCCGATGTCGGGCAAGCCCGATGCAGTATATGTGAATATGTTATATGTTATGTGTTCCGGGGTAAGCCCGATGCAGATTATGTGATTATGTTATTGTGATGCGGTGTATGTTCCGGGGTAAGCCCGATACCGGGGTGAGCCCAATGCCCGATGCGGTCGGATGCCGGGGTGAGCCCGATGCCGGACAGGAGTCCGATGCCGGGTATGCCGATGCTGGGATTCATCCCGATGCAGTTGGTAAGAGTCCCAGAGTTACGTTATTTGTTACATGTGTTTTGTATGGTATGTGGTAGTTTGGGGGAGCTCACTAAGCTTCGTGCTTACAGTTTCAGTTTTGGTTTCAGGTACTTCAGCTAGTAAAGGGAAGGGCTCGAGCTGATGGCATGGCACACACACCACAGTTGATTAGCCTGGGAGTTTACTCTGATATTTGTTATGAGACTGTATATGTTTATAAGATTTTATGAGTTTTTGAGATACATGTTTTATGGTTTTACACTATGGCAATGATATATATGTTTGATAAATGATTTTGAAAACAAAATTTTTGGCCTCGAAATTTAGGACGTTTCACGCCAAGTCCCTTTTTGTCCAAAACTATACAGTCGATTTCAGCGGGTCTTAATGCATCCAAATCATAGACCTGGCCTCCTAGGGTCCCTTTTATACATAAAGCTACAACCTTGATGTCCATGCATGGGGTTTTGACTCAAAAGGCTATGAAATGGGGTTTATGTGGTGCATGGGCTTCCCATGGCCATAAAGTTGGCACCTTTATGCCATGGGAACCCTCAATGGTTCCAGATCTGGAGTGTAACTCCATGATACACACCCAATCTGAATATGGCCTTAGAAATGCCCAAAAAATGATAAGATCTAAGAGATAGATGGTCAAGGTTCAAGCTTTTTACCTTGAATGAACTGAGAATGAAGCAAAACCTCTGGATCTACTAGCTTCCACTTGAACTCCCAAGCTTTCTTCTTCTCTTTCAACAGGGATCGGGTGTTACAGATGATGTTTTGGATATTGTTTTTATTAATTGAAAAATGAAAATTTTTGGTCTTATTTTTGGGACGTTTCATAATTTCTACTTATCTTCTCCATGAGTTCGAACCTAGGGTTTGGGTTTGAACCCCAAATTCGATGATGGTGTTTATATTGATTATTTGATGATAAATTCATGTAAGTATTTAGTAAGTGGACTCTATTTCCTCATCAAACCAAACCCTAATTGGTTTGATGGGGAATTGGATTGAGTTTTGAGCTTAAAACTCGATAAATGATGAAAATTCCAATATTATAGTTTCAATAAGTTATGGAGTGTTGGATTACCTTCTTTGAACACCATGAGATTGTTAAATCATCTTTTAAATGTTTTAATTAATCAATTAACGGTGAAATGGGTGATTCAACCCCTATATTATTATATGACTTTTACCTTGGAAATAATGAGTTGTACTATAGCCACTAGTTGTAGATTTGGATTCATTTATGGAACTACTACGTGTTTAGATTATTCGAATTGTTATTATATAGTTTAGAATCAAGTCTTAATATGAATCCATAAGAGTTCTATGCAATTGAATCAATCATTTGACGTGGAATTGAGAATTAGGATTTCCAATGAATATCCATGAGAGTTTTGAAAAAAACTTCAATGATCGGATGAGAATTAGTATGGGAATTTTCATGAATTGAAGTCATGATGCATGAATTAAGTGTTTGGAGTATCGATGATTAACACTACAAGATATTGAACCTATGGGGACGACAAAAATCGTCTCTGTAGAGTGGAAAGTCGTCGCTATAGACCTCAGCGTCGACTTGTCGTCGACATAGACTTCGTTGCCATAGGTTCGTCGCTTTAGGTTGTAATGTCGTCGCCATAGCCTTCGTCGATGTATTCCCCCTTATAGCGACGACAAATCGTCCCTATATAGCGACCAATAGAGACGATATATTGTCGCCATAGTGAACCATATAGCGACGTCATATTGTCGACATAGCCTCACCTATAGCGACGACATATTGTTGTTGTAAGTACACCTACAGTGACGATAAGTCGCCCCTATAGGTGATTCACAGGTGTTACACATTTTTTACTCCCTGTGTTAAATTTCCAAAAAATTCATATACAATAAAATTTTCATATAAAATAAAACAAAAAACAATTAATTTAAATATAAATCATTCCAAATACCATACTATCCAAAGTTTTAAAATATCTTACATGCTCGGTTTACCAAAAATGAAGAACGAAATTTGAATTTGTTAGATGTTTCATACAAACCAAACTAAAACAAACAACCTAATTATCAGATCTACTAGAACTACTTTCCGATTCTTCATTTTCATCATCTTCGTCATTTTCATCACCTTCTTCATTTTCATCATCTTCATTTTCATATCCTCGACTTTCTTCATCTTCTTCATTGACATCATGACCGTTTGGAACTTGTAGTCGGGAAGGATCAAAAGTAAATTGAAATTGTGGTGGTTGGGCGTTTGGATTTTAAGATAAGAACATTTGATACATCTGTTCGGTAAATTGTTGACTCATTTGTTGAGTCAACTCTTGAGCAAATGCATTGAAGTTTTGGGCATTGGTTGATGCACTTGGCACATAATATGGTGCTATATTTAATTATTTTCTTCCAACACCTCTTGTATGGCCGCTTCTTTCTCCAAGTGCACGCTTGAGGCATTCTGTCTGATCAACCAATGAATCATCACCATCAACCTCTTCAAACATTTTCCTATACTCTTCCATAATTTTACCCTACAATAAACATTTATTAGTTATTTTTTCAAAAATTTGGCAGCATAACATCTATAAAAAGAAAAAAAGCCAACCTGTTCAAAGTATATAAATAATAAGAATAACAATTCCAAAATTTGAATAAATCTACTTGTAATATATGCAATCTATTTTAAATAATAATATAAACAATTTACTCTAAATTCCATATGAATAATTTACACAAAATAACATCATACTAAAAGTACGTAAATACAACTTTTACTTGCCCAATCTTGTTGCGCCTGTGGGTGACACTATCATTTTCCTTCTTTAAAGTGACTTTTTTCCATCCATCAATGTGGTTTGCCCTTCCAGTTTCTTTTTTCTACAAAAGCCACAAAAACTATTAGTAATATTTCATAGAAAATGTTGAAAAACCCTTAAATAACACTAAAAAAAATCTTACTTCCTTATGCCGCTTTTGGGCATAGGATTCAACACCATGGGAACTTCTATACACCTATTTTCCCCTGTTATCTTTATTTTTTACAGAATAGTTTTGATACTTTTCGTTCATGAATAACTTTTTAATAACTTTCCTCCATGTTTTTTCATTCATTCTAGGTGGGGGGGTCTTTCTTTGTCGTTGCCACATCATTGTAGCCTCCAACTCGGATAAAATGCTTTTTCACCTTCGATTTGCGGCGCCTGTAACTTGCTTTGAAATCCGCGTCAATTCCTTGCACAATGCCATTCCAATGAGGCGTGTCACG
Source organism: Lactuca virosa (assembly GCF_052849685.1). Taxonomy (NCBI): domain Eukaryota; kingdom Viridiplantae; phylum Streptophyta; class Magnoliopsida; order Asterales; family Asteraceae; genus Lactuca; species Lactuca virosa. Next base: position 416,761,232 of record NC_136430.1, on the reverse strand, counting down.
AAAAGAATCTATATCAAAATAATTCTACAAAATAAAATGAAAGGATTATAAAACATCTCAAAAATATAAAGTTGTAATGCTAATAAAACCATTAAATTTTATACTTACATCCAAGGTGGGATAGATTTTTCTTTTATAAACTTCAGGGACATCATCCCAACTCGGATAGTGAAAGGGGACATTCTTTGCAACCTCATTCGAGACTAAGCGTATATAAACCTGATAGTTATCTCCAACGACCTTATATATTATCCCCGTGATATCAAAATCTAAGGGAAGTGGCTTCTTCTTGTTAAGTCTAAACCGTTCATACAAATTCACACTTCTTCCAAAACTTCTCTTTGGTTTTGCTACATTTATACATGTAATTAAAAATTTAGTAAGTTAAAAAGTTATTGAATATTAAGACATATTTAATTAGAACAAGTTACTTACATGACTCACGAGCTTTAGGGATCGTATGCGGCTGTCTTGGAGGATCACCCCCACCGTCTCCACCGTGTCCTCTAGCAACATGTACTGACATTCTGTTGAAATAAATAATAAACATAATTTAAACAAAACATTATAAGCAAGAATTTTAACATGTAACAATCATCTATTAAAGATACCAAAACATTATAATACATTTAATCATAATCATCACTGGAATAATATGCATCTATATAGTCATCATCACTATCATTATTGTCATCAACAATTTCATCTTCTGAAGGGTAGCAATCACTGTCTTCTTCATCATCATCATTGAAATTCTCATCCTCTGTGATAGGAGCATCACTTGATTCACCAACTTCACCTAAAGTTGTTTGCATAGGCAAATAACTTAAATCGGAAACCAAGTTACAATGAAAGGTTTGATCGTCCACAATAGGGCATCACATCTTTCAATAACCACACTTGAGTCACCAACATCACCTATGTCAACATCCAAGTTATAATCAGATGATTGATTGTCATGCAAGACATCTACATCCATAATTGGATGATCCCACAATTTTCTATGGTGAACGTCTTCTACAACCCTCCAACTATTGGCGTTTCGTGAAGGATATTTAAGATAAAACACTTGTTTCACTTGTGTGGCTAAAATGTATTGTTGGCCATCGTACCATGAATTACCAACATACCATTCACGACTGATGTCGATAGAGATGATACCATTTTCATTAACTAATCGTCCCCTCCCCATTGTGTTGAACCATTTACCACGAAATAGAACAACTGAATAATCACTTAAATAGTTCAATTGTATGATATCCTCCAGTTGACCATAAAATGGTGTACCATCTTCTCCAAATGAAACAATACCACTATTCTGAGTAGTACGTCGGAGATCACGACTATGTACCACAAATCTAACACCGTTGACTATGCAACCAATGTAAGAATATGCATTCAACGGACCATGTGCCAAAGCTTTTAATGTGTTGGTACAGTCTGGGGACAATTTTTTTTGTAGACGATAAACCTGGAGAAAAATATAAGATTGACACTTTAAATGATAATATATTTTAGATTTATATGTAATATATGTATATAATGTTTTTACCTTATGACTAAACCATGAGGGAAATTTTGTTTTTACATCTTTTTCAGGATATTTAGATTCAAATTCGTTGTAGGTAGGAGAAATGGTTCATATTAGTTTCTCACAATACCTAAATATAAAGTATAAATAGAAAATTACTTACAATATATAGCCTTTAAGTTCATCGCAGTTTTTAAGTACAAACCATTGTAATGATTTGCTAGCCTTTTCAGAAAGAGCAATGATTTTCATCTTGGAAATTGGTCGACACTGTGATGAAAACACAGAAAATTGCATCTTTGGAAGGCCGTCATCTGTATTTCTATCGGGACGATTGAACTTCGTTTGTATACCATCAAGATACATGGAACAGAATGCCAATGCTTCATCTGCAACATAACCTTCCACTATTGAACCTTCGGGTTTGGCTTTGTTTCTGACATACTATTTCAGCTTTTTCATGTATCTTTCAAAATGATACATCCATCTCATATATACAGGCCCTCCAAGAATAGCTTCTTCTGGTAAATGTAGAACTAGATGAACCATTATGTCGAAAAATGTTGGTGGATATATAAACTCCAGATTGCATAATATCTTTATCACTTCACTGAGTGCTTTATACATGTCTTTCACATCTAATGATCGTGCACAATTTTTTTTAAAGAATGTGCAAAGGTCAATGATTGTTTTTGACACATTAGCGGGCAGACAACCTCGGACCCCTATTGGTAGCAATCGTTGCATGAGGATGTGATAATCATGAGACTTTAACCCAGTTATATTTGAATCATTAGAATGTACCTTATTCTTGAAGTTCAATCCAAAACCGTCAGGTAGTCTTACACCTTTAATGAACTGACATAAATGTTCTCGATCGAATGGTTTGAAAGAGTAATTTGGATGTGGTGGATAATTCTTTTTGTTTTTCTTTTGCAGCCATAGATTCTCTCGAATGCCCCATTTTTCCAAATCTTCTCTTGCTTTGTGCGTATCTTTTGATTTTTCATTCTTTAACGAAGTACCTAACAAGCTCTCACCAACATTTTTCACCACGTGCATAACATCTATATTGTGTTTTAGATCGAGCGAACACCAATAATCAAGCTTGAAAAGATACTCTTTTTGGTCCAATTAAACTCTGACTCGGTTCGCCTTCTTTTCACACCACCACCATAGCTAGGGTGTTTTCTTGGAATACGAGCGGGGAGATGGTCTAGTTACTTTATTATTAATGCATTACTTAATCGTCTAGGAGGATTTCTTGACTCTTTCTTGCCATTAAACAATAAACCATCCCTCCACTTATGCTTTCTATGTAAGAATCGTCTATGACCAACATAAGCTATCTTGCTGGTTATAGAACATGAGGGTGTGTCTTTGTTACAAGTAGCACAAGCTTTATAACCTTGACCACTCCATCCAGACAAACTGCTACGGGCAGGGTAATCATTGATAGTCTACAATAGTGTTGCATGCATTGTGAATACAGTGTTGGTTGATGCATCTCGCATTTGGACTCCATCCCTCCATAACATTTTCAACTCGTCCACCAAAGGCCTCAAGAAAACATCAATGTCCTTCGCAGGTGCTTTAGGGCCAGGAATTAGCAAAGTCAGCATGAAAGAAGATTCTTTCATACATAACCATGGTGGAGTATTGTATGTTGTCAATACTACTGGCCACATACTATAAGGCTGATTCATGTTGCTGAATGGATTAAAGCCATCGGCAGCCAAACCCAAGCGGACGTTCCTAGATTCTTTGGAAAACTTGGGATATCGCTTATCAAATTCCTGTCATGCTTTCCCATCAACCGGATGATACATCTTACCATCATTTGAACGCCCACTATTATGCCAAATCATATCTTTTGCTGTGAATCTTGAACTATACCTTCGACGAAGCCTGGCAGTCAAAGGAAAACAACGTAACACTTTTTGTGGCACTTTCTTCCCCTTTGTGTTTTTGTCAACCCACCTACTCTCCTTACAAACAGGACAATTTTGCATTGACTCGTTCTCTTTCCAAAACATAGCACAATCATTAAAGCAAGCATGGATAGATTGATATCCCAACCAAATCTTTCTCAACTTCTTTTTAGCGTCATAGTGTTAATTTGGAATAATATTTTCTTTCGGGAATGCAACTCTTAAAAAATCTAAAAGTTGGTCAAATAAACTGTCTATCCACCTGTTGATGACTTTAATGTGCATCGGTTTTGCTAGGAAGTTTAAGGAAGACATCCAAGTCCAACCAGGGTATAACTCGGTATTGGCTTCTTCAAACAATGCATCAAACTCTAGGTCTAAATGAGTTGCTTCATGGCTTATATTTTTTATATGTGGATCTTCCTCTTCCATAATATCATCCATTACATCAAACATCTCTTCATGTGGATTTTCCTCTGCCACAACTCTAGTACTATGGTATTTTGAAGCCCACAGGTTGTCTAAATCCGAAGGAGGATATTCCTCACCATGATGAATCCATATCAGATATGATTCTTCAAACCCACGCTCATTTATGCGGGCATAAACCGTAGTCACAATATGCCGAAACATATTCACACAATCTATACACGGGCAACATATTTTGCCTTCATCATCGACATGGTTCTTGGAGATCTCTATTGTGACATCCCCTAATTTCTCGGCCAGAAAAGACCGATTTAATTTATGCTTTTTAAAATAAAATCAGAGAAATCTTTTCAAAAGATGTTGCGGAATAGGTCCCCAAAATAAAACATGATAAAAGTTTATCAAAACCCTTCTTTAAGAAGGTATATATTTTCCATATATATCAAAACCTCGGGATGTCATGTTCCGATACAGATCAAAAGCATAAACAAGACATTATAAGCCTTTCAACAGTTATTTACAACTACTGGCCTATAATCCAAAAATCTCTCCTCATCCTCCGACTATGCTCGGGGTCCACTACCTGTAATCATAAAAAGCTGAGTGGGTCAGGCTTGGGAGCCTGGTGAGCATATAGGGTTTTCAACCCACAATAATAATAACTTATTAAGTTCACCAATTAACAATAACCCTGATTACCCATTCCCGTTGTCCTCACTTTACGTCCCTAAACACCTAACACAAGGGACGTAGCCCAAGGAATATCATCGGGTTGGACACTACTGCTAAGGGGACTCCTCAGCCATACATGTCCTAAAGGCAACCATGAGGGGGATTGGAGTACACCAATGAACATTTAGTTCATCAACACCTACAAGTTGCGAACTTGCTAGTGTGCCACTGGACTGTCTAGAAAGTCTGTGGTCGTCATCTATACTCCGTTAGACAACTTCACCAATAACACCAACAACAACACCGACACCGAGGCCTCTCATCATGTTAACACCCACCGACTATTTTGTCTACCCATGTTCTACCCAACATATTTGTAGATAAAATACATATATAGTTTAAAACTTGTATAAAACATCAATTCAACAGTCACCTCAAATAAACAATTAACATATTTACACATAACACATATTTTAAGCTAAATACTTCATATCTATGTGTAAAGTGAAAGTAACTACACACTCACATGTTTTGATGAAATTCGGGCAGCAATTCGTTTCCTAAAACGTTCGTTTCTAAAAAAACCGGGAGTTTTATTGAGAAACCGGGCTCTACAAAGGTCGGGCTTCGAAACCGAAAAGATAAATTTTCCGGGCTTCACGGGCACTTCGTGGCGTATTCCGGGGCTTTGGGGGGATGTTAAGATGAAGAAAATATGAAGAAAGGGGTGAAAGATGGTGATTTTCTAAATGTATCCGAGAAGGCTCGCATCCTTCTATTTATAGGGTCCGAAGCTCCTGATCCGACGGCTGAGAAGCCTCCAGGTGGCGAAGATCCGAAGCTCGCAGGGGAAGGCTCGCACATGAACTGCGCGTGCGAGGGGGCTGCTGGCAGTTCCTGATTGGACCGAAGTCCGAATCCGAGGAGGGGGTGTCCGTGGTTTCATGCGAGGGCTCGGTCACGTGAAGGAGGGTACGTGTTGCCTTCTCAGTGGACCACTTCGGATCAGGCCAGGAGCTCGGATGACTCAGCAGCTCAGACACGTGGCTCGCATGACTCACCAATTTCGGACACGTGGCACGTTCTAAGCGAGGGTGACGTGGCCGAAGCCACCTATGCGAATTTTCTCGGTTTTTGTGCAAAAACTTCTAAAATCCATAACTTTCGCATACGAGCTCCGTTTTTGACGTTCTTTATATGCACGCGTAGGTAAAATTACGCTCTACAACTTTCGTTTAGACTTTGTCGGCTAATTTTGACTTTAATTTTTAAATTATTATTTTTAACAGACCGGGACAGGAAATTCGTTAAAAATTCATAACTTCTTCATCCGACGTCCGTTTTCGTCAGACTTTTTACCGTTGTGCTACTAATGACGAGACCTTCGATTCTCGTTTAGGTCGTGTCGGCTAAAAATCACTCGATCTAAATTTCGAGTTTTTAGCTGTCTACTGCTAAGCCGAAACTTCGAAAAATCATAACTTCCTCATACGAAGTCAGATTTGGGCGTTCTTTTTATACCTACTCTCGGTTTAACGAACACTACAAGTTTTGTTTAGATCACTAAGGCTAAAAAGTAGTTTATCGAAAACTCACTTTTTACGACATTCAGCACCGAGCCAGTTTTGTCGTGAAACTTCAACAGGTCATAATTTCTTCGTTATAACTCGGATTTCAGCATTCTTTATATATCCGTAATCCTTGTCACGACCACTACAACTTTCTTAATAGATATCGGCTTTATCTAAAATTTATTTTGGACGCTCATTTTTATTCTTAATTAATTAACTCCTAGTAATTAAGCAATAAACACATAAAACACATAGAATTCACATAATTCCTTTTTCATTTCTTCAAAATGAGTTACAAAGGTTAACCTAGACTATAACCTTAATATTAATACCTAGGCTAGAAACACGAGTGTTACAATTCTCTCCCCCTTAGGATGATTCCGTCCCCGGAATCACACATCCCCAAACAACTGCGGGTAGCGACTCATCATGTCACTCTCCGTTTCCCAGATGAGATTTGGCCCATTCGTATGTTTCCAGCGCACAAGCACTAAATCAACCATCTTGCGTCGCAACTTCATAGTCTTACGGTCAACGATCGCCTCAGGTTCTTCAATCAACCTCTTGTTTTCATCCAACCTTAACTCAGAAATCAGAATTATGTCGGGCACATCTCCCGTGAACTTCCTCAAATAACACACATGAAATGTGTTATGAATACCCTCCAGTTCTTCCGGTAATTCTAGCTTGTAAGCTTGATTCCCGATCCTCTAAAGAACTTTAAATGGTCCAATAAACCTTGGACTCAACTTTCCCCTTTTACCAAATCTTATAAGTCCCTTCCACGGCGAGACTTTAAGTAAAACCGAATCTCCAACTTCGAAGGATATCGGTTGTCTTTTCTTGTCAGCATAGCTCTTTTGTCGATCTTGAGCAACTAACATCCTCTCCCTTATCATTTTCAACTTTTCAGCAGTTTGATGGACTATTTCAGGTCCCATAAACTGCTTTTCCCCAGCTTCCAGCCAACATGATGGCGTTCGACACTTTTCCCCATATAAAGCGTGATAAGGTGCCATCTTAATGCTTGAGTGGAGACTATTATTATAGGAGAATTCTACTAGAGGTAAATGTTCATCCCAATTACCTTGGAATTCTTGGGTACATGCTCCCAGCATATCCTCCAATGTTATAAACTCCATTCACACAAGAATATGGATATTAAACAACTATAGCCACCAAATTAAAAAAGTTTATAGCCACCAAATGTGAAATATTCATACTAAACAATTATAGGGATATTAAGTTTTTGGTTTCCATTCACACACATAATCAATTGTTGACTTGGTCTTTTACAATTTTGCTTGAGAATATAATTGGTAGTTGGTGTATGACACTTTATATGTATGGTCCGACATGTTGTTTTGCAATATCATGTGTTTATGGTTACACTCAAAGATGGATAATGTTCCTGATGGATGTGTTTTTTAGAGGCTAAATTTGTTAATACAACTTAAGTCCGATATAATATAGACATAAAAGCAACCACTAAGAAATTTAAATGATGCAGTCAAGTCAGAAACATCTGGCAATTACCAGACATTCCTTCTCTCTCTCTTCTAGGCACAAATCACTAGACTGAAGTCTGTTCAGTCTTTGTACTAATCTGTGAAGTCTGTTCATGCTTTGTATTAATCTAAAGTTTTAATATGAACTTGTTTTGAAACCATATATATTCTAATAATCTGAATTTAAAATAATAAGAATATTAGGTCATTAGTTCAACAAAACAAACAAATAGGTGGGCTGCTGCATCTTTTACTCACAATCTTAGCAAACTAAATTAAACAATAAATACTAGCATTCTACAAAATATTTGGGGACAAACAAAGGGGTGGGGCACTAGGGCTGCTACATCCTTGCCGACATATGACTTAGAAGTTAGAATAATAGAAAATATAATAGTAAACAATAACCTGATTGCTTGCTCAAATCTTAATTGCTTCGATATGCTGATTTCCCACTCGTGTTGTCCTAGTGTCAACTTCAATTGTGTCCCCCAGAAAACATATACAACAATAAGTGTTGGAAATAACCCAAAAAACATATACACGAATAAGGAGAAATGGAGATGGTTCTTGCATTCTAAAACAAAGACTTTTATTATCATCACCAAGAATATGAGTCTATAGAGACAAAGCTATAGAGACGAATTGAAAACATAGATAACTTATTCTAAACTTGCACAGTACAACAATTATAGATAAAAAATGTAACATCTCAACTCCCAGGTATAATATTTATTTATTTATTTATGAGTTATGTGGGCAACTCGACGAGTGGGATGACCAACTCGTTGAGTAGAGGCGGATTGACCATGTGGGTTTTATGACCAACTCGACGAGTCGGAGAGACCAACTCGACGATTTGGCGCTGTGAGAGGAAGCCCTAATTAACCGGGGTTGGGTCCTATTTAAAGGACCTTAAGCCCTCATTTCCGCCTCACCATCCACCTTACTCTCCTGTGTGAAACCCTAATCGTCTATATTGAGCTAAGAGAGAAAGAGAGCTAATCTTTGGGCATTTTGGTGCACCTTTTGAAGAGAAGAGAAGAGTATCAAGGAAAGGAACGAGAAGAGGCTGTTGGATCTGGTGTTATTTCATCTATAGCTTTTGTGGAAGGTAAAAAGTCTCCACCTTGCTCATTAGTTTGATTAGATCTCATTTTATGGAGTTTTAGGGCTTATTCCATCTTTCCTTGAGGTTTTGAGTGTGTTGAGCTTACCAAGAGATTGAGACTTCAGATCTGGACTTTGTGAGGTCCCTAGAGTCCAAAGGTCCCAGCTTTATCCAGCTTATAGAAGAGCTTTTATGTTTAAGACCCTAAATGGAAGTTTTTTGGCATTTCAAGCCCTAAGTGCCATGCATGGACGTAAAGCTTGCAACTTTACGTGGTATCTCAGCCTTGGGAGGCTATATCTAGAGTTTGGGGTTGTAGATCTGCCTTAAAACGTCTGAATGAGAAAAGGGTCTGAAGGGACTCAACGAGTCGATGTGATGACTCGACGAGTCGGCTAGGGTTTTCCCCGACGAGTCTGGACATGAGTAACTCGACGAGTTGATGAGACAACTCGACGAGTTAAGTTGGGCTTTCGCAAATTTTATGAAGGAACAAGGGGACTCGACGAGTCACATATAGGCACTCGACGATTCGGGTCAACATGGACTATTGACTCGAGTGTTGACTTCAGTTGTCTTTAGGGTTTGGTCAAGACAGGGATTATTGAGACCATGGAGGGGTAGAATTGTCTTTTACCCATTCCAAGAGCTAGAAAGAGAGAATAGCCTTTGGTTTATTTAGAGTTGTGATTAGAGTGTTAATTAGAGATAATTATCATATGTGTTAGGCGGAGGCTAGATCGGTGATTCGTGTACGAGGTTTACTTGGTCGCTTACGAGGTGAGTCTTCTCACTATACTTACCTTGAGTGGTAACTATGTGTTATCGAAGGGTCTTGTATGCTTATATTGTGTATTGTGATATCCTGCATTATGTTTTTTTGATTTATGTTGTGCTTCACTGAGTTAGGACCGGAGGGTCCACCCGAGTTGTGGGACTGGAGGGTTCCACTGAGACACATCGACCAGAGGGTCTTATTTGAGATATAGCCATGAGAGGCTAATGAGTTATGTGTGGTATTTTGGGGAACTCACTAAGCTTCGTGCTTACCGTGTTATGTGTTATGTGTTTCAGGTACTTCTCAGGATCACGGGAAGGCGCCGGCTTGATTGTACACACGAGGCGGAGTTATGTTTTGAGGATACTGGATTGTGTTTAAACAATTTCATGAACATGTGTTCTGATAAATTGTCATTTTGGAGATTTGTGAACTATGTTTTTGAGAATTATGTGACTTTTAAAATGAAAATTTTGTTTGAAAATTTACGGTGTTACAAGTAAACTTGTAAAGGTTGACACCGTTCATACATGTTGACGAAGTAGAAAACCGAATTCAGAAAAGAGGGAGACCACTGCTGACCTGCAATTCTGAAAATGGAATCAATCCCGGAGGGAAAACATCATAGTGAAAGGTTGAAGAAGTAGATGAGGGAAACAGTGGGCAATAAGCGATCGAATCTTACCTATCGCCTTACAGGTACCGGCGATTTCGCCGCAGCTCACGAGAGGAACAGTATTTGATGTGGGTGCGGGCGACTGATTGGGAAAAGGGTTTTCAATTTGGCGAAACCCTATAGGGACGATAAGTCGTCCCTATAGTTGCCCATTAAAATGACATCGTGATGTGACAAATAACATGGTTTGGCATGCGGAATTAAAGTTTGCACAATGAACATGGTGATTTGGGTGTTCAAGAGATGTATTGAATATGTATTGTGTTACAAAAAGGGACATAGATCTACATCTACATAAATAACACACACTCACACACTCACTTTTACATCTCTCAAGCACACCTCTACATGTGGTATGAACCCACTATTTATAGAGGTGTTTACATGTCTCTCTCTCACTCTCACTAACACATGGGTCTAAAGGCTAATGCACCACATGCAAGTGGGTCTACAAGAGTCAAACCATTACAAAGTCATACATGAAGAACTTTGCACCCCAACACATCGCATGGGTTTTTGATATATACACATCATATATATATATATATATATATATATATATATATATATATATATATATATATATATATATATATATATATATATATATAGGGAAAGGATCAAATGAGAACACCTAAAAGGTTGAGAACGCGCGAACAAGTATATTCATTTGTGATTCCATGTATTCATTTGTGGATAAATAATAAATTTTTACGCACAATCAAAATGAATATGCTTTTTCTCTTCAATTGAAATTAAAGGCGTAAAAATTTATCATTCATCTACAAATGAATACATGGAATCACAAATTAATATACTTTGTTCTCGCGTTTTCAACCTTTTTGGTGTTCTCATTTGATCCTACTCCTATATATATATATATATATATATATATATATATATATATATATATATATATATATATATATATATATATTTATGCTTGGGACGATATCTCGTCCCTACATCTTTTTTGGGTACCCGCAAATTATTTTTTGTTCCCGCTCAAACTACAGAAACGATTTATCGTCGCTTTAGGTTCGGAAGTCAAACTAAATCTGTCAACTCTATGGTGACGACTTTTCGACCCTATATGATCCTCTATGGCGACGACATTTGTCGTCCCTATAGCTTTCGTCGTTGTAGACTCATATTCTTGTAGTGGCATGATTTATCAAAAGGATATAAAGGAATTGAAAGTAAAACTATGGAATCAAGCTTTTCAATGATTTTCAAGTATGGAATCATCAATTCCAACACTTGGAATGCATGGATGTATTACTTCAATATCAATTAAGATGTATAAGAGGAGAATAAGAGTTGTTAAGTGGTTTAGAATGATGTTTGATGAGAACCTTAGTCATTAAGATCTTAATGGCTAACTAGGATGCTTGGATGACATTTTAAGTTTTCTTATAGCTTTTATGACATCTAAGGGTCTTAATGTTAAGTCATAATGAATAAATGACTTAATTTAGAATTCAAGAGGTTAATAACCTTTATTAAGTCCATAATAACTTTGTGGTGAAGTTTGGTGGCCATTTGAGGTCTAGAAAACATTTTACAAAGCCTTTAACAAAAAATTTACAAAATATGTGTATAGCAGGGGTGACACGAGGAGTGTCAAAATAGGCATAATTGACACGGGGTCATGTCAAGTGTCCTGTTAAGAGTAATTCTTTCATGGAAAACATAGTAAATGACCTCCAATTTCCCTCAAACTTTATATATAAGCTATTAGGGAGTAAATAATCTTATGGAGAAGGTCTAAATGATAAAAACCTTAAAAGGGTATTATGGTCTTTTGACAACCTTATGATGTTGATATTAGGTGATTAAATTGGGTAGAGCTCAAGTGGTTAAACTTAAGTGAAGAATATCTTTGGTGCTTCAAGTTTAGGACTTAAGGTGAGTACACTTACATTGGAACACTTGTCCCCACAATATGAGTATCTTATATGTGTTTCCCTTTTTTGTGAAATATGTATAAAATATGTTATTTGCTTGATATTATGGTTTATTATTCGGGGGCGTCCTTTTGAGCTAAAGACATGCTTTTGAAAATGGATTTCCATTGTAGGGGTTAAACTCACTCTTTCGTATAATGGGTACAACTGCCCTTATGGTTTTCATTGTAAATTACCGGGAGTACACATCCCTTATTATTGATTTTGTATTTTGAAACTATATAGCATATACTTGATTGCTAGCTGCCCGTATGTAGATTATTTGTGCATTCATGAAATTATATTTTTAAAAATGCTTTTGGTTGATATAAAGCTAAAAATACTTATTTTGAGAAAATAGATTTTGGCATCTGACTTGTTCCATACATGCATATCATGTTAGGATGGGTGTGACTTTGTGGTCCCGGGTACCCAATGGACAGCTATTTGTTGCTTGTTATTTGTTTGTGAGTAGATTTCTAGATAATCCTCACGTTCACGAGTAGAGGCTCGCTACCCCTCGTATGGCCTAGGTTGGATCCCCCCAATGCCTTGTTTGTGGGTGTAAGGGCGACTTGACAATTTCATTTGTCGTGCGTTCTTCACACCCGGCCATCATTATTTTGTTGTCGAATGTGAGTACAAAAGTTGGCTATCTATCATGAGTAATCTGCATCCGATATTTATTGTGAGCTGGACTTTGAGATTAACAAGGGGTTGGAAATAGTTGCATGCATTGCATCTTACATATTGTGATTGATCTTGTTTTAACCATTTGAATATTGTGGGACTTATTTGTCTCTTTTTGGAAACTAAATTGTTTGAAGTATATCTCTTGGGAAATTAAGACCCTTATTTTGGTTTTGAGCTAATATACTCAAATTGTGTATATACTTTGATAATTTGAAAAGCTGGAACTTTTGTAAACCGGATTTTTACCTCTGTTATAGCTCACATGAGTAGTTATTGGTTTATCCGATTTCTTTTGGATCTTGATTATTGTAAGGTGCTACCCAGGGTACACCCACTTGGTATGGTTTATTTGACAGTGAAGTTTGTATGGAAATTGTCATAAATGACAATATACTTTGTTAAAAGTTAAACTTTGTCCCAAATTGAATATTGATGTTTTGCTGTTTTGAGAAGGTATGGGTTTGTACATTTGTGTATGAGTTGGGTGTTCACTCTTACCCAATCAGTATAATGCTAGCCCCGATATTGTAATCATTAGGCTCCACATAGCCTAACCCACTTGTTGATAAATTTTTATAGGTTAGTAGATATTTTCAGAAGCTTAGGAGACTCATAAGCTTTTGATATTTAGAAGACCTTTGGTTTGTAATGTTTTCTTAAACCTTGTTTTGATATCTGTTGTGACACTCTCGCAAGAATTATTTTTATTAAACCACTAAATGTTTTGTTGGAAATTTTAAATTGGGACCGTTATCCGCGTTTGAACTCAGTAAAATATTTTAAATTAAACTTTGGGATCGTTTTTCCACAAACTAAAACTCTGATATTATTTTGAAAGATTTTATTAAATATTATTTCAAATAGGCTCATGGGAGGTCTGTTATACTTACAAAGGGCATTACTGTATAGTATTGTCTCTATTTAACATATATATGGTATTATCCTATTATAATCTTATTATATATTTTCTTTGTCTGAATTATGATCTTGTATTATGGTAATATTATTATATTATCTCTATCTAATGTTATCTAACTATAATCTTACTATATTCTTTATATAATCTTACTATATTTTGTTTACTAGATTAAGGATATTATTTTACTAATAATCATAATGTTTTAATTTTTGTCTAGCACAGGGTCTTGTTTTACTATTAATTTTATTGTATTCTTTTTGTTTGGCATATAATATTATTTTACTGTAATCTTATTCTACCATCTCTATCTAATATGGGGTATTATCTTATTATAATATTAATTTATTATCTCTTTTGACAGAGAGTATTAGTGTATTATCTTTTTCTAAGTCTCTGACAGTGAGTATTATTTTGATGTAATTATATTGAACTCTTTATGTTTTGACCAAAAGTATTTTCTTATTGTTATCTTATTATATTCTTTTTGTTAAATAGATTATATTATCTTATTGTAATATATTTATAGGAAAAGCGTATTTTTATAAATGTAACCATACTTTATTATATATGTCCTTTTATGTTAAAAAAATCATGACTTTATTATTAATAAAACTAAAAATATAAGGACTAACTTGAAGATTATCTGCTAAAATCGAATATTATTGTCTAAAATCCCAAATGCGTAAACGATTGTTGAGTTTTTTTTTTGTAAATAATTGTTGGTTATTGGAGTTTTTCATATTAAACCTCAACTATTTTTTTAAAAGCCATTACATTTTTTTATTTGGCTCTTTTAATTAGCATGCATACCCGTAATCTTCAAGTTTTACATAATTTTTTCGAAAAAAACCTAAAAAAAAAAAAATCGTTCCCTCACATTTACAGGATGCTTGGAGATTATAGCATGTGAAAAACAACGTCGAAGCTGCATTGATATCTTAGAGCGTTTAGAGTTCGAAAGTTAGCTGTTTGATGCTTAATTAAAACAAACTTATACGCCAAGCCAACTTAGACAAATGATCTTCTCTATAATTTCCGAGCATCTTATAAATAAATTTTGATATATATTTTGCTAACAAGAATCAAACAAATTATTATGCAATTTACCAACAAGAATTCTGTGACTAAAAGCAACCTTAGGTGCTGTTTGGTTCGCAGAATGTTGCTGAAGGAATTGGAATTGGAATTGGAAAATGAATCTGTCAGGAATTTGAATCCAATTCCATATGTTGTTTGGTTGGCAGGAAATGGAATTGGAATTAATTCCAGATTCTGTTTGGTTCGCAGGAAATGGAATTGAAATACATGTAAAATAACATAATTACCGTTTTTGCAGGTTTTTCTTAATTTTACCTTGTTTTCTAAATTATATGGTAAGATACATTATGAAAACTATAAAAACGATAAAAGTTTGGCGGTGGTGGCAGTAGTGGTGAGGGCAGTGGCGGTGGTAGCGGCGACAGTGGTGGGTGGCGACGACGGTGGTGGTGATGGTGGTGGTGGCATTGATTGTGGTGACGAAAGTGGTGGTGATGGTGGCAGTGGCAGCTGGTGGCGACAGCGACGGCGGTGATGGTGCTAGTGCTGATGGTGGTAGTGGCGGTGGGTGGTGGCGGCAGAGGTAGTGGCGGCCGGTGGTGGCGGCGATGGTGGTAACGACGATGATGGTAGTGGTGGTAGCGTCGAAGGTAGTGGTTGTGGGTGGTGGCGGCGACGGTGATGGTGGGTGGTGGTGGCGGCGATGGTGGTGATCATGGTGGTGGTACTGGTGGTCGGTGGCGGCGGCGATGGCGGCGGTGGTGGTGGTGGGTGGTGGTGGCGTCGGAGGTAGTGGCGGTGGGTGGTGGTCCTGGCGGTGGGTGGTGGCAGCGGTGGTGGTCATGGCGGTGATGGTGGCGTCGGAGGTAGTGGCGGTGGTGGTGGTGGCGGTGGTAGTGGTGGTGGCGTCGGAGGTAGTGGCGGTGGATGGTGGCAGCGACGGTGATGGTGGGTGGTGGTGGCGGTGACGGTGGTGGTCATGGCGGTGGTAGTGGTGGCGGCGGCGGCGGCGGTGGTAGTGGTTGTGGCGGCAGCGGTAGTGGTGGTGGTGGCGGTGGCGGTGGTGGTGGTGGCGGCGGCGGTAGCGGCGGTGGTGGTGGTGAGTGATGGTGGTGGTGGTGGTAGTAGTGGTGGGTTTTTTGATAAGTACAAAGGGTATTTTTGTAATCTGTCACTTTCCTTGATGATAAGGAATGTTTTCCATCCAACTTTGGAAGGAATTCACTTTCCACCATATGGTGGAAAGTTTATTTCATTTAGGAATCTTTTTCCCTCCTCTAAGTCCAACCAAACGCATGAATTCGAGGGAATTGGAATCTTTTTCCCTCGAATTCCATTCATTTCCTGCCAACCAAACGCACCCTTAGGATTTTACATAAAGATTTTCCTAATTGACTTTCATATAGAAAA
This sequence comes from Lactuca virosa, assembly GCF_052849685.1. Lineage (NCBI taxonomy): Eukaryota > Viridiplantae > Streptophyta > Magnoliopsida > Asterales > Asteraceae > Lactuca > Lactuca virosa. The sequence continues at coordinate 416,745,019 of NC_136430.1, read as the reverse complement.
ATGATCATAGTATCGAATCAAAGATTATTAGTTTTACAATGAAGGTAACCTACTTCGGATGCTTCGAAGCTCCCATAGACAAAGTAAATTGTATATGTGTTCGGCTACTAATTATTGGTTTCACCGAGATATATATGCTTAGTATAACGAGCACCTCTACACTAACGGCCACCGGGGATTCCAAGAAAACCGCAATACTTGCTTTCAAGTGAATTCGTCTGGCTTCTTCAACGTTGCGAAAACAAATTAGAGAAAGAAAACATTCTCATTTGATTAGATCGATCCATACCCATTATTCATTGAACACGGTAGAAATTTAATACACGAGTAGCACAAATACGAACGAAATTCACCAAATAAAATTCAAATAGAAAGATATGGTTCTAATATTACTTTGATTTACGAACTCATTCCTTCGAAAACCGCCTGTATTATTTCCTGTGCGACACTACCGACTAAACCTTCAACTGCATGCCCAGCCATGTTATTGACTAAACCAGTCTGCCTTGAAGGCTGCACGTACTGAGGAACACCCATTGTTGGTGTAGCTTGGTAGTGGCTCATTTGTGGTTGAGGATGTTGATATTGTTGCGTCTGGGAGTAATATGGTTGACTATGTGCATGTGGCTGTGGCGGCGGAGTTGGGTGTTGTGGTGGTGATGAGAAGTACTGGTGAGTTTCATAAGAAGGAAGACTTGTAGACTTCAGTAGTACTTGAGGATACTGTGCCGGCGACGGAGATGAGTAAAATATTTGGATGGGTGGTGGTGCCGGAGTTGGGGATGGTGGTGGACGTGGTGTTGAGGAATGGTGAGGAAGACTTGTGGACTTTGGTAGTACTGATCGAGAAGTGGTTGTTCTAGCTTTGGCACACTTCATATGAGCATCAAACTCACATAAACCACATCGGTAGAGCCACTGGTTCGAGCCAGGTTCCTTACAGATATCACAACTGAACGCTTGGTTTTCGTAAGGTGGTTTAAAACAAAGGCTAAGTTTGTGATCACCATGGGCGACATGGTCTATCAAGAGCGGCATAGAAGCACAAACGACATGCAAATCAAGTTGACAATCGGGGCAATGGTACGAGAACCCTTCCCCTTGAGATCCACATGCGTTACATTTGAAAACGCCTTCTGGGTATGCAGGAGAAGATAAAAGAGCAAGATTATGTTGTTGATCGCTCTTGTGCTTTAACGTTCGAGGAAGATTTGAACATGTTTTATGAAGGTAGAAATTGCATGAGACACAAGAATAAACCGATCCACAAACGCTCTGATTACATGCTTGACATGTGGTTTGACTTGCGATCTGAGCTTGCACTTGTTGAAGTTTCAAGGGATGTTCGTGGCTGAAATGGTTTATCATGGAGTCATTCTCGAGCTTTCCCATTTTTTATGAAAGTTTATTGCCTAATTGTATGAATAGAAACTAGATATAAACACCTCATGGCAATTCTTTCAGCGAAGTTTGCTTCATTATCAGATTTGTATTTTTATATAAAACAAATTTGTATAATTTCTTGGAAAGTTAAGATGATGTGACATGTATATATTTTCTATTGCTAGTTGTCAGAAGTTTTCATACGGTCAAATAGATAAGTTAACTATATCAATTTATGGTATCAATAATTATCGTATTTTTGTGGATTTATTAAGCAATACAGATTCGAATTCAAGATCATTTGGCCATTTTTTAACGCTCATGTAAACTAATTGAATTGAATTAATTTCCATCAAGGTATCCACATTACATAATGGAAACATATCTAAACGACGCATATTAAAACTTTAGATCATATTTTTGTGGATTTTTTAAACAATACAGATTCGAATTTAAGATCATTTGGCTATTTTTTAACGCTAATGTAAACTAATTGAATTGAATTAATTTCCATCAACGTATCCACGTTACATGGTGAAACATATGTAAACGACGCATATTAAAACTTTAGATCATCTCTTTTTCATTACATATTCAACACGTGGGGTTACTTGTGATATTATGTGTTGTCAAATTTTGAACATTCAGGCTGCTCGGTATGGTTACAACCCATCACGGTGCCACGTCAGCATCAATGTTTTTTTTTTGTAACCGTTCCTAGAGTGGGTGGTGTTGCTCCATGCATGACCACGACGTTGTGAGGCCAAGAAAGAAGAAAAAACATAGAAAAAAAGAGAGAAGAAGGGTATGCGTTGAGGGATGTTGAGGCTGCAACGCCTATTAAAATTAACATTAACACCTAAGGGAGGGGAGGAGACGGTGTTTTATGGCCCATACCCATCAGTTTCATAGGGTTTTTCATAGGATTTTCATGGCTGAATAATGGGTTTAGGTCATTTTTGGTCACTTAACTTTTGGTTTTGTGCTCATTTGGTCATTTAACTCTTTTTAAGTTTTAAAAGGTCATCAAACTTTTGGTTTTGTACTCATTTAGTCACTTAACTTTTGGTTTGGTCACATTTAGTCACATAACTTTTAAAATTGTACTAATTTAGTCACTAAACTTTTAAATTTTTTCAAAAGTTTAATGACTAAATGAGCACAATTTTAAAAGTTATGTGACTAAATTAGCACAAATCTAAAAGTTAAGTGACTAAATGTGACCAAACCAAAAGTTAAGTGACTAAATGAGCACAAAGTCAAAAGTTTGATGACCTTCTAAAACTTAAAAAGATTTAAGTAACTAAATGAGCACAAAACCAAAAGTTAAGTGACCATAAATAACCTAAACCCCTAAATAATTTACAAGTAACTAATTAACCTCAAACATTTCCATTTCCATTTCCCAAAAGTCTGTCATGAACTCTAACATCTTAAATGTACTCTAAGACTAAGCGGAGTGGCAATCACCAAAGCCACTCGCTTTGCTCGCCATTAATGTTAAACACCACCCCCTAGCTCTAGCTAGGGGGCTTGTCAAAGCCAATTCGTCATGCATAAAGCGAGAAGAAAGAGAAACCACTAAAGGACTTTGATTGGTTGAAATGATTTTTTTGGGTTTGGATATTTGTTTCAACCTGCCGTACTCAATTCCACCAAAATTAATTTATGCATAAAATTAAATATCTCAACAATTCCATCTAAATTAATTTATGCATAAAATTAAATATGTCAACAACCTTAACAACTTATTGTGATTTAATTAAAAAAATGTTTTTAATAAAAAATATATATTCAACTACCATTCAACTAATATAAATTAAACCACGGCTCTCACCAATTTACACACATAAAATACCATATATCTTTCACAAACTCTCTCAATTTAAGAAAATATGTCTTCATCTCAAACAAAAAAAACCCCAAGAAGTGTTTGTCGTTAGTGTGTGTTTTTTTATAAAGTGAGTTTTAATAATGAAATGTGTTTTTTTATGTATTAAATCGTGTTTTAGGTCTTAAGTAGAATTAAATCGTGTTTTAAGTTATTCTAATCGTTTTTATTTAATATGAAGTGTTTGTCGTTAAAAAAAATTATGTCAAATTAATTAAATAAAAAAAATGTTTGTGTAATGTTAAAAAAATATTTTTTATTTAATATTAAATAAAAAATGTTTGTTTATTATAATAAAGTAATTAAATTAAATTACAAAAAAAATATAAAAAATATATTTTATATAGTATTAAATAAAAAATGTTTGTTTATTAAAATAAATTAGTTAAATTAAATTAGAAAAAAAAAGAAAATAAAAAAAATGAAGTGCTAGGAGTGTCACCACTCCCTACCAAATGTTAAGTTTAGGTGTTAAAGGGAGAAAAATAAAGTGACACTCAAAAAGCTGATGTGGCAAGGTGCTAAGGGTGTTACCATTCCCCTTAGCCTAATATCTTAAATGTAATGATTGATTCTTTAGTTGACGTTGATTACTAGGTTGATTCATATTTTTATTGAAATCAATCCTTATAATTTCTTCATTGTTTAAGATGATGTGATATATATCTTAAACAAATGTTGAAGATTCATTGGATTTTTTTGGCCGAAATTGTTTATCAAGAAACTAACCTCTAAACTTTCCTATTTAAGTTCTCAGGAACTATATCTTAAACTAGACGAATACATGTATGTTGCACAAAATAAAACAATATAATTAAAAAATTTATAAATATATGTTTTTTAAATATAACAATGATGTTGTTGTTAACTATTATATAATATTTTTTATACTAAGTTGATATAAACATTTTTTGCTTTGAATTATATTATAATGTAGACATCTTTTAAAACTATATAATCACAATTGTCTCAATGGCCTCTACTCGTGGGTTACTCATAAATAAAATTAAATATAATATATTGTTTAATAATATTTATAGTTATTGTTATGATTAATTAATTTTTAAAAAATTATTTGCTTAACATTTTAATTTCTATCTTGTAATTATTTAAAACATTATACATTGTTTTTTGTTTTTAAATGCAACAATATAAATTTTATATATAAGTTACAATTTAACAATATTGTTGTAAGTTATTTTAAGCTATTCATTTAAAAACTCTTAACTATTATAAAAATAGTTTTAGGAAAAAAAATTTAGTTAATTTGGGATTGGTGTTATGCATTTAACAGTACAATATAAAACTTTTAACCATTTCCAAAATAATCTTTGGATTTTCTTTTTAAGTTTAGTTGAAATTTCGATCTGAGTTAACATTTTAACTTTATAATTATTATAAAAATAGTTTTAGGAAAAAGTTAGTTTATTTGGGATTAAAATTTAGGTTTTGCATTTAATACAATAATTTATAACTTTTAACAATTTACAAAATAATCTTTGAATTTTCTTTTAAGTTTAATTCAAATGTCAATCTAAGTTGACCTTTTAATATTATATTTAAATTAACAATTTGAAGTATTATACAACTTATTCAAAAGTTATGACTTTAAAATGACAATGGCTCAGATACAACATATCCAAACTAATAAGCTAAGTATAATATGTTTAAAGTTAAATATATAATTTTATATATAAGTTAAGTATAATATGTTTAAAGTTAAAGACATATTTTTATAAATATAAGTAAAATATGTTATTTTAATATTGAAGTTTAGTTAATTTAGGATTATAATATAGATTTTGAATTTGTTTAACATTATTAACCAATTTATAATCATTATTCGAAAGAAATTAAAAAGTCATATTTCAAATGAATGTGATGAAAGAAAAAATGTCTCTTTTATAGTATAGAATAGATATAAATAGAGATGATTGAATTCTTTTTTATTGATATTTGCAGAACACATACGATACTTGTGGAAAAAAAGTAGCACCGATTGTAAGTTTTTATTAAAAATTTTGAATATGGGTGATCCTTGAGATTTTAAAACCTTATACCAAAGGTCCTTATCATTAACTACGTTAGTAAAGTTGCATTAAATGTTTGTAAAATGATCATTTTATTATTGTTTTTCTTATAATAGAAATCACCATTTTACCTTTCTGAAATGTTCTTGTTTTATAAAATAACTGAATTGCTGAATAATTTAAAAAAAATATATAAAACATCATACAAATCCAAATTAAACGTAAATTTTGCAAAATCAAAATTAAACATAAATCTTTTCAAATCTATGACAACATACTAAAATCCAATATAACATAATACTTTTGCATACAAATTTGATTTGAAGCATTTGAAAAAAAATTGATTTGCAATTTGGTCACACAAATTAGCCATATATGCAGTGCCTTGTGAACCCATTCTACATCATGTACGTTTTGACCATCACTCTCTCCCCATTGAACTTCAACAGTAAACATAGTGTTCTCTTTGAAATCCATAAATAATTGATCGTGAATTTTGTACATCCTTATGAAATTTTGGATTGTGAAACAAGTATTGACTGCCTATCTTTGGACTAAAAAAAGATAAGGAGTCGTTTGCTTTAGGATCGAGAATCTCGCCTTCAAAACACCATAAACATACTCAATAGCATAAGATAAGGAGTCATTTGCTCTAGGATCAAGAATCTTGCACTCAAAACACCATAAACATACTCGGTAGCATTTTTGAGTTGTGTGTGAGCATGATTGAATCTCCCTTCCTTAGTTAACATACGACGTTGTTGAAAATTTGATAACTAATACCTCGTGTTACGGTAAGGAGTCATAAATCCACAGGTGTTGGTGTATGTAGCATCACAACTCATAAAGGTGATATTTATATTTAAACATGAGTACCATAACTATTATATAAAGGAAATAGATAGATGCAAGGTTAAATACAACTTCTTTCAAAGCTCTTAAATCATGTGTTATGCCCTTCTAACCGACCTATATTAAATGTGAATATCATATCAAAATCACAGATTTCTAATACATTTTAAAAGAATTCATCTTCTCATATTCCTCTATAACGAGTCTGTTGATCAACGGACATGAATAAATATACAAGAATTCCATCTAATACACATATTTTTCTGGGAAATATTTTTTTGAAAGCATTTAACCGTTTATTTGGCTCCTTGTTTTTTTAAACGAGCGAATGACTTTACACTTACACCTGCGGGGCTTTTGAATTTCGGGGTTCCTTTTGAATGCCATCAATATCAAGTATGGGGATGTAAATCCTGATAAAGATGAGGAAGTGTAGAAGTTGGACCCAGTCATCAAAGCTAGTCGAAGTCCCCTCATCGAATAATCAATTGCAAATATTAGGGTATGGCAGTGAAAATTTTCTCAAAGCTTCAACGTATTTATGCAACTACTTGGAAAAATTAAAAAATTTTATTAAAACATAATAATAATTTTTGTTTTTAAAAAAACTACCTTTATTTCTACTTTCCTCTATTCTTCGTCCAAATTAAAGGTGCTTGTATTTCAATTTTATTCTTTAACTTCACCCAAGATCCAAACTTTGGTTTTAAGTAGCAACAACGGTTCTTCATTTGTTTTTTATCCGTAATAAAATTATTTTTATTTTCAATACTAGGTTAGAGACTCGTGGAAAGTACGAGTTTATAAGATAGATAATGAAAGTAGATTGATGAAATAAAAAATTGTAAAAGTTTTAATACTAAACTATATTGAAGTATGATTGTCAATATAAGATATGACTAATATTGTAAAAGTCCTAAGTTTTTAACGCGTAATTGAAAAAAGCTCTAACATTTATTTCATTACTGCTATGGCTACAACTTTCTTGCAGAATTATCACTCTAACTCACTTAACGTGTTTAATGATTAACTCTGTTATCTTTTTTGCAAAATCAGACCTAATATTGGTTTTAAAATTCAAATTTGGTCTATGTAGTTTGCAACAAATTACACCACATGTTTTTTTAACTTTATTTTTCGTTTTTTATATACTTTATTTATTTTCGTTTTTTTATATATATACTTTTTTTTGTTATTTTTATATATACTTTATTTATTTTCGTATTTTAACTTTATTTTTCAAGAATTTGTTTTTTTTTTTTTTTTTACCTTTTTTACCTTTTGTTTTCTATTTGTTCTTTCTTTTAGTCTATTATCAAACTGAAAAATATTATCTTGAATTTAAACTATTGATATCACATATAGAAATATGATTTATTTTGAAAGTTCTATCACACGTTGAAAAATTAATTCTCAATAAACAAGTTTTTTGTTTTTTTTTTAATTTTTATATTTTCACAACATAAATATAATAGCACTAAAAAGCAAAAAATAAAAAGAAAATAAACCGGACTGAAATTACAAATATAAATATAATCATTTTATTTACTTGAATAAAAATAAAAAAATTACAAAAACTATAAATTACCAAATTTGTAATATACTCTACTATATTAATACATTTTATATTATTTTAAAAATGTCAAGAAAAAGTTAAAAATACGAAAAAATGAAAACAAATAATACAAAAGCAAATATGAAAACAAACACGAAAAAAAATGAATAAATTAAATATACGAAAAAATTAAAATATAATACGAAAACAAATATGGAAAAAAACTAAAAAAAATACTAAAAGTGTAAAATGTATGAATATATTAGAGTAAATAAAAAAATAAAAATAAATAAAGTGTATATATATATATATATATATATATATATATATATATATATATACACACACACTAGTCGTTTACCCGCGCCAAACGACGGGTGTGATTAGTTTTTTTCAGAATTTAGTTTCTAGAGGCGATTAGCTCTTTTGCGCAAAGAATTTGATTTCAAATTATTGCCTTATTGTCCATTAACTATAACTTCATACAAACATGCTTCAATAAAAGTTTTTTCTACATCTTCTAGCTTCCAACTAATCCTAAGCCTCGTTTGTGTAATTTAATAATATATAGTTATATACCAAGAATTTCATAAACATTTTAGCAAACTCAAAAGCATTTCAGCAACATTTTAACAAAATTATAAGCATTTCAACAAATTCAACAACATTTCATAGCTTGCCGAATAAGAGGATGCTGATCCATTTAGATGCGTGAAAAATGTCAAAGCAAACACTGTGAATCGGTCATCTTATCGATTCAAAACCTACCTCTTAAAGGAACCATTAAGATGGTACCAAATATCCTCGTATAGTTTAAGGAAGGAAAAAGAACCCACTCCAACCATCTCCTGGACATGTTCCGACAACCGCTAAAACCAAAACTAGTTTTTCCCCTTTTGTATGCTTTCTGTTCAACGATAGTATTTTTTATTTCAATTTAAACAACTAGGTAGCTTTTAATTGTTAAGAGCCGATGAGTTTGTACCTTTCTTTATATTACATACCACCATACAAACAAGAAACATAAGTAAGTATTCATAAAATCAAAATTCATAAAGAGTTGGAGGCAGGTGTAGACTCCCTTGCATTAAAAAAAACCTCAAACGAAGTTCAAATTTCATTAAGCACCAAAAACTATGATGAACAATATTAAAAAGTGAATTACGATGAATAATTCGATTCACGATAGTCGTGTCTTCTACAAAGTCTTTTACAATCATCAAATCAAAAACCATGGATTGGAAATAGCTCTAATATGTACAAACGAAGTAAAAATATTGATTTATAAAAACAAATTGTATAAAAAAACATATAAAAATGAAGAAAAAATGAAGTTGTAAAAACGGATTTTGAAAAAAAAATGAATGAAATTGTAAAAAGGAATTTTGAAAAAATATATAAAACTGAAACAGTTTAGTAACTAATTATAGATCAAAAATTTTCAATGACCTTAAATAACTAAGAAAATTTTCAATGACTTTAGATAATAAAAAATTATATAAAAATATATTGTTGTTAGTTATAGTTTTGGCAAAAGTTAATAATTCAAAACTTAAAATAAGTCAAACGACTAATTGATCCAAAAATTAAATGATAATAATAACATTAACCCTAACCCTAACCCTAACCCTATTATAGAACTATTGGTATTGAGCTCGGACGGATGAGTATCCCCATTCCCGATTTTTAGTTTTCTGTTTGGAGATTCTTCATCCACATCCTTATCCCAATCATTAGTCAACTTGGGTGTTCGGTTTTGTTGGATTCCCGTTAGGCACCTTTTTTTTTTTTTTTTTTTTTAAGCCATCTCCACACACGGGAAGGACCTAAATGTTAAAGTTGGGAGTTTATGGGCTACTTTTGAAGTTTTGTTTAACAAAGGTCATCCATTATAGAGACGTCGACGTGTTTCCTCTCTCCTATCTTCAAATCCGAAATCGTCGACAAGCTTCACTCTCGTGATTCCATCAATAGCTTGACGAGAAGGCAATTTTCCTGTTCATCACATCATCAAACGTTGAAATCCCTTCACGCTTGCAGGTTTAATCGCAATCGCTCATCTCCCTTTTGGATTTATAACTTCTTCTTTCTTATCTAATTTAATTGAATCGAAATCAATCTCATGAGAAATCTGTGCAATTGGGGTTTTCAGTTTTAGCTTCAAAATCGCTAATTTCTTTGCCAAGTATGACGATTGCTCCTTATCTTTTAGAGTTTCTGCACTTTAACTCGGATTCAATTCACCATACCAAACCTTTTTGGTTAAAGAATTCGTTTTACAGAGATCACATTCGTAATAAACTAGGAGGTTTTTGGGTTTTACCTTTTTCGTCTTGTCTTCGGTAAGGCCAATTTAGGTGCTGAAAATTAGGGGTTTATGACAGTTTTGTGAGTGGCGAAAGTTCATGTAATTGTACTTGTATTTAGTTGTTAAGCCTCTTAAGACATTTGCAGCTTACCATGTTGTAGGGAGAAGGGGGTAGGACACTAGGATGTGCGATCAAATGATCACAACACTCAGTTTTGAGAGTTTGGATAAAATAGATTATGATTATGATCTTTGATTATATAGAGATGATACCTCAAGAAAAAAAATGTAAAATTATATGCCTAGCTTTTATCAACCAATACTATCTTTCAGGATACCAAAAAAGGAGCTGGTTTTCTTATGTCAAGCTAGTACTTTGAGCTTAAGAATAGAATTAAATTGTGTCACTAATTCACCACCAGAAACAAATCCACAATATACCATTAATCGAATGTGTTTATATTCTTGAATCTTCAGCAATTTGTAATTTTCTATGTTTACAGAGTTTTGATTCGACCAAGATGACACCTGTTGGCCCTTTTGTGAAAGCTGCTCGACCTGATGATGCATCTTCAAAAAAATCCAGTGAAATCCAAAGCAAACATCAGGGAGGATGTCCAATGAGTAAAGAAGTCCAAAATAAGCATCAGGGATGCCCAATGAGTAAAGAAGCCCAAAATAAGCAGCAGGGATGCCCAATGAGCAAGGAAAACCAAAACAAACAGCAGGGACAAGGATGTCCAATGAGTAAAGTCAAGCAAGATTCCGAAGAATCCAAATCTAATGTCATTTCCCCAAAATGCCCCTTTGGATATGATTCTCAAACATTCAAAATCGGCCCCTTCAGTTGCCTGATATGCCAAGCCCTACTCTTTGAATGTAGCAGATGTGTTCCTTGTACTCACGTGTTTTGCAAGTAAACATACACCATATACTTTTTCTCTAATTTCATGCACATATATATGGTTAAATACTTATAATTACATTCTTGTTTTGTGTAAAAACAGAGCATGCATATCAAAGTTCAATGATTGTCCTCTATGTGGAGCTGACATTGAGAAGATAGAAGCTGATGCAAATCTTCAAAGTGTAGTTGACCGGTTTATCGAAGGTCATGCTAGAATTAAAAGGTCTCCTGTGGATACAGATGAAAAGGAAAAAGAAATAATTGGTGAGAAGAAAACAGTGATATATGAAGATGTCTCATTGGAAAGAGGTGCTTTCCTTGTACAACATGCAATGAGAGTAAGTTATTAACTTATTACAGTTTACCTTCTATCAGCATCTTGTTACTAGTTTCTGTTAAAATTTACATTTTTCTCCTTACAGGCATTTCGTGCTAATAATGTAGAAAGTGCAAAATCAAGACTTAGTTTATGTGCACAAGATATAAGAGAACAGCTGGAAGTAGCAGGGAATACATCTGAGTTATGCTCACAGTTAGGAGCTGTTCTTGGTATGCTTGGTGACTGTTGGTATGTGTTATATATCTCCTATCTGTTGATTTTTGTCTCTGTTGATACCAGTCAAAGTCAAAGTCAAAGTCATAATGATGGTTATATTGAAAACTGTAGTCGTGCAATGGGAGATGGCAATTCTGCAGTTGGATATTTTGATGAGAGTGTCAATTTCCTTTCGAAAGTGGGAACAGATGATCTAGAGGTATAAACAATTTCTTGAATCTTTTTTTTTAATGATTTAGTTATTATGAAGGTAAAAATTACGTTTTTAACCATATGCAGGTTACACATACACTTTCGGTTTCTTTGAATAAAATTGGGGATCTGAAATATTATGAAGGTGATTTGAAAGCTGCAAGGGATCATTACTTTCGGGCTCTTGATGTTCGTCGAAATGCTATAAAAGATTCTTCAAAAGCTCCATCACAGGTGAGTCACCAAGATTTTTTATCCATTAATTATATAATTATATTTGATATTTCCATGATTCCATTCCACTCGTTGATTCTAATTCCGATTCCAGGTTCTAGATGTGGCTGTATCCCTTGCAAAAGTCGCTGATGTGGATAGAAATCTTGATGCCGAGGATACAGCAATTGAAGGGTTTCAAGAAGCCATAAATTTGCTGGAATCTTTGAATATAAAGTCTGAAGAAACTGCACTGGAACAACGGGTAAGTTGTTTCTTTTTAATTTAATGGAAAGTCTTTATATATATATATATATATATATATATATATATATATATATCATGAAACATGATTTTGATTTTGATCTGATTCTTGTTTTAATTATTGCAGCGTGTTTCTGTATTGGAATTCCTAAATGGTCAACTCTCCAAAAAGCAATCCAACTGAGATTCAAATCAGAATGATGCTCTATTTTGCACATCTCAAGAAGCTTTTAATTGAGTTCATGAATGATGATATGATATGGGTTCTTTTGGACCCTAATACTAATAGTAATATATATGGAGCTAAGTCGGACATTGCTCAAGAATAATATCTAGCTCCTCGTTGCTATGCTCTTTTTTTTTTTTTTTTTTTTTTTTTTTTTTATATTTATAAAAATGCACTTAAGATGCGTGATGTTTGTTCTTTTAGTCCCTAATATGTTTTACTGTGATTGCTCATGTAAATAAGCCTGTATAATTGTAAGGTTTCCAACCATATGGATATATATAAACATATGTAATGTATTAGGTATAATACTCGTCACAATATGTCGTATTTATGTGTGCTTATGTGCGATCTAATTTAATTGGGTAAAGATTTAGGGTTTTTTTTAATCCTCGTGAAATGCTCTGTGGGTAAAATAAAATAAAATGTTGGATGGATAAATGATGTATGTTTGGAGTAAATAAATGATATAAACAAAGGCTTTCCTTTTACAGCATTTCCGATGGTAGTATTTTTTTTTTTTAAGTTTTTTTAATTATTTGTAAAAGATTTTTAGAAGTTTTTTTTACCATTGTAATAATGTTTAAATTACTCTTGGGTTCACCTATTTTTTTTCCAACCCAATCTAATAAATAAGTTTGCATGTATTGACCTATGTAAATAAAAGAGAATATTATAAAAGCGTTCTACTTCTAGTTAAGACAACCTTTATGAAAAAACCACTACAATGTTCCATGGTCGTAGTTTTTTAGAAATTAGAATTATGATTATGTTTTTCTAATATAATGAATATAATAATATCATAGATAAAAATATTATATACAACGGGAGTTAATAAAAGGTTAATAATTGAACCTAACTCAACTCATTTAGTTCTCATTTAACTAAATGAGTTCAACACGTCAATCCATATCTTTTATAGTAACCAATTTTCTATATTTCAGCTAACTTATCAACTAGTTTTACTAAAGTTGTGTTTGACGCGTCACAACTATCTGACAAGCTACCTTATTTTTCGAATTCTTTTAACTTATCAACTAGTTTTAAGTTGTGATGTTTGGCGAAACAAATAGTAGCTTATAAGCTAACTTTTTAGGAACTTTTTTAAAATTTTCCAAATATACATCTTAATTAATTATAGAAACACATTCATTTTGAATGTACTTTTACGCATTTTATATCTTTCAGTTAGTTTTACCAAACATCATTTTTTTATCAGTTTGCTTTTTAGTTAATACGCCAAACATAACATAATGTTATCTTTTATCAGCTAGTCCCCCAAACATAACCTTCACGTTCAAAAAATAACTTTATCAAGAAATTTAAGAAATGGAGCTTTACCAATAAAAAGTTTTTAACTTTTTACAATGAACAACACAAGCTTGAAAGAACTTTCAAACTCATAAAATACAACTTTACATCAAGGGCATCATCATAAACAGAAGACCCAAGTCACAATTAGCAAAAAAAAAAAAAAATGAAAATATTGATCATCTCAATTGCCCTGTGCCTTTCATCAAGTTCGTAGATGATAATCGATAGTATACGCATGAATTTCCGAAGGACTCGTGCCAGGCCTATGAAATAACCAAAATCTTAAAATAATATGAAAAGTATTTGTATACCTTAATGATGATATATAATTATATATCATACACACACACGAACATAACATACCAAAGGATTTTAAAATTTAATATCTTCCATATATACAATTTCAATAACAGAGTGGCAAAAATAAAAAAGTACCTCTTGTTGATGATCCCGTAGTGAAACTTTGGTTTTCCAACCTTAATATCTTCAATGTACTACATAAACAGTAAAAATGAAAGAAAGAAAGCATTGAAGTTACCTTAAATGAAAACAAAAAACACAAACAACAAGAAGAAGAAAACATACCAAATTTAAGGTAACGAGCATTGAGGAAAAGGAAAGAGATTCATAAGGGATGTCATCCAGTGCGAAAAGCCGGCATTCCGATGATTCGGGACCCGGTGAAAAATGTGGGGTCAACAACTTCGCCAAGAATATTATATAAGTCTGTACCAAAAAAAAAAAAAAAAAAAATCATAGCATTGTACTTTGCAATAATCAATAATGTGTTTTTTTGGTATTTTTGAAAGTAAAAAAAAAAAAGGTCATAAAAATTGATGACTCACTTGGCCTATGAGAGGGATGTCTAATTGAGCAAAAGGTGAAAGAACTTCAACTTTAGCTCTGGCTTCTTCCCATGTCTCCCTCACTGCACCCTCAGATGCTGACTCACCATTCTCCATGTATCCAGCTGGAAGTGTCCTGTGGCGCCACATGGCTTAATCTCGTAAGCTATTTTGACTTAATACAGAAAGTCAAGGAAATGAGACTTTCCCCATTAAGCCCTAACCTTTTATATCATAAGAAGAAATACGTACCAAAGACCATAAGATGGTTGGATGTTCCTCTTACATAGCAAGATTTTGTTATCATGCTCAATCAAACAACCTACCACCTGAAAAAAAAAAGTATCATTTTTTGGATTTTAGACAAAGTGTTAAGGTGAATAACGGAATATAGAAGGTAGTTTTGTGGGTAATTAATATAAGAAGCATGCCATTTTTGGATTCTCATATGAAATTCTTCCACAAAGGGTGCAAATAGCTCTCTCTTTCTCCTCCCCATCTGGTATATCATATTTTGTTGATCCTCCACACGATTGACAGAAATTTATCTTACGGGTACTGCCCTGCAAAACAACCATGGAAAGCTAATGAATTCAAATATGATCATTGAGCAATAAATCAAGATTCTTGAATGATTGAATTGTTTGCTATTTAAAGAAGGTAGTGGTTAATATGGTTTGATACCCAAATTTATGGATAGAAACAATAAACAATCAAAAACTGTTGGGAAGATGATTAAGACAACAATGCACCTTACAATATGCCAACCCAAATCATCACACAAGTTATATATGCAACAGGAAATTGTTGCAATATTCAAGAGATGATTACCCCCAAAACTGTATTTTCGAATTTCGACCCAACAATGCAAATTCTACGAACAGAAAACTTACAGTTGATCGAAAAATGGGGGATGAAGACGATGAAGAAGAAGGTGAGGTTACATCTGGGTTTGACTTGGAACGAATTGGAGATCCCCGAAATTGTCGAAAACAACGAGGCGTTCTTGAAGTTGTTAATAAAGGTCTTCTCGAACATGGTTTCGCAGAAATGGAAATGAAAGAGAGCCCAGAATGATTTCCATGAAGTTTTAATCTATGAAAAAGGAACCCTGAAGAGGAACCAAGAAATTGTATGCTTCTGAGCATTATTCAATTGGATGAAAGGTGTTCACATGAAATTTTACGAAATCTTGGGAATATGGAAGGGAAAATTAAAGAAGTCGATCGTTATGATCGGATTTTAAGCAAGTGCTGAATCCCCTGAATGGATTTTGTTTATCCTTTTGGTGTGTGATTTCCCCCAAATCCAGTTATGGCGAACATTCAATCCCATTTCTGTCCAAAAATTTCGCACTTCAAAGAGCGAACAACAAAATTGGTCCTCGTCCTATGCTTCGGTTTTCATGTTTGGTCGTTTTGCCCATCAAGTAACATTTAGATCATACAATCTTTATTATTTTACCGGTAGTTATATTAAACTATTTGTTTTTAAGGATTAAAATCTACAAAAATAATAATCATAACTAGAAAAGATTCCCCGGCGTTGCCGGGGTCGGAAGGTATTGTTTTGTAAAGTAAAGTAGCATGTTGGTTGCTTTTTGTCCGTTAATATGAGGGTAATTTGGTCTTTTCAAGTAGTAGAGACTGAATTTGTCATCATGGGTAAACCATATGGACCATTTATATAATTTTGTCGTCAAATTCAACAAAACCTAAGGACCATTTATGTAAAATAAACCAATTCCTTACTGTTCATAAATGCTTTTACACTTTAAAAAAACCCCATTAATTAAAGAAGTGACGATAAAAAAAAATGGGAATCGTTTTAAGCAAAAGCGGAACGAGAGAATTGAGCGGAAGAAAAACAATAACTTAGGGGAAAAGTGGCAACATGTAAAACAATTGAGGCAAAAGAGTAAAAAAAAAGTTGTAGAATTACCGTTTCATAAAAGTGTTATCTTTTAAACAAAGTGACACACAAACAAAAATGGAGGGACCGAAAATGTAATTTAAGGGACCAAAAGTGGCAAAAATATCTCAGCTTTACTGTACGATAAAAAAAATGGGAATCGTTTTAAGCAAAAGCGGAGCAAGAGAATTGAGCGGAAGAAGTAAAAAACAATAACTTAGGGGAAAAGTGGCAACAGGTAAAACAATTGAGGCAAAAGAGTAAAAAAAAAGTTGTAGAATTACCGTTTCATAAAAGTGTTATCATTTAAACAAAATGACACACAAAAAAAATAGAGGGACCGAAAATGTAATTTAAGGAACCAAAAGTGGCAAAAATATCTCAGCTTTACTATTTTTTTTGTCCACAACTTTAATATAATAATAATAATAATAATAATAATAATGTTGAAAGTATATAAACGACAACTGGTTGTGTCAATAAAATTATTTATTTGTAAAAATTACAAAAAATATATGTGGGTGGAATCTCTATAATATAAGTTTGAGGGATCTAATGATGTATTTTTGGTTGACAGAATGTATTTGAAATAAATGAACTTTATTAAAAGAATTTTAATATGAAAGAATGCTTTTAATATGTTATGTCTTTAGTTGACATGAAATTTTTTTGGTTGAAATAAAAAGAAATCTGTTTTTTTATGGGTTTGAAGATTTGTCAAATAAATTGAAAATTAAATTATATAATAAGACTAACATACCTTTTTGTTTACTTTTTTTTAACTTAATAAAAATGATAAAATCCTAATTTAATTAAAAATTTTCAATTAGACTCTTATCCGTTCAAACATACTATGTTTTTTTTTTCATTGTGCACATAATTTATAAAACAAAAAGATTGTATTACAAAAGGAGAAATATAAAGTGTGCATATGGTCGTGAGCATGTGTTGGCTTGAGTGTATGGGTGTCACGGCCGGTCCAAATGTATAGTGGGCTCAAGGCAAAAAGAAAAAACTAGCCCCCAAAATAATAAATAAAATTTAATTTAATTTAAAATAAAGGTGTCGTTACAAAGTCCACAAAAATTACTATTAATATTAAAAACATAATATGACCACAACATTACCTAAAAGAGAAATTACTATCATTTTAATTCAAATTAGTTTTTCTACATTCAAACTAGTATCATTTTCATTCAAACTAGACGAACTCGATGGTTTAAAAAAATTATGTATAGATCCTTAATTTATAAGTTTGATTGAAGGCATCAGAAAATTTTCGTTTCTTCCTTTTGTTGGCTTCCAGATAATTGTTTTTTGGAAAACATTATAGATTGTCAATAGCTAAACACTATCTACTTATGGGAAAAGATTACATCTGATTTTTGATATATGATTTATGTCTTAAAGTTGTAGAAGCCTAATATCATATTTAATTTAAATCAACGTGCAACTGCAAAATAAAATCAAATACAAACAATCAAACATCTGAATTTAGAACTGGATTTAAAGTTTTGAATTTTGAATCATATATCAATAAAAATATTACCTTCTAAGTAAAAAAATCTAAAAAGTAGGTAGAAGATATAAAGTCAAGCCTCAAGAAATCTGAGAAAAAAAAAACTATAAGCTTTCAACATTTGATTAGATACCAGGACCAGGAATCAGGAATGTGAATACAAAATAAAATCAGAAACAACACTAAAACATCAGAAAAATTAGGATTGGATTTAAAATTTTGAGTTCTGAATCAGATATCTACAAAGAAATTATCTTGTTAAGTAAAAAAATATGAAAAGTAGGTAGAAGCTATACAGAATTGACAGTCCAGTCTCCAGCAATCTGAGACACAGATACACAAACAAAATCAATATATAAATAAATAAATAAAACTATAAGGAACGTGAATAAGAATTCAAATCAAAATGAGAAACAAAAGAATCAGAGGAAAAAAACAAACAAAAAAAATCTATAGCTAACCTTATGGTTTTTATCTCATTCGTCGGGTGCTTTGCAATTTTGCATTCAATCGACATAACTGATTATAATCTGAAGGCTGGTAAGAGACTACGAGAAGGGAAGAAGTCACACGACATAACTGATTATGAATCATTATTCTGATGTTGATTCACGAGGAAACGATTAGGATTCATGAGGTGTCGATTAGATTAATTGGTTCCCGCTTTATGAGGATTCCTGAAAGACGTCCTAAACGGCAGTGTTTGCTTAAAGTTACTTCAAAAAGCGTTCCAGAGTCTCGACAAAAAGAGGTTATTTCATTGGGCTAAAGTTAGGTTAATTTTGTAATTGGGCCCTTAGAAGATATATACACAAAATTTATTTTTTATATATGTATATATATTATATATTTCAGAAATTTTGGGCCCCTTAGAATCGTGGGCCCTGGGCAGTCGCCCGGGTTACCCACCGTCACGTCAGGACCGGCTCTGTGTGGGTTGTGAATGTGTGGATCAGTGGATGTATGATTACAAAAACAATGTGTATGTTTTAATGAAAGTTGTTTGTGATTATGCACATTTTGGGCCTTCTTAGCTAATTTCTTTTTGTTGTTTTACTTGAATATCCTAATAAATAAAAATATTTTTTGTCGAATGTTCATCTCTCGTTTAATTAGCCACATATCATTTTGTCATAATTTTGAGATATATTTATTTTCCATTTGTCATTTATTTTATTTTTTATTTCTATTATATCATTAATCTAGTTTCCATAAATTAAACTAACAATAATGACTATTAATTTGAAATTTGAAATTTAAAATTTCAATTTCAATTTCAAATAAATTTACAATTTAAACCTTTATATTTAACATATTTTTATAATTAACATGTAGTATACGATTCTGACAACTAAACATATAATTTTAATTTATTTATTTTTCGTATGTTTTTTTCTCATAGTTTTCACTTATTTTAGATTTTAAATTCAAATAAACTTCCCATGTAATTGTTTCTATTTAACATTTTGTTTTAATCATCCGTATAATATATGGGCTCACAATTAGTTTGGTAAATATAAAATCATTTAGCAAGACCTAGAAGAAAAAGTTATTAACCAGGAAGAAGAAGAAAAAAAACTCAAAAGGACCATTGAACCAACACCTAACACGCAAACATAACAAAGTCATTAGCTTTAGCTAGAGGTGCACAAAAGAACCTTCTTTTTTAACCGGAAAAAATGGGGACCAGTTTTTTAGAACCAGTTAGGTTTAAATTGAACCACCGGTTTGAAATAGGTTTTAATACATATTTACAACTGGTTTTTTAACGGTTTTTCTACTATAACCGCTAACCGATTTTTTAACCAAAAAAAAAAACCGTTTTTATTGCAATTTCATTTAAAAAAGCCCGAACCAATTGTAACTAAAACCGGTATGAAGAAAACTTGCTTAAAAAAACATGTGCACCTCTACCCTAGCCCATAGCATAAAAAGCTGGAAAAAAAATAGTGAACCGTCAATAAAAGAACCGTAACCCAATCCAGAAAAATGGATGCAAAAGCCTTATACGAACCCCATGAAATGGATATAGAAACCAAGGAAAATATTCCGAATGATCAATGTAATTGCTACTCCATTTTTTATCAATCAACACCAAAATCCAGCCACATACCAAAAGACACCCAAAAAATCATACCATATACCATCAACGATTATTTGAAATAAACCAACAGCCACCATCGAACCATAATAGAGAAAAGAGTCAAAATTCTCCAACCAAAGTACTAGATTTCATAAAAGGAAACCTAGATACCTCTATTTTCCCGTTAAATGGGAAATGAGTGCCCAATAAATAAACTCAAATTATTGAGAAAAAATCCGTCAATTCCATCATAACCCAAACACTTGACTAAAAGTATCAGTTTTCCCATCATGACGGAAAAACTGATACCTCCGTTTCTCAATGAAAAAAAATAGTGTCCGTGAGACATAAGTAAACTCGGTTAACTGAGTTAGAAACCTTCAAATCCATCAAAAGTATTAGTTTTCATAAAATAAAAAAGAATACTTTATTTTCAAAAGTATTAGTTTTCACCACCATGCCTATCAATAACTATTGAAAATAAACAATTAATAAGTACATGGATTTAAATTGTCGCATCTGTTTTTAACCAAAGATTTTATTTGACTAACAATATGCTAGAAAAGAATAATTAGAATGAATAAAAAGGACATTGAAGGGCCTTTTAATACCCAATCAATACAAATAGGTTGTACCCGATCTATTAGAAACTAGGTGTGAGACCCGTGTATTACACGAGTTTTTATTAAAAAATTAATATAAATTGTCAAGAATTACATGTTTTTTTGTAATAATTTTACATAAATACAAAATCCTATAATGAATAAAGTTACTATTTCAATATATCGACCCTAATAAAATGATACATATTTGTAAAATGATGACGACAATAATGATGTAAACATTAAACACAAATTAATTAAAATTTGCTACATATAAAAAAACAAAATGATGAATAAGTAAGTAAAGTTAATGTATAATAATAAAAACAACTATTAAAATATTGACCCCTATTTTTATGAATTACAAATTTCCAAAGACTTCCTTAAATACAACATTAGATGTCGTGTTGGTAAGTTTACCATCTTTATCTAAAATTAATATCTTTAATCCAGCTTTACTTTTAACTCTCGACAATGCAACATACAGCTGTCCATGAGTGAATACTGGTTGTCTCAAAAACAACCCCACCCTCGATAGTGACTGTCCTTGACTTTTATTTATTGTCATTGCAAAACATACAACCGAAATTGTCGTCTTTGAAATATGAAAGGAATCCTTTTATCCGAAGGCGTCAAAGACATTCTTGGAATAAACGTACGGTTTCCGATATTACTTCCAGATATTATTTCAGCTTCTATAACACGTTTACCCAATGCAATAACCCGTAACCTCGTGCCATTGCACAATCCGCATTTCTGATCAATATTCCTTAGTAACATAACCGAAACACCGACTTTTAAAACCAACTTGTGAATTGGCATACCTGAAGGTCTAAGACCATTTAGAACATCAGGAGAGTATAAAGTTTCATCAACTTCATCATGAACAAAATCAGCATGAGAAAGAGTATCTGAACTTAAATACTCTTGTGGATCTTCTGGAAATAATTTTAACAAACGCTCGTTAATCTCTTCAACGACTTCATTCTTCGGTGCGAGGATTGCTCTTTCTTGAAAATAAATCGGATTGTTGGCATTTTCAACAATAGAAGGATAGACAAATCCAATTAAAGAACCAATAGGATCAACTGAATCAACAATGAGAAGATCTGTGGGAACATCAATAATTGCCTCGCCATCATTCAAACCACCAACTTTGCCTTCTCCTATATCCAAAATCCCTTTTGCAAAAGATTCAGTTTCTTGAATATCAGATGTGAGAACACTTAACCTCATGTTTTTTGTTAATGTTAAGACTTTGCAACTTGACCAAATATAAGAGGAACTTAAAGAAGCGTTCACAATGTCTTGCCTGCTTCCATTAGGAACAACTGGTACAATTTGTCTAAAATCGCCTCCAAAGACAATTGTTTTTCCTCCAAATGGCAATTTTGAGTTTCCACGAAAATCACAACTCAATATATCTTTCAAAGAACGATCCAAGGCTTCAAATGCATGCTTATGAATCATAGGTGCCTCATCCCATATAATCAAAAATGTTTTTTTTAACAATTCGGCTACATCACTATCCGGTGCAAAAGAACAAAAGGAATCCTCAGTTAGATTTAGAGGAATTATAAAGCGTGAGTGTGTTGTTCTACCTCCGGTTAGTAACAATGAAGCAATACCACTTGAAGCAACATTTAAAACGATATCACCTTTAGATCTTATAGATGCAGATAAAGTCTTCCAAAGAAAAGTTTTACCGGTACCTCCATAGCCATAAACAAAAAACACACCTCCTTTTTTCTGTTTAACAGCTGTCATGATTTCATCAAAAACTGATCGTTGTTCAATTGTTAATGAATCAAGTAGTTGATGAGATTCTTGTTGTAGACTGTTCATATCAAAATCTAACTTCTCAGTAATCAAACGGTTGTTTGAAGAAGATATCGAATCATGATCAGGGTAAGGCATCCCAACAAAATCTTTAAGGCTTGAATTGTTTTGGAGTAGAATTTTTTCAATCTCATATAGTGTCAAGTTTTTAAGTTGATCGTCATTAAGGGATAAACCTATACAATTGCAGAGTTAATTATTAAAAGATAAATACAGACAATTATCACGTAATAAAAATAATGTGTATAAAAAAACTTTTAAATATTTATAAGAAACATATAAATTTCAAATAATAGTATATTTAGCATTTAAAAATTATATAAGTAATGTACAAAATGTAATGAATGACAAAAATAATAATACCTGGAGACTTTAATCTTATTCGTTGATTGTAGAGAATTCCATCGGATAAATATTGACAAGTATTTTCCCAAACATAACACGGTTTAGACAAACTATTAGACTTTAACATAGTTGCAAATAGAAACCGTAAATAATAACCAGATCCTGAATGACTTGCTTCCTCGATGGCATCAATATATTCTCTATCATCTTCTAAAAGTCCAAGAGCATAACATGCATCCCTAAAAGTAGGACATACTTGTCCGTTAACTGTACGAATATCTGGAAATGATTTTGGACCTTTGACTTTATTTAAAAGAATTCTCAAAAAATATGCTTCACCGAGATTAGGTGAAACTGTGTGAATCCTCCCAATAGAAAACCCTTTCTTTCTTGGCTCCCAACAACGATCTTCTTGTTTCCATACAAATTTTGTAGGAAACTCAACATAAGAAAGTTTTCGTGCATCCTCATTATGTTCATTACAGCTCATCCAAGATAAGAACATCGAAGAAGAAACAGATTGTTTGTTGAGGACATCTTCAATATCATCATCTGCTCCGTATACAACATTTTGTTTTCCAGGAAGATGGAACGGAAGCCTTACAACTGAAGGATATCTGTAATGAACATCAAATCCATATATATGCCACGAAGCTTCACACGCAGACAAATACCTACAATCATAGTAGTTCTTTATTTCATCAACCGGAGCATCATCATTATCACCTCCGTTGTTGTTTTGTGCAACTTCAACAGTAGCCCGATCAGGACCCTTGTTAATATATTTAAACAAATATTTGATGGAAGCCGCTTGATTGCACCACTCAACATTAATATGAGCTTGATATCGTTTCAAAAGGGTTTTGTGATATGGAACAACACTTCTGTTGTCTAACTTAACACCTGATTTTTCTATAAAAGATCCATCATTACGTCTCCTATACATAGGATAACCATTTGAATCAACGGAAGTATTCTCCAAGAATGGCTTCGGGAAGTTTTTCGAACACTTGTTTTCACTCATGCATGGGCATTTCGGATTATCAGAACCACATGGACCATGCATCATGAACTCACTGACAAGTGAGTACAATTCTGGATCATCATCTTTGTTTGGAATTTCTGCCGAAATAACTCGATCAATATGTTCAACAGTAGGGAGTTTGTAATCAGGGTGCATGAATAAACATATATGTGCGTGAGGCAGACCGCGCTTTTGAAACTCCACCGTATAAACAACTGTATATTTAAATAAATATAATATTATATGATAATAAAAAACATAAAAAAAACATTTTAATAACACTATTATTGTAATATATGGTACCTGCTTTGACCAAACCCAATAACCTCTTCTTCTTTAAGTCTTTAATCAAAGAATCCAACTTAATTTTGAATAATCTAGAAAGGATATCAGGCCTATCTTCGGGATTAAGTGTGGTGTCAGCTAGAAACCTTATAATTTCAGGCCATTTTGGATTGCATGTTACGGTTATGAAAAAATCTGGGTATCCAAAAAACTTACAAAGCGACATGGCATCTAAATAGTTTTGCATCATGTAGCGTGCACCACCCGTAAAAGAAGAAGGCAAGATAACACGTTTTCCAACATTGGAAATATCAGTATTACCATGACTTTGTACACTTTTTAAAGTTTCATAAGATTCGCATCTAAGAAATTTTTGCTGGTTGCGTATGTAATATAGTCTCTCAGTTTCAATCATCGTATAAGCATCAACCAGAAATTGTTGAAAAAACCTTCTTGAATTAAGAATTAATGAAAAAACATTAACTCTGTCTTGAATTCTATAAGCAAAGAATTCTCTCATTGTACAGAAACGACGTTTGGTATTAGTTGAAGGATCAACATCCCTGTGAGGTATATCAACTCTATATCCATCATCTCCATATGGAAAGAGTAGTGGATACTGAAGACCAAGGTAAGCCGGATGTAATTCGTTTATACGTTGTAGACTTCCTAATTTAGTTGTTACGATGATATCTCTATTATCAATTGCATCGCCAATGTCACCAACAATTAAAGCAGCAACCTCAGAAGCAGTAGGTAAGTTATATGTCCTTCCATCTTGTTGCCTTCTTCCTATAAGACGTAACTTTAGATCTATATGAGGATTTTCATCAAAACAGTCTCTGGCCATTCTATAACACTTAACCAACTCATTGGTCGAATCCAACATGTCCTTCAAAAATCTAATGATTTCAATATCAAGAGAATGAGAAGTTGATGTGCAACCTTCGTTCTGTGTACTGTTAACAACAACAGTTATATGTAAAATTTAGCAAGTAAATAATTATATCAAAATTATAAAAGTAATGGTTTATAAAAAAATTAATAAAGTTATACCTGAAAGCGCGTTGTCTATTTGTTATTTCATTTTCAGTATCATATATGTATAGTTGTGAAAACTTTGGTTTGGATCCGTCTATAGGTAAAAGACTTCCCATACAATGGTAATTTTGACCGCTAAGTCTGAAAACATATGGAGCATTGCCCCTATTAATGGAATAATCAACTTTTCCACCCATTGAAGTAAAGGAAAACATCGAATTGAATCGACGAATATTCTTCATGAAATTTTTTCCTTTTGGATCAACATTACGAAAGAGATTTTGATAATTTGTTGGAGCATGTTTTAATTGAGGAAGCTCGACTTTTCCGTTACCACAACACATGAAATAAGAAGTTTTCTTTCCGGAAGTATTGCCTTTAAGAGCTTCATATGTCCATAATTGTGCATGACACATCGTACACACAAATGTCTGGTCACCATGGTCCAAGTAATCTGTTTAATAAAAACATTTGTAAAACTTTGAAATAATTTAATGTTGCAACAAGTAATAATTTAAATATAAAAGGGGATTATAAATAAAAATTAATATTTTCCTTTTGCAATACCTGATATTAACTGTTGACGGATTTGTTGATCACGTAAATCTTCATCTGATGTTAGGTCCAAAATGGGTATCTGAGATATATTTGGAATCTTTCTTTTTCTATTTAGTTTTCTGCATGATAAATTGCTGGAAGAAGCTTGAGTGACTGAAGATGAATTCGTAGCTCTCATGTCACCGGACAAGGTAGAATATTGTGCATTTACTAACAATAAAAGTATGACAATTAGTATTAAACTTATAAAGTAAATATATAAAAAATAAAAAATAATAAAAAAATGAATACATATTATTTTATGTGTACCATATATAGTAACAAACAGTAAGTTGAATATAAACGTAGTCGTACCATTCGAAATGTTGGACAACAGAGTTCTTGTAAAAAAATCAGAAGCATATTGAAAATGTTGTTGATCACGACCAACATTACCTATCAATAAAAGATAAGTTCATATAAATATGTATTAATTAGGGAACAATTAAGAAACATGTAAAATAACATAGTATCTTATTACACTATTTAGAATAAGTTTATATGGATACAATTAAATTAGTAAGATGCATGATATATATCATATACCGATTGGTACGGTGGACATGTGATTGGATCTTCTTGTATCCAAATAAATTTTCCTTTCTTTTCGTTTATCTTTAGCCTTGTTCGACAATGGACTGTCGATATAAATATTCGAAATAGACTGAACCCGTGTTTGCTGATATCCACATGACAAAGTTGGGCTGACATTTTCATTGTTACCAACAATATTGACAAACTTGGTTGATGAAGGTGTTTGAATGTTGGTAGTTATATTAGAAAGCACTGTAAAATAATATAAAATATGTAAGTTATAATGCAGATACAAATAAGTGTAAGTTACATATAATAAGAAAAATAAAAAAAATAAAAATTTAATGATATAATTAGAAATGATATATATATATATATATATATATATATATATATAAGCGATTTATAAAATAATAATGTTTAATTAATTGCAATGTAGCAAAGAGTGTAGATAATACATAATAATATTTAAGATCCAGAGGATTGTGTGAGATTAAAAATATAGTATAAAATAAAAATTAGTCTATCCGATAAAAAACGATATACCATTAGATGATGTGGACATATGATTAGATCTTTTCTTATCCAAATATAATTTTCTAAGTTTTCTGTTCTCTCTAGCAGCATCAGACAATGCATTTCTAATATTAAAAGTTGAAGTAGATTGGAAACTTGTATGTTGATATGCGGATGATATATTTGGATTCAAATTTTCATTGTCATCGCGAATATGTGTACAATTGTTTGAAGATGATAAATGTTGCCGAGAATAACCTACATTGAATATATAATAATAAGAATGGCTAATTAGAAAATGCAATGATTATATGAGATAAAACGTCAGAAGATATAAAACAATATTTGTTCAACAGCCGTTACATATAAAACATTACTGAATATGAAAGTAAATTGAGATGTAGATAAAGAATTACCAAATGACAGGTTGGACATAACATTGGATCTTCGTTGATCCAAATATAATTTTCTATATCTGCGCCTTTGTTTATGTTCGTTTGAATCCATATCGTGTTTGTAGCTTAAGAACAAAAAAAATTATGTAATAAAAAGTATATTGACAATAATTTCATTAAAATTTAAAATTGAAAATTATAATAAACGGAGACATTAATACGATTAATATATAGTAGTTAAAATTTGGTAATATTTAAGAATTGTATACTTTACATTAATAAAAATCAAGACTTCCAACAAAGAAGTGTATATTAACATAACAACTAAAATAAGATTTTTATCAAAAAACTTAATTTTAAAAGATTTAGGAAAATATAGATAAGCATATATATTAATACTTGCATCAAAAAAATTTATATTCATTTTGATATAACAAATAAAGGAAGGATTTCATAAATAATAAAAATAAGAAAAGAGAAGGAAAACCCGTTTTTTAGATGAGGCCGTCAAATGTGTTGCCAGAATGTCGATTTTTGACCTGGTTTAATATAAGATTCAGCACAAGAGATTAAGAGATTAATAAGACAAAGATACGGAAAGATTCATTGAAAATGACAAAAATACCCTTATGTAAAATGGATATACGTTCATTAAAAAAGTTAAGCAAGATTCTTTTGTCTTCTTACATGCTATGCTTAATGAAACCACTGAAGTTGTCAAGTATATTTATATGTATTTTTTTTTAATTGGAAGTAGATTGAATCTATGCAAAAACACATTTAGGTCAATATGGACCAAATGTGCAAAATAGTGAACATTTTATTGTAAAAATGACGCTTTTGACCCTTGGTCATACATCAATCATAAATAGTTGGGGACAACAAAAAGTATTAGTATTTTTCAATTTAATTAATGAACATCAAAACAATAAAAAGTCACAATAATAGTGATAATAGATCATTCCATTATTTTTCATGTTTCCATTCCATCACACAAACCAAATATAACCACTTTCAAATAAGTAGGAAAACACATAAAACAACACAGTTGAAAAGAAACATGCATAACAGTTAATTATTTTTTTAATTAGATTGCTGTAATTGGTTTCAAGTTTGAATCCCAATGTTGAAAGCAAGGACTTAGGATGGAAAACAGGGTATAGTAGTTCATTATCAAAGAATGGTCAGTTGTAATGTTCTGCAATTCATCATCAAGTTGGACACACAAGAACATAAAAACTGTTAAGCAGGTACACACACACATACACATTGATAAACATAAACTGATGTTAAAAAAACAACGCACACATTAAAAAAAACACAAAAAGAAACAAAAGATAAACAAAAAATTTGAAAGTAGTTTTTTATAAACTTACAGAAATGATTGAACTCTGTGATTGTGATTGAAAACACGATTTTCCACTGTGATGATGCAAAAATTTGGAACACGATGTTGTAATAAACTCAATATTTCAAGAGACAGTGATAACTGATGAATTAGAATGAGTTATACATAATAAGTAATTTATAAAAATTATTTTTGGAAAGGATATCAAAGTTTGGTTTGAAATTATAGAGTATTCCAAAATTTTAGCTGTCATGAATCAATCTTTGAAACGTTTCCCAAGTTAGCGTGATATTGAATGGGATTGACCAAATTTGTTCATGATTATAATTGCTCTATGTCATTCTAATAGTAATTCCTGCATATTAGGCACTAACTTCTTACATTATAAAATCAATTTAAAAAAAACGTAAATGAGGATTCCATAAATTAAGCTACTATATAAAGATAGAAAAATTAAAATTCATGAAAACAAATATCTTCCTTTTTTAAAATAAACATCTGTTGCATCATATCACAATTAAAAGTTTTGGAAAATTGTAATATACGACTATACTATTGTTATTTATAAAATTATTATTTTATCACTTATAGTGGCCACAGTGGTGACTATATTTTTGTTATTTATAACATTATACAACATTTCTACTTTTGATATTTTAAGTTGTCAAACCGTGTCAAAAACACGAGCTTTAGGCTAGTATTTGATATAAATAACAAAATTGACTATGCAAATTATGAGATTTAAAATGTAGCATAAAATTACTTATACATCAAGTCAAATTATGTATAAGAATCATGGACTGTAAAAGAAAGTTGTGAAGATTTAAATATATATCCAATAATAAGAGTAAAAAATTCTTTGTATTTGGATGACCGGTTAAATTTTGTTGTAGGATGTGAAAGAGACTACTAATAAAAATGCCTTTATTAACCGAAATATAAAAGACGATTATGAAGAAAATATGAATGTAATGTCCAAATATAAAGTGCAATATAATGATCCCATAAAGAGTCAAATCCAAGTTGCTTATAATAAAAGAAAAAGTAAAACCTAACACGAATGAATATTCATAGTATACCAAACACTAAATATTAAAATCCCAAATAAAATGCAAGTAAAAGTGCCAAATATTAAAAAAAAATGTCTAAGAAAATAGCATAGAGTAGCAAAGAAAGATCGAAGTTATTGTCTTCATAAACAGGATCACTTTTCAACTTTAGGAATCAACAATTTTGTTGTTCCACCAACTTTGCCATCTCCAATACGGGGTGCATTAGGTTTCGTTGCTGATTCATAAACGTCATCATCAAGATCGTAAACATCTACAAGTTTACGTTTGGCACTTGTAGGCGGTGAATTGAGGTTGTTGACTGTTCTTGATGATATGCCAGAGGGAATATTCGACACAGGAGTATTATCAGCAGTGTGGGAAGTATCATCCTTAAATAAAAAAAAGAAATAATGTTGTTTAGTAATATAAAGGATAACATATATAAGAGTAAATGATGTAGTAATGTAGTTTACCTTACAACCCACTGTTTCTTGAGATGCAAATTCTGAGCCAATTATATTAACAGATTCAGTATCCATGTCCTATAAAATTAATGATAAAATAAAACAGTATGTTGGGTTAAGGAATCTAGGAAATAGTATTTTCAAAATATGTATGTTTTAAATTAATTAAATTGGTGTATAGTTACCTGTTCAATCCTACTCTTTTTCTCAATTTTCTCCAAAGCAGAAATAATGTCAACATTATCCGTTATTTTGGAAATGTTGTAAGAACGACCAAATCTTGAAACATTAAATGTCTTGACAACAATCTTGAAAGCCAATTTTTTGTCGATCATGGCATTCAACTCAATAGGAAACTGACTTGTATTGCCAAACTACAAAAATATATTAATAAATAATAACAATTAAATCAATGTGTGAAAATTAAGTTGTATTTAGCAAGATGGTATTGCATATAAGAAACATATACCCTTTCATATTTTGATAATAAATCAGCAGCAGATAATTTCAGAATATTTCTGACTTCACGATCAAAGATCGTAAGACTCACAACACCAACTAAACCTTGAACTCGAACTTTGATCATAAAACTAAAAAAACACATAAAAATTTTAAAAGTTTAAATTAAATATAATAATATTGAAGAATAATATACTAAGTTAATATTTATTACACACCTTGGTTCAGCAGTAATAAGTTTGTCCTTGCACTTTTCATTTGTACAAACCATAATCTCTTTCTCTTCTAACTGGTCCAAGCCATTGACCGTCTCATCTGAAACCTTAACTATTTGAACCTTTGACTTGCAATGTTTGCAAGCATTATAATACCAGTTCCGTGTATCTTCAAACATCTTTATTGTGCCAAGAATTACCGCACAACCTCCCTATGATATTAGGTGTATTTAGGTGTATTAAATATTTAAGTGTTGAATTAACTAAATAAAAAAAGAATAATTCATATACCTCGTTCAATTCGTGAATAGCGGATATTTGGTGAAAAGAGTTTTTTTGAAGAAAGTCATCATGTAGTGAATACATGATGGATGAACCCGAGGTACGTGAAACCGAGGAAGTCAAAGAGCCTTTTTTTGCTTGTAAACTAATTAAGATAATTAATGTTAGATAGTATAACTCTATATTATTGAAACATTAAAACGTAATGAGAAATCATGTAGAAATTTCACATAACCTTTTTTTGAAAGTTGTTATCTCCTCAATGTCATCTTCAATATAAAGTTTTGTGGCCAAGTAGGTGTTATTGACATAAGGACGATCTGAAAATGAAATTTAATAATTTTCCACATGTTAGCAAATTCATATCATAGATATGTTATTAATATAAATATTACAAATTAACAATTTACTAAGTAAGTACCTCGGACAAGCTTCAACTTAGCACATTGAATAAGCAATACAAAATGACCGGTATGCTTAGAGACATATGCATTACTTTCATCAGCATACCTTCCCCATAGGGTAACAAAAACTTCATGTCCTCTGTAAAAAATGATGAAAATTACTAAAAAAATATATAATAAAAAGAGTAATTATAGGTATAAAAAATGAAACCCACTCTAAATCCTCCATTTTGAATGTGATTTTCTTTTCCTGTCTATCCTTTGCAGGTTCCAATGGAAAACACCGGAAAACGTTTCCAATAACATCTATATTATACAAAAGGAAAAATGTAAGTATGTTTTTTTGTGGTGTAAAAAATGAAATTTAAATATTTTAATCCATTAGGAATGGGTTGAAAGGAAATGCACTAACCAAATGAAATTTTTGGGTTTATTGCATTATCATGAAGTTGTTGGAAGTCTGCAAAATCAAAAGAATTCAGTGGCCCGCAAAAATCTATGCATTTAGTTACCTTCGTGTTATACTGGAAATAGAGTTTGTGTGGACCGTCAACAAACTTTATAGCACCTTCATTTAACCCTAATGTGGGTTTATGAATGTAGTAATCACCATATTCTTCAAAAGATTTTCCTTGAAGCGATGCAAATGGTTTGTCCACATTACATTCAATTTTTGAGCCCTTAAGATAAAAAATCAAATATTAATTAATAAGCATACAATAAATGTAATGATATATAAAATATGTAAGTTATAATACACATACATATAATTGTAAGTTAACATACGTAAGTTATAACATACCATTTCATCCATCAATATCATGCCAATCATACGAAGTTGTTGATTCCATGAAGTTTGTCTCCACAAACGGATGACACAGACCTTAATGGTATAGTCATCTTGTGAGAGAGCCAACTCACTTATCATGCTAATCTTCCTGTTTTCCATTAATCTATGCAAGAATGTAGTAATGAACATAAGAAAACACCATTTTAATTGCATAAATGACAAAACATTTAGGTCAATCATGTACCAAATGTGTAAAACTGTCAAATAAGGTTAGAGAGAAATCATAATGACTAAAAATTATTAATTTACAAATATATTAGTTTACAAAGGTATTAAACATAACATGAGTAATCCGAAGATACCAGAAGTGTCCCACAACTATAATCAAAACATACGATGTTCAACAGGCTCACCATATTGTAGGGGAAAAAATTGTATTCGATATCTTCCGAGGAGAGTTACTTTATTTGAAGTTGTTATAAAATGGAATTTTCATTTTTTTTTACATAAAACAGTAAAACAAAGTCGGTTCTGCAGATTGAAGATATGCAAATAGACATTTAGGTCAATATGGACCAGACGTGTTAAATAGCCAACAGATTTGTAAAAATGACGTTTTTGCCCCTTGCTCATAGAAAAATCATAAATAGTTGGGGACAAAAAAAATTATTAGTATTTTTCACTTTAATCAATCAACATTAAAACATAAAAAAATCAACAATAATAGTGATAATAGACCATCCTATTCCATATTTCCTGTTTCCATTCCATCACACCAAAAAAATATAACCACTTTTAAATAAATAGCAAAACAAAGTCAGTTCTGAAAGCAATGCCCAAAATACAAAATATGGAATAGTAAAACAAAAATATAACCACTTCCTTTTTTGCTATAATAAAAGCATATTTGTTTTGAAAAACCATCCCAATTAAAGCATACCTTTTTTGTAGTTTTTTTTTTCTAATAACACCTGTAACAGCACTGATGTTATCATGATTCTAAGAGGTATTCAGTTTGTTATCTGCTATGGGTAATGAAACGACTGGAGTTATGAAGAATATTTATATGTTTTTTTTGAATTGTAAGTAGATTGAATGTATGCAAATTCACATTTAGGTTAATATGTACCAAATGTGTAAACAACCAAGAAAAATGTAAAAATGATGTTTTTGACCCTTGGTCATACAAAAATAGTAAACAGTTGGGGACAGAAAAAAGTATTTGTATTTTTCACTTTAATTAATCTACATTATAACAAAAAAAACAATAACAGTGATAATAGAGTATTCCATTCCTTTTCCTGTTTCCATTCCATCACATGAAACAAATATAACAACTTTCAAATAAGTAGGAAAACACCTAAAACAGCATAGTTGAACAAAAACAGGAATAACAATTAATTTTTTTTAATTATATTGCTGTAAATGGTTTCAATTTTGATTCCCAAGGTTGAAAGCAAGGACTTAGGATGGAAAACAGGGGCTTTTATAAGACAATTTATTTCATTCTAAGTCTCCTGTTTAACAAAAGTCTACATAAAAAATCCTTGTTCATCTTATTTATTTACAGCTTCAATGTTGATCCAGAACTTATACATAGAGAGTTACAGACATTTAATCATATGTTTTAACGCCCCTGTTTTCATCTACCACATTTTGATACATGGAATGAAAACTCAAAAGTCAGAATCATGCGTTTTATATTGGATTGATTTAGGAACATAAACAGTTAAACACAAACACACATGAACATAAACAGTTAACGCACACACACGCATACACATTGAGAAGATGTTAAAAAAACAACACACACATTAAAAAAACACAAGAAGAAACAAAAGATAAACAAACAATTTAAAAGTAGTTTTTTTTATAAACTTACCGAATGGATTGAACTCTGTGATTGAAAAGAAGATTTTCCACTGTGATGATGCAAAACTTTAGAAGACGATGATGTAAACTCAATATTGCAAGAGACAGTGATAACAGATGAATAGAATTGAGTTATACATAAAAAGTAATTTATAAAAATGATTTTTGAAAAGGATGTAAAAGTTTGATACATTCCTTGCAAAAATTACGTGAGTGAAGAAATGTTTGAAAAGTTTCTCCAAATTAACGTTATTTTTAAAAGGATTGACAGAATTTTGTTGATGATAATTAAGAAGGTTTATTTGAAATTAATACCTCCCTTGCAAAAATTACGTGAGCTTTTAAGTAGTTATTGACTTTCTTTAAATTCAGGGAAATTGATATATTGTATTTTCATTACGGATTTTTTAATTTAAAAGCAAAAAAATTAGAATTTGCCAAGTGGAATTAAAGGTAATTGGAAAAATAGATAAAATGCCATGTGGCATAGTGAATAAGGTGATGACATGTGGCAATGTTATTTTCTTTTATTAGGGTAGATCCATAAGTACGATAGAGAAACAATGTTTTCAAAAAGATCATTATTTCTTGGCTTCTTGGAATGAAAACAAAGAGCATTACTAAATCACTAAAACACCTTGAAACAACTACATCAAACCCTTATTTTTCTTCACATTAAATTGAGTATGATCAACCCAAATAATCCAATCCTTAGCAACTGAAAAAGTTGGAATAAGAACATTCTACTATCACCCAATCTGACTCTATATGACACACCACAAAAATGTGATCCAAAGTCTCCTCATGGAAACGTATTATCTTAAACGAAAGTTTATGGTTTTTCCTTGATGAATTCCAAATCAAAGTTACCAAATTGTAAATCAATTTAAGTTTTTTGGCACTCTTTACATTTAAATCTACATTGATCAGCATAATTTTAATTTAGATATTGAATAGTTTGCAAGATATTTGTTATAATTCTTTCATTCTATGTCATAAAGAATAATCAAAGTATCCAATTATAAATCAAAGACTCTAATCTAAGTATGTCCATCAATCACATAACACCTATACAGAGGACAAATCTATCAAACTGAAATTGTTTGATAAAATACTCAAAAGCTGTTCAAATATTCAACCATTTATTATAATTTACAAGCCAGAAAAAAACATGGATTGCATAAACATATCTCATAAATGTGTTCTTCAAGCTCTGATTAAAAAAGATACATACTACAGATGTTAGAAGACAAATAAAGAGACTTGAGTAACATTCTGCTTTATTTTATTCAGCAATCTTAACAATTGCTAACACAAGAAAATATAATAAATTGTTCAGGGAGAAATTAGTAAATTGTACAATCAACCAAAAGCATAATGTTTCCTAATGATGGTGTACAAAAATGAAACACACTAAATAACTAAAAATCAAATGACCACTAAGTGGCATTGGTAAATAGAAAAATTATTTTTTATTTTATTTTTAATTAATCGCCAATTTTTCGCATAAAGATTGATATGCAGCACTGCAGACCTTGAATTTCTCTTCTGCAATTGCCTGTTCATGTACACCATTTTATTAAAAAAAAAAAATAATAACTGATTAATGTGGATGTTATAAATATAAATGTAATAAAAGCAACTATGTAAATGTATTAAACTATTAATTCAAATCGTACCTTGGAAGAACCCTCATGACGATCTGGATGCCATTTCAATGCACAAACTCGGTATCTGGAAAATTAAAAAAATAATAATAATTAAAAATTAAAAAAAGAAAATGTAACCTTCAACTTGGGACATCATTCTAATATATGTGATGATAATGAATCTTTATAAAAAAAAAAAAAAAACAGAGAGAAGATTGAAAAGCTTACGCATTTTTAACATCTTCAAGGTTTAAAGGGCCAGAACGAGTCAAACCAAGGGTAATCCTGTCTTTTGTCAAATCAGTTTCTAATCTGTTTGACTCAGATGAGTACCCATCTTCATCTTCATCTTCAAACTGATGTCTGGAATTCCATGAAGCCCCATGATTATTATAGAAGCCTGATGAATTTCTTGGCGATTCATCATTTATAAAAGACCAAAAATAGAATCCATTTCCACCAAAAGCAGATCGAAAAATCGTCTCAACATCTTCACCAGCTTCATAAAACTGAAATCTTTCTGAAAATTCAAGTAAAAAAAACAACTTCAAACTTGAAACTCATAATGCTTTTCAATGATGAGGATGACAAGGGCATTTATGTCTTTTGCACTTACTTTTGCGGGCCCTAGCCTGGGCCCCCTTACTGTTAGCTCGGGTCCCACCGGGTCCACTATGACCTCTAAACCATGAGTTTCCTTGACTTGAAGATGGGTCAAATTCATCATGATCATTCAATCCCTAAATGTATGGAAATAAATCCACAACAGCTTCAATAGATATATTAATGAACTTTATAACAAAAATATATAACATTTACCTGGAAAATGTTTTCTGCAAAAGCACTAGCATTCCTAAGCATTTCATGTTTAGCATAAAACTTTCTTTGTCTTCTTGCATTGAAGTTGGGTCTCTGTAAGTATTTACAAGTATGGAATTTTAACATAGAAGAAAAAAACAAGAGTTTATGATTTAAAAGCAGGTGTTTTGTACGAAATTCTCACCCTTGAGGAGCTTCTGTAAAAACTTCCAGCCTACTCAAAAATCAAAATAGAGAAAAAGAAAAATATGACAAATAAGTAACCAATAATTCAAATTTAAAGTGTTGATTATAATCAAATGAAATCATAGCAATAAGTTGAGCGTTTCATGTAAGATATGTTCAAGTCAAAATTACTTAATATTCTTGAGCTCTACATGTGGTCTTGCAAAGTTACTGTAGTTTTTTGCTTTTGGATTAAAGATGCTTCCTTTATTCACAAGTTCGATGCTAATACGAGAACAACTCAGGCCAAATTAGGTTTAATAAAATTTGAAATTAAATTTCCTATTGCATATTCCCCCAATATGGCAATCTAGTTGAACAAAACCAATACAATTTCTGATTATATGCAAATAGTTTCCCTATTCTTATGTGGGCATTGAGAATTAGTTTAATATCTCTTCGCATTGACCAATATGCTTGGTTTCCCTATTCTTTTGGTTCTCTAAATGAAGTCAATAATTGTGTATTTTCTCTATTCTTATTTAGGTATCGCAAGATTAGCTTGTTTGCTATTTTTCAAAACCAAATTCACTTATTCCCAAGTTATATTCAATTCCCTGATTCTTTGACTCCTAAGAAAAACAAAAAATTTCGCCAAATAACAAGTAATCCTTGTAATCAGACAATGCAAATTCAAACACAGGATATAAATTAAAGAAAGTGAAAGAGGGGGGCTTACAGATTCCCAGTGGGTGCGTCGTCGACGATCGAGGACAGGAGTTGAATGAAAGAAAGCTGTTCTCAGATGTAAAGGGGAGTTGTTTAAGTTGATTAGGGCTATTTTCGTTGCCCTGTTCATGCCTGCAATTACATGTACACGAAAAAATGGAGAAGAAAGAAAGAAAGGCGGTGTGTGTATAGGAGGTTAAAGGGGTACAATCGATACTTACCTCGTAATTCTATGGAGGAAAAAAATGGAGCCTAAACTTCAACCATTTGGAAGGCAACCAAAATTACTTCGGATTAAAACCATGAGTTTCTTTTTTACTTTTTAACTTGAAAAGGTATTATTTATTTATTTTAATTTTTAACTAGATACTTTTAAAATTAAAAATAATCTAAAAATATTTTTATGATACTTTTAAAATTAAAAATAATCTAAAAATATTTTTATTTTATTTTTTGATAAAGAAAAAGACGGTATCTCATTAAAATTTTATTAATAGAAAAAAAAATCCAAATTAAAGGCTTCTCACAGATAAGTGTCCATATAAAGTGTCTATATACAGCCCATGAGCCAAATAAGCAAAAGAAAAAAAAACCTGCACAAGCTCGGATAAACAGAGACATAACTATAAAGACAAAAGGGATAGACAACCATTCGAGATAGTTAGGTCAGGTGTTTAGTGGCCATATCTTCATTCTGTTAGAGACATTTTTGAATGTCTTTGGCACGATATTTTGGGAGGACTTTAGAGTCACTCAATAGTTTCCAACGAACATTATTAGTAATAGTTTTTCATTTCCTACTCCTTCATCTGCTGAAAATAACATTTTTTTAAGTTTTATCCAACAAAATTTCATCAAGTTCACTGCCTCAAATAAACCAACAATATAAATTCTACAAAAGGATTGAAGTCGAGGAACATATTGTTGTTACCAACCGAGACAACGGATTGAAGCGGAGGAATAACAAAGGGCCAATATTGCTTGCTAATTTCCCCACCCCTTGCCTCGACCCATCTATCCTCATAAGATGACTTTTTACATATTTATTTTTAGAATTTACATAGTATCAATGTTGGTGATTTCTATCATTAATATTATTTAAGTGTATTAGGATTAATTTGTTGATCAATGTTGCCTTGAAAAAATATTAAACAAATTAGGGTGGTGCGGAGTGCACATTTGTTTAAATTTGTCTTGGTTGAAAGTACATTGCTATTTAGGGGCGAAGCCCCTGAACTGATGGGAGTCCGAGAACAGAACCCCTGGAAGCGGGGTCCAAGGGGCAGTTTTCAGAAAATGAACCCGGTTTTGTGATCATAATTCTAGACCCACATGCTTTGTTAAAAATGCATGAAAATCCGAATTTAAGAAAATGAACCCAATTTTATAATACTAATTCTAGACCCGATTTTAAGGTGGTTAGTGACAGGTTTTATGACAATTTTCAAACAGGAAGTTACTTTCCTGTAACTATCTTTTGGCAGCTTTTGGACATGAAGTTATCTTATGTTAATTGATCAATTTCGGAAGTTTTTTGGTACACAAAACGTACAAGACATAACTTTATCTTCTTCATTCATTGTTCTTGAATATTGAGTTTTATCCGATTAGAGATTTTCGAGTGTACCCTCGAAATACTTTAATCTGAAAGTGAATCTCACAATTCTTAGTAACTCAAGCATTCTAATACCCCAGATTTTCTAACAGTTAATGTAATATCTATTTTGTTATTGGTAGATTAAAAGCAACAAAAAAATGAAATGTTATTTTTTTTAAAATAGGTGAAAGTCGTCCAAATATTTTTTATAAACTAAGTCATTTAAGCATGCTTTGTTTATAACATTTAAATAGATAGATATCTAAGTTAAAATAAAATTATTAAATAAATATAAGAGCAAAAATAAGATTAAGTTCTAATTCAAATTATAAATATATTACCATTAAATATACATATAAAAATGTTGTCTGTTTAGTTTTAAATATTTCACGAAGGTATATGCTTTTATGAAGGTAACTTTAAATTTTTTTATTTTCTTTTTCCATAAAAAAGTATTCATCAAATGCTCATATAACACCTATATATGGGGTGTTATCAGGAAATAATATGTTGTTGTTGTTGTAACAAGCGAATGAGGAACTTGCATGATTAAGTTTTTTAGCTTATCGAAACAACTAAAAAGAAAGTAGTTGTTTTTAAGAACTTTATTGCTTGTACAATCAATGCATGTGTACGGTAACACTTATGATTTTAGGTTAGAACAAGGTGTTTGCAATGTATTTGACGAATGATGAGTTGTATGTGTTAAACATATGCAAAATATTTAGCAAGCATGTAGCAGCTATATAGAAAGTTACATAGAACAAATTTACGAAAATGACAATGTTAAAAAAAGCAAGAACCAAAAATGACAACAACCAAAATGTAAGGATTAAATCCGGACAAAAGGAGGTGGGCCGACACTTTAATTTAGATAAAAAAACACACATACGAAGATGCACACAAAATTTAAATCGAAACGTAAAGAAATTCAAATTTATATCGGTATGTACATAAATATAAGTAATTAAGATTATTTTTTCAAGTTAACAAATAGAAGTTCAAATAATCAAAAATGTATTATACGTTATTTGATTCATATGTAACAAACGTACATAATAATAAACACGAAAACATATAAAGAAATTTACATCAAAGCTTAGAAAAAACTCGAATTTATATCGATACGTACATAAAAAACTAAGTAATTTTTAAAAATAAAAATAAACGAACGAAAGTTCTAAATTTACGTTGGATACATCGAAACACTGACCACCTTGAATTTATATCAACCCATACATAAAAAAACACATAAAATTAGTTTTTCTTAAGGTTAAGGAACGGAATTTATTAAGGAAAATCAAATTATATATACTACGGGGATAAAACAATGGTGAAAGTGATATTTTACAAAGTTCAAAGTGAAGGGGGTCAAAGTGACATTTTAAAAAGTAGAGAGGTGGAAATATCATTTACAAAGTTGAGGAAGGATAAACACGAAAGTTTAAAAAAGGAAGGGGTGAAAGTGACTATAAAGTTTAAAGAGGAAGGATCAATGTGATATCTTAAAAAATAGCAGGGTGAAAATTGTCATTTTACATAGTAGAATGGTTGAAAATATCATATTTTACATAATATAGGGTTGAAATTGTCGATGGACACATCCGCCAACACTTTAACTTAGGTCCCGTTTGATAGTTTCTGTCCGGGAAAGTGCTGGGAAAGTTTTCTGACCGGAAAAAAAATCATGTTGTTTGATTCTACATCTAATTGACTGTGCTGAATGATGAAACATGACAATCTTACTCTGCTGTTTTATACTATGATGGATGAAGTTACTGAATAATTATAAAAACATATAAATTGTCATACAAAATCAAAATTATATAATACTCATTTAAAAATCCAAATAGAATGTGGATTAAGTTGTTTTTAGTTTATTGTTTTTCAAGTTGATGTTACGTTGTTATACTTTCTAGCAATTTTAGTTTTTTTTATAACTCAACGTGTGATTCTTGATCCGGTTTATGTCCGATAGTGGTGGGATGGATGAATTTTTTTAAAATATATTAGGATGATGGTGGTGTTGTCCAAAAAAAAAAGAATTAATCCAATAAAAATGAATTAAAAAATTAACTAAAAGAATTTAATAATCCAATAAAGTAATATTTTTTAACATATAAATATTATACATTTATTAATATATAATAATCCAATAAAAAAGAATTAATCCATAAAAAAGAAATAAAAAAATTATTTAAAAGAAATTAATAATCCAATAAAGTAACATTAATTAATACGTAAATATTGTATATTAAAAAATAATATTTATTAATATATAATAATCCAATAAAAAAGTAATAATCCAATAAACAAGAAATTAAAAAAATTATTTAAAAGAAATTAATAATCCAAGAAAGAAATAGGCGGGGTTTAGGGCACAATTAGCTTTCCAGCCTATTCGGTCTGAAAGATAGGATTCTAGGGCTTTTTGGGAAAGATATATCTTACCGGGAAAAACTCTTTTTTTTATGCATATCAAACAGTATTTCCGGTCCATTCAGCCAGAAAGTTCTGCTTGGACCTGGAAAGATGTCTATCACACGGGACCTTAGTATATATGAATATTCTTAACAAAATCTTTCTTGATTAAATAATTATAATTAATTTGGAATTATTATGTGAAAGGTTATGGTTATAATCTTAATAGTTGAGGTTATGTTGACACTTCAAAACTTGAAGTTGAGGTATATAGTTTGACTTAACGTATTGGCCTTTAATTATAAGAATATTTAATGACTTTAATTATTATATATATATATATATATATATATATATATATATATATATATATATATATATATATATATATATTAAAGATGTGAAGAATTTTAACAGTGACGGATTTTTGGCAAAAATGGTCTCTCTATTATTGTTGATATTTTATTGTTTTTTTGTGGGGGGTTGTGGAAAATTAAATCCCATTTGACTGCTTTGAAAGTTTGAGCAGATTCTCGATTTTTCTTCATTTCTTCTGGTCGTACCCTCTCTGATAAACATCAACATTTTCTTACGTCTTCTATCTAAACGTTCTCATATTTCGATTTCCTTTCGGTTTGGAGAAATAATCTTCTTTCCTTACCCCAAATTCTTACATCGAGTCAAATAACAGATCAAAGATCAATACAGGAAAAAAGAAGGAACAGGTCACGTCTGTGTTGTGTTCAATCCATCGGCAGGAAGATGAGTCGGAGGCCGTTTCCTCGCCGCCGATTATGTCTGCGTGCCTACGATTGCTCTACGATTACCGTCGAAGTCCAGTATACGCGATCCCTTGCCGATTGCAAAGGCTTCACGAACATGCAGTGTCGGAACCTTTACCTGCTACAGGCAAGCAACCATCGGTGTATGATGTCGACTAAACGGCGGACAGGGAAGAGGAGGCAGCGACAACGGACGCTGGCGCTACTGGTGGTACCTCTGCTCCATCCACCATCGTCGATTCAAGGGCGATGGCGACCCCTGGTGCGATGGCGACCAAGCAGCCGAACATCCCA
The DNA here is from genome assembly GCF_052849685.1 of Lactuca virosa. NCBI lineage: Eukaryota > Viridiplantae > Streptophyta > Magnoliopsida > Asterales > Asteraceae > Lactuca > Lactuca virosa. The sequence continues at coordinate 416,702,450 of NC_136430.1, read as the reverse complement.
AACCTAAAATCCCGATGATCTGAATCCCCCTTGCACTGTATGCTGAAATGAAACTGCTTGGTTCTTCAGGTAAGAAATTTTAAATTCAGTTTTAAATTCATGATCTCAGGTATCAATACTAGGGGGAAGAAAGCTTAAAAGGAGTCTTTGGAATTGGAAAACTAAGTTTCAGGTACGACTGTGCTCCAAATGATTGATATTTCGGTTCCAGGAAACAACAATAAAACCCCAAGTTCATATACTAACACAGATCAAATCAGTTTTTGTTGAGAAATTTTCACACAGAGTTCAAGAATTTCTCGGGTTTCGATGATTGACTGAGGTACATAAAGGTGAAATCGTTTTGGAATCCTAATTGATGAGCCCTAATTTCACCTTTATCAAAGGTAATTGATATTGATTATTTAACTTAATCTCTACCATGCTATTTTGATTCCTCCTTTCTCAGTGTTGGATTTTGAACCACAGCTAAACCCAATTTCATACACTTTGGATGAGGTGGACGTTACTGTTTGGATTTGAAGCTAATAATAATATGTGATTGTTACAGATGTTTTTCTTGAAAGTGGATCTCTGGTGGTATGTGTTTTTTGCTTCTAATAAGGGTGAAGTATATAAAAAAAACACAACATACTTTCATAACTTTATTGATTTATCACAAATATGTTTTTATATGATTTTTATTGTAGGAGTTATTGTAGGAGTTCCAACTACTTCTTAAACTTCCAACGGGTCAACCATTTATTCATAAAGTCAAACTTCATACTGTAGCTTCTGTTAAGGAAGCCCTTTATGTAATTATGCATTTTAGTTTATATATCATCACGAAACTCAGAAGTGTTAATACAAAAATAGCAGCCCTAAATTGATTAAAAGAAAAATTTTGTGTGTTTGTTACCTTCTATCCAGTGGGATCTGATGGTGAATGGTCGATTTACAGTTCTTGCCGAAAAGGTAGATTTGTAAATTCCTCAGGGAAAACTCCTTTCAAGTGACTATTATTTTTTTGACTTTGGATTGTTAAATTTACAATAATTATAAAAAGGTTGTTTAAATTTATGGCGGGAAGTTGAAGCCATGCAAGAAATGCAAGCTTCATGTGATAGTAAAGTGGAAACCTGAAAAAAGTAAACAATGAATTCACTTATGGAGACTTGAGAATGCTAAAAATTCATTGCAGAAGCTACACTCCAGGTTAAATTTACAATACTTTTACCCCCCTTTCGAGATGATAGCTAAACCCAATTTGATACATTTTGATCTTTAATTGATTTATAACCTTTGGTTTTCATCGGCTTTGATATTGTTATTCAATATTCCTTAATTGATTATTTACCTTTGGTTTTCTTTTTCTAATGTGTAGAAGAGATTGCAAAGAAGAGTTGTTATTGACCTTAGTTAATCAGTGGTTCTGAAGTTATTGGTGCAAAATAGTTGGAAAGCTGATAAAATGTAAGTACTGTTCTTATTTATATATTCAAAGTACTATTACACACACTTGAAGTTTTACCTGTGAATTGATCTATTTTGATCAGATTTCAAACTGATTTTCTTGATGAGGCCGTTTAGTTTTCTTCTTTTGGCAAGAAAAATATTATGAAAATTTTAAAAATTATCATGGAATGAAATGAGTCAATGAGAAATTATGGTTTAACCCAATTTTATACTTATAATTTTTATTAAATATAATTACACTGTAATTAGTTATTAATTTTAATAAAAAAAATGTAGGTCTGAATGTTTTATTGATTTCCATGGGTATAGTCATTTAAAAAAATTATTAATCCTTGAAAATGACCATTTTGTTGTTATCTATTTTGCAGTTGGCTAACCTTTTGGGCTTTGTCATCGGACCATGAAGCATGCCATCTATTTTGCAGTTGGCTAAAAGACATTCCACTGTCGACATGGGAGGGCTTATCTATTTGACAAGGTGTAAACTTCTCAATGCCATCTTCTATGTTTTACTTCTCCAAAAACCTCTGATTTTTTGCACTCTATATTTGTATCGCAGATGCAGAATTTTTCAGATTTTTTTGATCGATGAATATTACAGGCTGTCATGTTCATTCACCAGCTAACAACATATATGTAAATTTCACGTTCAATCGAATACTTAAAAACACGGTAAATGGCATTTTTTTATTAGCTATTATTCACATTGTACAAAAATTGGACCATTTTGCCCTGTTCACAATGAATGCAATAACTACTTCGACTGGACATATTGCAAATTTACTTACAACTTCATTTGTCCCTAATGTCATCATATATATAATCGACCATTTTCTCTTTGATAACATTTGGTCTATTTGCCCTTGCAATCTTGGGTCTCAAACCACAAGCTCACCAGCATTGGTTGGTTTAATTTATAAACTTTAACTTTTACTTAATATAATGATAGATTTGATTTTTTGAATGATCAACCCGACACAATATAATGGAGTGTTGATAAAAATGTATATGTAGGCACAATTTGGGCAACAGCAGTTGCTACATCAATGGCTTACACAAGTGCTAAGAGAGCTGCACTTAAGCCTAGCCTTAGGCTTATTCATGCCACGTTTCTAATCTACAAATTATACAATTTATATTGAAGCATTTAAACAATTTATATTTATCTCTGTGGTTATTTTTATATGTATTTGTTTTCTCCATCCTTAGGAATAGTGCCGGTTTGCCGGTCATTTTATCCCCACACCCGTAGGTAATTGAAGGTGATTGAAGCAGGGGACAAAAAATGTATGGGAAGGTGATTGAACCAGGAGACAAAAAATGTTTTGTTAAAACAAAAAACAAGAATAAAGGAACAATAGCAAAAGATTTATGTTTGGGTTTGTTAAGAGTTTTTGTATTTGTTGAATTTACAATTTTATATTGTTACTTTTTTGCTAATTACCATCACCGGTCTACGCATCCATTCAGCTACTGTTCTTACCATTTATAGTAAATAATCACAGTGCAACAGTCTCTTTTGTCTGGTAGGCAACCACCCACTCAGTAAAATGTTTATCCTTTTTTTTCTAGTAGGTCAACTCAAACGTTGATTTTCACTTCACCATGTAATTGATATTCATGGTTTGATATCAATTTTTTGTTTATATATTCAGGGAAATAGGTCAAACCGGTGTAGCAAACTAAATCTTAATAAATATTATTATATTTATAATAATTTTGTTTTTTGGTATAGCAGGTGGGCCCGACAACATGGGATTGGATATATGCCTATGAACATCTTTTGGGGGCTTGGAACCGGTGGCTTCACAATGCCAAACAATTCAAATGGTAACTAACTTATTTACCTATTATTTAATCTATCAAAATCATCATTCATATCTCACAAATAAACAAACTCATATATTTTTCATTTTTTATAAATAAAATAAAAAAACAGTGCCTCCAGAAGAATTGTATGCTATACAGCTGACACAGCTACAAGAAATGGGATTCTTTCACACACATGAGAATCGTCAACCACTGACACCCACCGCAGGTAATGTTCATGCCGCATCTAAGAGTCTATTTGGAATTGTTGGTTAATGTCAGATATGGAATACTGATTAAGTAATTGATGTCTTTTAGTTTATCATTTAAATGTAATGTCACATTTTAGTGTATGATTTATATGGATGTTTTTTTCTAGAGGAAGAATAGCAATGTATTTACAAACTTGCAGGTAAGGCATTACATGCAATTGTTCTTCCTTTCATTGTCTGCAATTGTGTCCGTTTGTATCTTTCTACATTTGTTTTTTTGGTGGAACATCTTTTTTCCATGTGCATTCGTAATACTTTGATTACACATATTTCCCTTTTTGTTGATCGTAATTGTTGAGGTTGGTGATGCAGTTTTTAAGGTGCTTTCTATTTCTGGAGATACACAACTTGGTAGTGAATAGTAACGGAAAAAATTGTCGCATCCGACCCCCGCAACGCGACCCCCGCAACGCGGGGGTCCCTATCTAGTTATAAGAATATTTATTGTTGGAGTAAAATACACGAATGGTCCCTATGGTTTAGGGTAATTTGCGCGTTTGGCCCCTAACTTATTTTTTTAACTCGGAAGGTCCCTATTGTTTGTTTTTGTTACGCGCTTGGTCCCCGTCTTACCTTTAAAGACTATTTTTCCCTTGATTTTTTTAATTTATTTAAATAAACACATCCCAACCCCACTCCATCACCTTACCTTACATACCCCACCATCTTTCCCTATTTAAATAATAGTATTTTTAGGTAAGACAGGGACCAAGCGTGTAACAAAAATAAATAGTAGGGACCAAACGCATAACAAAAAACAAACAGTATGGACCATCCGAGTTAAGAAAATAAGTTAGAGACCAAGCGCGCAAATTATCCCAAACCATAGGGACCATTCGTGTACTTTACTCTTATTGTTGCGGGTCAATCTAAAAGCTTAAGGATTTGAAATTTTAGGGAAATCCTAAATGTGATACTTTGTGCAAAAAGATTAAGTTGAAGGAATAGTTTGACAATTAAGGAAGGTTTAGAAGTATTAAGCTCTCTCTCTCTCTCTCTCTCTCTCTCTAAACAATTTCAAATAGGGTTTAGTAAATGGACCGGAAACAAACATATTTCAATGGGCACCAGTACCACACCAAAACAAGTACACAAATCAGTTCGAGTTTCAATATTATATTCACAAGTTTTGGGTTCGGTCCGGTTTTAGTTAGGAGTGAGCAAATGGAATGGAAAAAACAAATCGATCTGGTACCGAAACTGAAATTAAACCAGAGTACACAAATTGGTTTGGTTTCACATTTTTATGTTACAAGTTCTCGGTTCGGTCCGGTTTCGGGACCACGCTCACCCCTAATTTCAAGTGTATTATGAAGGAGAGCTTGGAAGCCGAAGGAGAATTTGAAATTTAGAAGATATTAGTAATTGCAAATATTATCATCAAGTTCAAGTGTCAAAGCCTTAAAGACATATTCTTCTTCATTACATACATTACTTTGAAGCTTTAAGTTCCCAAGAATGGTGAACCACCTTGTAAATCTGCTAATCTTGAATTGTTGGTGAAACTCAACAATTTAATGTGTTTAATGTAGATGTCAATAATCTCTGTCTAAGTAATAGAAGATAATCTATCAATTTGGTCAAATTTGAAGTTATGGAGCTTGGATGAAAATATTTATCCCCAACAATGGTGGATCATCCTTTGATCAATATGAATTTAAAACTGACTATGAATTTATATTTCTAATATGACTGGGAGTTAGATTTTAGTGTTCTAAGTTCAAATCTCAAAAAAGAACCGGATATAATGGTTATTACTAATGATTTAAGTTTTAAATTATTGATGATGTTAATTACTTAATTTAATCATGTATTACTCTAATTAGAAATCTTAATATGGATATAAATAAGTGTTAAAATAAAGTTTTGAACCATATGCTTCTACCTAGATCATTAGAATCTGTTTTGGAAATGGTTAGATCAAAATAGAAAGTATTTTCAAAAATTTTGGTCATAATGAGTTGATTGGGACCATTCACACGACTATATGCTTTCCATGACCAAAATCACATGACACATGTTTTCCCTTTTTATAAAATGGGTATATGATCTTGTCAAATATTGGTCCCGGTGTCGCTTGTATGTTTTCTTTGCTTCCTTAAGGACATGTTATGTTGGTTTATGTGTGTAAATGAGTATAAGTTTACGTGTTCGATAATCCTTATTATACTTAGGGGAGTCAGATAGAAGGTTATGTATATTTTTGAGGTGAGTATATATAAGAAGTCCCAACTTCAAGATACTTCTTTAAAAGATTTGTTGAATAAAACACATTATATATATATATATATATATATATATATATATATATATATATATATAATACATTTTGAGTTCCAAATCATGTGCATCCATTATTTGATGAGTTTTGAGTTTTGTGTGGTCCGGACACTTTTCAAGAACTTGGATATCCAAATTTTGAAGCCTTGAAGCTTCAAATGACATTCTAAAATGCATTCACGTGTGTTAGGCCTTGCAAACGCCTCACATGATTCATGTGTGGTGATTAACATATAACCTAGTAGTTTTTTAAGTTTTGAAATGGAAACTTGTATACGTGAATGTGTTGTGTGCTATTTCATGAGTAGGCTTCAATTAACCACCTTTCTATATGAGAGCTTCGAGAGTCCTTTTAGAGTGAGGACATGTTTTGGAAAACTTATTTCATTTCATACATTGCATAATATATTGTTTACCTTTTTGAAGTTTCAGAAGATTTGCGGTTAATAAATTACACTTTATTCATCGCAATGTTTTACCTATTATTAAAAATTTTAATCTTTTTTGATGTTTTTATTATATTACCAACCATATGATTACTCACTAGGTTTTATCATTATGTTCATCTTAGGTCATTATGTTTGAAATAGTGTAATACACTTTACCTAACGGTCTCTTGAGATAAATGTGATACCCTCGTATATTTTTCAACAACTTATTTATGGTTTGATTTAATGCTTGTGGGACCTTATCCACAACTTTTAAAAAAACTTACTACATACATCATTCATATTTCATACAACCGATTTATTTTGAAAAATACGTGGGCTTTTAGTATTATTATTATTCATGCAAAAACAATAGAGTTAATATCTGCCAAAAAAAAAAAAAAAGATTAAAAGTACACAAAACCGAGTATTTTTTTCATCCCAAAGCCCTAAAACCAGAAGGTGAAGTCGAGTCATTAAACCCACGCATCGATAACTCATCGATTCCCATATTCATCTTTTGATGATCGATAAAAACAACCACCACCGTTATATCATCATGAATCGCACGTCTACACCCTTTCTCCATCTTCTTCACTTCATCGTACCTCTTCTTCCCTGCTTTCCTACCAGCTTCCACCATTGCTGACTTCACAAGCCTTCTTGCAATACCCTAAACACATACAAATGATTAAATAAATCAGTAATTTCTCTTTTCACTTAATAGAGAAAAAGTCAACAAGGTCTTACTGGTCGAGGGTTATTGTGAACAATCTCCACTACTTGTTGATTTGTCATGTGTTCCCATAATCCATCCGATGCAAACACAACAAACTTGTCTTCCGGTTTTAACTCCCGAGTATGCATCGACGGCCCGCTTCTCAAAACGGGTCGCTGGATCGGTTCGCGAAGATGGAACCGCGGGAACGATGGGTCGAGGGCAAATTCGGGTTTTTTCAAATACGCGTCTCCAATCGTTCTGGATACCTAAAACCAACAACCAAAAAGTAAACACGTCAGATAAAGCTGCATCTGCATTTGTTACACTGGACAGGACTGGACTGAACAGACCTGAATGATGCCTTTGATACGCCAGACGCCTTGTTTCATGACAACAATATGAGGGTCGTCTGGATGATCAGATTTAAGTTCTTGTCTTATTTCATCCATGGAAGCGTTATGATCTTCAGTGATTTGTTCAGCTATAATTTTATTTGATTTGCGTTTATTTAAACGGCCTATCACAGCTCTAGAATCGCCCATATTAGCAACGTACAATGTGCCTTGAGATATGAGTCCAGCTAAACAACAAGATCCAACAGCAGCCATTAATGGCTTTATCCCACATGTTCTTCTCACTAGAGAGAGAAACCCCTCTTCAGTAGCAGAAACAGCATCTTTAAGGCTTTTTGACGATGTTAAATTTAATCCGTTTTCTTGAGTAAGACCTATTAAATTAACATATATTTTTTGAATTAAATCTAGGTACAATCTGTGAAGCACAAAGTACGAACTTTTATCGAGATTTATGTGATGAAAAGTAAAAAGTAGTTAAGTGAAAGTGAAAAGGGGAAAAGGGGAAAAGAAGATTGGAGAAGACTCACGGATGAGATGAGGGAAAAGGTGATCACAGATGTAGCGTGAAGCTTCTGGGCCACCATGGCCATCGTAGACGCCAATGAAGGTGGCGTTTTGACCTATCTCTACCTGACTGTGATCTTCTAAAACCTCATTGGCTTGAACAACTGCGAATGAGAATTCACCGAATGCGTGTTTTTCAAGCTCTTTAGACCATAACAGGGGATCATTCTCATCATCACCCAAGCTCTCATCCTTGTTCGTACGGGCATATAGACTTAAAGGTAACCAGAATGCTGATGCTAACTTCCCCACCCAAGAAAACATCCTTCATTTCCCTCTTAATCACCACTCTGTAAAAACAAGGGGGAAACGACAAGAACACTGTTTAGAACTTTAGATGATCACTACACCAAGTCATAATCCAGATCAATCTATAGAGTTAGCACGGGAATTATGAACAAATTAAGGGTTGTCTTTTGATCAATTACAAACGTCACAAGAAATCTCAATCGACAATTCATGATTACTGAAGAATCTGGTAATTTTAAGGGCCAATTCAATGAAACAGTGAAAACCCTAAAAAAAATGTTGGTGACAAAAACCGAGAAGGGAAATTACCTGCAAAATTAACATTTTAGAATATGTATACATGACTAAGAGTAATGCGTATGTTTAAATTCAAAGAAGCTCATCAGTAGGTTATATAAATTCCTCGAGTAAATTAAGCGCAACTAAAGATGAATATACGAGAGACACTTATCGATGCAGATGAATTACATTAAATTGATAAATTCGAACATAAATTGATCAATGCAGTTTGTGTGTAGGTGTGTGCTTGTACACGAGGGATGTGAAAAACTTACAGAGGGAGAGTGTATGAAGCAGTTGAGTCTGCTTCAAGCAATTTCTTGATTCTGTTACTGTTTCGTGGAAAATTAACGTAGATTTCCTAACGAAAGAGTATAATTCACCACAGAGGCGAACACAGAGACGAAAATCTGAGTTCGCCGGCTAATTGTGTAACCGTTAACGAAAACAAAACAGGGAGAGAATTGATCATGAGCGTGAGTGAGTGTTTCAGAGAAATTTGAAGGGGGGTAGAACTGGTGGTGTTTTTTGAGTGTGAAGGTGGAGGGCGCCGGTGGCACGGCGGCGGCAACAGGAGGAGTGAGGAAGGAAGCGTCTCTGGTGGGTGAGGCAGTGACAGAGTTTTAAAGGATCCTTTACATACACTAAGGCCCCTCGTGTATACATGAATTGATAACTTCAGCCCTTTTAGTTTTACAATTAACTTAATATTTTCAAATAGAAAAAATAAATTAAGCATAGGTCTCATATTAATCTGTCACAAGGTCAATCTAGGAGAAATAACTTTATAGGGAAAATTGGATGATTTGAATTCACATGTATGATTTTGTATATTTGAATTAATTTAGATTAATTGAATTATTATTTAATTAATTAAACAAAACTCAAACGGTTCAAATAAATCAAACATAATTAACTATTTATGTATTTAACTTTTTTATTTTTAAAATATATTTCTGTTTATTATTTATTGATATTATTTTAAATTAGATTAGAAGTCATATAAAAAGCTATAATTAATAATTTAATATGTATTTTAATTTACAAGTAAGACATTAACTTTTTATTCTTTTAGAAATTTACCAAAACGGAATTAAATGAATAACTTGTGGATTTAAACTTGACAAATCTAGATCTTAAAAGTTAACATTACATATTTTTGGAATGTATTTAGTCTTTAAAAATGGGCTAACATCATAAAAGTCCTTAAGTTTTCAAGAAATTATTGGTTTTACCCTTTCAGGTCTTTTGGGTTCATTAATGCCTAATATTTGGATAAATTATATCAAAATTGCCATTTAGCAGGTAAATAACCGGTTACCCGGTCACACTCTCCATTTAGTGGGCCATATTGGCTTCAATCCCCCACCCACGTTTATTTCTACTGTTTATTGTTTTCTCCAGTTTTTGCTAATCAATTCATATCAGATATAGTTGTGGTACATATCAGATGCTTCCTCCTTGGTACTAATTACAATTATGTTAAAACTTCATACAGAGAGAGAAAGAGAATGTGTACCTATCAGTTTTTCTTAGTCTCTCATCTTCTCACACAGCTTCACATTAATCAAATTTATATAATTCAAATGAAAAGGCTGATAATTGAGTTGCAACAAAGGGGGAAAGAGGTAGTGAGTGCACAGATGTGTTGCAATTGGAGAAATTCGAACCCCAAGTTCCAATTCACAACCAACAGGAGCATAATCATGATGGGTTTTTCGTTTGTTCGATGCCCGATGTGTTTCTCAAGAATCCTCGGTTGTGTAGACAATTTGGGTTTGATGCAAAAGCTTCAATAAGCGCAGTGGAAGGGGCCACGTCTACCAGATCCCTCAGATTCAAAGTTTTTTTTAAGATTACTTCCCTCTCCTGGCGCCCTGTTCATCATCATATTTCTTTGACTAACACCTGTAGATAGAGAGAAAAAGGGGCACAAAATAAACACGCACAACAAGGGGAATACTATGTTCTTCGTTTTAATTGTACATCCAGCACACAGGTGTTCGATAATACATAACAAGAGACGAGAGACATGTGATTTCAAGGGAGTTAGGTTGTGTGTGTGCGTGTATGTGGTGTTGAGAGAGAGAGAAAGAGAGAGAGAGAGATCATCACAACCACAGTCACCATCCTTCGATCTGATTCAAGAAGAGGGGATTCAAAGAGGGAAAATGTGGGATCAGACCTTCTAATCGAAGGGAAGAACATCATGGCAGCAATCACCATACTTTGCAACATCCACCGGAATTTCAATCATCACCAAGACTTGCAAAATTAGATTCAATGAAAGAGGGACAGAGAGAGAGATGTATAAAGGGTAAAAAAAATTCACCCTTTTTTACAGAGCAAAGGGGGAAGAAGAAACAGGTCCTTATTTCACACATGAACACAGTCATAACATCGATGACTGGAAGTTGACCGGTAAACCTCCTAGAAGGGCATACATGTAAAAATTAATTCAAATATCCGGCATTAACGAACCCAAAAAACAACGGAGGATAAAACCAACAATTTCTTGAAAACTTAAGGACTTTTATGACATTAGCCCTTTAAAAATCAAGTGAATTATAATTTAAAAAGTTAGAATTATAATTTAAAAAGTTAACATTGGACGGGATCAAATTGTCCATTTATTCATATTTTAGTTAATGTTCTTGAGTCTTTTCCTCCCAACTCATTAAATTCGGTGTCAAATAAGCTCCACATCATCATTTTTCTCTCCTTTCTTTATTTCTCTCTTTAATTTTGTCCAACCTACGATACATGAAAATTATATCTTTTTCAACTCATTCAACACACTTAATTTTTAATTTTAAAATAAACACAAACTAATAAAAAATATACAAAATAATTTACAAAATATTAAAATTATACAAACTAGTATAAAAACATATAAAGTTATTTTGGTACAAGTCTAAAAACAAAAAGTACAAATAATTATTGCGGTTGAAGGAGTTAAGTAATCCACATATCACCCCACCAACCTTCCCATAAAAGCATGACTCCGTTTCCCCTTAGATCTTTATTGTTAAAATAAAAATAGAAGAACAAGTTTAATATTGTATAATGCATTACATATGTTAATCTTTTTGAACTAATAAGTATGGGGTGTTCAAAATCTTAACATGAATTTCTTTTTTAATATATAATTTTGCAATTTAGCTTTTAAAAAAAAAAAAAATCTTTACAGTTTAGTCTTTGTTATGGGAATAAATTGTCAAATTATATGCAACCTACTATAGTATTCATATTTGGAGGTTAGATGTTGATAGTGGGCATATGCCTTAATGTGATGTTTCCTTTTAATTAACAGACTTAATGTGATATAACTATTCTTTGACAAATATATACATAATAACTTTTTTTCTTAGTTTAAAAAGAAAGATCATGATGTTTCCTATATTAATTAAATGATAGCTTTTTTTATTTTTGCTCTCACTTATATTCTCCTTCAATTTTACCAAATATGTCATCATTGCCTCATATAGTTATAAACTTTATTCATCCGTATACTAAAGGATGTTTTTGCTTTTGTAAGGATATTTTGGTAATTATTGATATATTCATTAGACGATATCAAGAATTACCAAAACATCCTTACAAAAAATGCACTTCATACTTAGAATCTAGGTGAAGGGCTTCACATGCAACGTTGAGGAAAGTCAAGGGGTGTAATGAGGTAGATGGATGTTCCTTTCCAATATTTTTGGAGGAGCAAAACTCAAGTGATCCGTGAACTGACTTATACTATAAGGATGCTTTTGGTTGACCAAACCCTATCCGATCCATGGTAAACTTACATTTATACCCATTGAATAAAAGATATCATATTTTTATACAACTGACAATAACATATATGACTGTAATTTGATTCTTTTTAACAAATATTATGATCATATACTTTTAATATGCGACTGATTTTCCCTAGTTACCAGTTTTGGCACCTTACAATTGTAATCTATTGATTATTCATTCAAATTTTTGTGGCTTTTTTTTTATCTTAACGGGAGTAGCTAGATTGAGCCTTTAGAGACGCATAGAGTTTAACTAGTTTGTTTGATCATCCGTCTGTGCATCAGGCTGTGGGGAGTGGTCACCACTAACTCATCGAAAAAATGGTGTCACATCTGCGTCACGTCAGCTTCACCACCAATCTACTAAACATAGGAAATGGTCACCACTCCACAATTATCTTTTTTATTTATTTTTATTTTTTTATGATTAAATTAAATAAAAACATAATTTAAATAAATATTAAAATATTTTATATTAATTGAAACCAAATTAAATTAATTAAAAAAATAATTTAAAACATAAATATATATTTTAAAAACATAGAATAATAAAACCATATTTCATTTTAATATATATATATATATATATATATATATATATATATATAGCTGAGGGTTTAATTTAATTTAAAGATAAGTATAAGGATATAATGAGATACAAATAAACATTTTCAGGGACCATATATGTAACTTCAATAAAAGAGAAAATGGATGAAAAGCGACGTTGGTGCGGTGCTTATTTGGGACCGGTTGTCTTGCTCCGTCTTACCACCCACGCCACATCCAACCCAACCATCCTAGGGTGGTGTTCACACGTCTCCAGGGTGTACACCTCAGCATTCCACGCGTGGAACAAGTACCACTACGAATAGACTCATAGTGATGATATAGTGGGAATGCGGGATGATACTTTTCATGACAAACTTTTGACATTTGGTTGATTTTTATAATTGTTAATTCAAGTCTATTGTTTCCATCAACAAGTTTCCCACATAAATCAAAACTTTCAAAATATGACTTGCTTGTGCTGAAAGAAGTTATCTTGAGTTAAATGGAAGAAGGTTCTTGTGCCGAAATTAACAAGTTAAGAAGGTTAGGTATTGGTAGTCTCTTTTCTATTCATGCTAAAAATGAAGTGGCGGTTTTTTTAATGAGCCAGGATCTCTTTGGGCTAAATTGTTTCTAGGGGTGTTCGTTTGGATGGATCAGTTTGATCCGATCCAATCAAGTAAATCCAAATTGATTTCGGTTTTCAAAACATGAATCCAAATTGTCCAAACTAAATTCAAATCCGTTCCGATCCGATCCAATTACAATTCGGTTGGATCGGTTTTTATAATTCGGTTTTCAAAAACCGAAACATTTTAAAACGACATATATTACCCAACTTTACACAAGAAGCAAAAACAAATAATTTAGTTGTAATTTAAAATTTATAAATAACTAATAAGAAGATATATATTATAGTTAAATATTTTATAGGTACAAAACTTTCAAGAGAAAATGCATATTAATGTTTTTTTTATCGGGTGAAATGTTTTGTACCTATTTGAAAAAATAAATTACAAAATTAATAAATAACTATAGATATATATTATAAATAGATAAATAATAAATGTTATTCGATTTTTTTGGACTATTCGGTTCTTATTTTATAAACCAAAACCAATCCGAAATCCAAAATAATAATTCGGTTTTGTTGAAAACCAATCCAAAAATCCAAATATCCGAACCAAATAGTCCAATCCAAATTGTCCAATTGGATAATTCGGTTTTATCCGAATAGTGAACAAGCCTAATTGTTTCGGTCAATTCTATGAGATGGTATTTGATACTTGATAGCATCATAGTTTGACATAGTATCTATATTAACGTTTATTATAGTTTTAGAGTTAGAATAGGTTCCCATATTATAATCTATAAATAGTCTCTCTCTCTCACTCTCTCTCTCTCTCTCTCTCTCTCTCTATATATATATATATATATATATATATATATATATATATAAATGTTTTTTTTGCCACATGTCATATTCTCCTTCATTTTGACACTTGTCATTTTGTGAGAGTTTTAGAATTTTTATTTTTCACTTGTCATTTTTTAGGGATTTCCATTTTCTTAAAATAAAATTCCATAAAATTGTAATGAGTTTTATAAGGAAATAAAATCATCTTATTAATTTGATAATAAATTCTCATAAATACTACAAACGATTTAATTTCTTTTGCAAATGTTCCAAAAGATTACATTCTGTTATGTAAAGTATTAACTTTATAAAATATTTCATGTTTATATGTTGATATTAAATTTTTATTTTTAATAAACTCGTGTAATACACGGGTCTCACACCTAGTATATATATATATATATATATATATATATATATATATATATATATATATATATATATATTAGTGTTGTAAGTAACGGCTTAAGCGGCCGTCTAGGCGCTATGCGGTCTGCAACTGATTACGATTAGCAGTACTTGGCATTCGTAGGCTGAAATATTTTAAAAAATTCAAATTTTCAAATATTACACCAAAATTTATAAAATTTTAAATTTTTAAATATTCAAATTTTCAAATATTGTAACAAATATTTTAAAATTTTAAAATTTTAAAATTTCAAATACTAATTTTATTAGGATATACTATTATGTTTTAAAATAGTTTTATTAGTAATTTAGGGTCCCCGATTAATCTCCGTCAAACTGATTAATCGTTTGACCTAGTCAACCGTCAAGCTATCGCCGAACGATATTTACAACCTTTATATATATATATATATATATATATACACACACACACACAATGTACAAGTATCTCAAAATGTAAAGTGTAATTTTCATCCTTCAATTTTGTATAATCTGTTACTTGTAATCCCTGTATTTTATAAAACGATATTACTTTATCTTTTTCTTTTTAAAATATCACTTTCACCATTTCCACCTTAATTGAGCTTTATCTAGGAATAATAGTATGTGGGACAACTATGTTTTCTAACGTGGTTTTCTATCACGGATGATTCTTTGACTAGCTACAGCCTACAGGTATGGTTTAGATCGGGTGTTTCGTTTGCAACTTTTGATCTTCCAGTTGCATTATAACAAGTCTTTTTATGTGTATAAATGAGGTATCTTGGAGTTCTTATTGTGTTCAATAAATAATTATTATTGTAAGAAATAATTTTTACGATCATTTTGTTCATGTATCTATTTCAGAAGAAGTTCAAGCTCTGGACACCAAACATAACTTTATCGGAATTGAATAATGGCTCGACATCGTACATATTTATCGACCAAGAAAATGTTAGATTGATCCCCGACAACGGATGAATAGTCTGTGACATTCAATATATGTTCTCGGCACCGAATATATGTTTTCGGCAACATTGTCGTTAGCTTGAACTGAACATAGTTTGAAGAATATTCAATCGTGGATATGAGGTCTGGGTCACGAAATATATTTTCTTAGCAATGTTAAATTCAGATTGAAAGACCATAATTTAAAGGAGGTTAAATCGCATATAGTTTTCGAGACCAAACGTATTTTCTCAGTGAGCAATCCTAAACGTCAAACTTATTATCGTTGTTATTTCTTTAACGACGTTTTTCGGCACTAAATATTGTTTTGTTATCTATACATTGTTATTCTACGTTAAATCAACATTTTTATATTTTGTTAATCTCATTTGTATATTGATAACATTGTCATAAATGATGTAATCGGGGTATTGCAATAAATTGAAGATATTCATTGGTAATACGATTTATTTGATAAGTAACCCATTAAATATCAGATAAATCAAAATTACAATTTAATATTTCATATAATCTTCATGATCTTTCTTTTCCTCTTCCAGTATTATGATCACATCTTTATACAAATTCGTCAGTATATTCTCATCCTCGATTTCTTCGAGGATATGAAATAACGAAATCTTTTCTGTCCAACTCAATGGTCTTCAAAACTTCAACTTTTCCTTCTGTAGATATCAGGTTGATCAAGTTGGAGGAAATTTGTATGCACTCGAAGTTCTCTTATCTTGTTCATTTTGTCAAACTTCGATTTTGAAATTTTGGAAAGTTCCTTTAGCAAAAAAAAATGACAAAACTTCAAAAATGGTCCCTGTGGTTTTAAAAAATATCAAGTTTAGTCCCTAAGTTCAAAAAACCTCACAGATGGTCTCTGTGGTTTCAAAACTTTTAACAAATAGTCCTTTTCGTTAACTCCGTTAGCTTTTGGCCGTTAAGTGAAGGGTATTTCTGTCATTTCACTGCTACAGAGACCATTTATGAAGATTTGTCTTATTTAAAAAAAACTAATTATTTAATATTAAAGGGTCCCACCCTCTCTCTCTCTCTCTCTCTCTCTCTCTCTCTCTCTCTCTCTCTCTCTCAAAAACATCGAACCACCTTCTCCATTAGAATCGAAGCTGTTATCTGCTCCTTCTACCATCATCACCACCAGGTGACACCGGCCAAGGTAAGTGATTTCATGCCTCTACTCCGATCAAAACACACAGATCCACCGTCATCCCTTCCCTTCAGCAACCCCTTTTTTTCGATTGTTCAACAGTAAAATAAGTATCTCCTACCTCCATTTTCGTTCCCTTCATCTTACTTTTACCCTGTCACCACCATCAATCATAGTCCATGGTTTCTTTCAAAGAAGAGAGCAAACTAGCGTAAGATGGTGGAGTAGGATCAGATATCGTTTCTGTATTCATGTCTAGATCACGAGATAACCTTCGGGTTCTTGGAGGAACCATCGCAGCCATTTTTGGGTTGCTGGACTGTGGAGTTCTACCGGCGTTGTTGTCAATCTCTGCTAACGATTTCCTTCTATGACGCAAAGGATCAGTCTCCCCTCTGTCGATTTGCTCTTGGCTTGGGTTGTCAGTGAAAACCTGAAGGTGTGTCCTCGCCGGAGATACATTTCGCTTCACGTGAATCCTCTTCACTGTACTGGTATTTGGTTGTTCGGCACCACCATTGTTGCTTTTGTTAGTTACCGGAACTGAAACCATCTTCGCCGGCCTATGCTACTGTCGACGTCGGTCGCCCCGATGTTTAGACTACGAAAAGGTGACTCAGACCTCCTACTAGGGGATATACTTATTCTTCTTTCTTTACTGCAAGACCTGTGGCGTTGCATTCTAGAAGGAGACAAAACCCTAACCTCCTCCCTGTGCCGGTGGCGGTGGTTGTGCAGTGCCTCATCGTTTTCAGTCTTATCATCATCACCATCGTCATTCTTCAAACTGGTGTCCAAATCGGAATCGAAGCTCCTCTTGGAACGAGAGTATCTTCTTCTGCAATTAGGGTTTTGAGATCCGGAGGAATTACTCTGGCTCCTCCTGAACTCTGAGATTGAGCGTCGCCAGCGGTAGAACTAGGGTTTAACGCATTGGGGTCGTCTTCATCGTCGTGTCTTTTGAGTTCATGGTTGATTTGGTGTTTGATGACGAAAATTTCCTTCTTCAAAACCTGTTGATCATTCTTCGTGTTCTATGGTTGTTGAGGGCTCGATTTGAGGTCGGATTGCGGGGAAGCTGGCTTAAGAGCGGTGGTTTTGGTGTTCTTGCTGAAACAAGCACCCAGAGAGAGAGAGAGTGAGAGAGAGAGAGAGAGTCTTTAATATTAAATAATTAGTTTTTTTTAAATAAGACAAATATTCATAAATGATCCCTATGGCAGTGAAATGACAGAAATACTTTTCACTTAACGGCCAAAAGCTAACGGAGTTAACGAAAAGGACTATTTGTTAAAAGTTTTGAAACCACAGGGACCATCTGTGAGGTTTTTTGAACTTAGGGACTAAACTTGATATTTTTGAAAACCACAGGGACCATTTTTGAAGTTTTGTCAAAAAAAATTGTTTATGAGGTTTGGGGTATCTACTTTGTCTAATTGACGGTTTTGGTCAATATATGGTATAGTCTTTTTGATGGAACGTCTTATTCATACATATTTTCCCCGTAATTTTCCTATTATTATCAATAGAGTCTTGAATATGTTAAATTAGTACTTCAAGTTTTGTCTAATAGACAGTTTTGGTCCCTCAACTTCAAAAGCTTACACCTAGACCATCATATTGGCTGAGAAGCTAACTAGTACGTTGATAGTTCCCTGATTAATTCCATCCCATAAAATTAAAGCCTTTCAAGTCATATTTGATCAACAAGAGTCAACTAAAACTTTTAGTATATTTCTATCATCATATCCATCATATATTTTATTTATAAATTTGAAGTAATTAATTTTAAAAGTTTTTATTTTATTATTCAAAAAAATTATATTTTAGCTAAAAATGACAAAACTTTTAGTTCGGAAAACAGGGTGTTACATAATTTGCAAACTTAAGCTTTAACTCGCACCAATTCATTCTTTTTCTCTTCAAATCGTCACAGGAGGTGGTTCCCCCACCCTTCTGTAACACCATATTTTCGCCTTACAGTATAAACGACCGGTCATGTAAATAAACGTTTTTGATATAATACTATTTAGGAAATAGTCTTGACAAAAGTCGTAGCAATCGCAAAATCGGAAGCGTGCATATAGAGAACGTGCAAATCTGACTTCATAAGAGAAAGTTATGATTTTTAAAGTTGCAGCACGACAGTGTGCGATAAAGAAACCGAAACTAAAGATCGGTTGATTGTTAGGAAAAATAATCTAAACGAGAGTTGAAGATCTTGTCAATACCTATCTGTCGGTATAAAGATGGTCGAGAACGGATATCGTATAAGAGAGTTATGATTTATACAGACTTTAACAGTCTAAGCCTATAAAAATATTACTTTAAAAATAAAGTGAGAATTAGCTGACGGAGTCTAACTGAAAGTTATAGATATCGTCGATAGTTACGCGTGGAGATTAAGAACGTCAGAAACGACGATCGTATGAAGAAGTTATGAAATTTACAAAATCCATGTTTTGCACGGCACACACAACTTCAAGAAGGTGCAACGTGGTCCACAAGGGTTTTGACACATGGCAGGCAGCGAATGGATCAACGTTACCTTAGTTCGCAACATGCACCTATAGTGCTTAACACACATCCTTACTACAAATAGATATCTCTAGTTCTCACTATTTCCTCACACTCTCTTCACTCCAAACTCTCTAGAGACCACCCACCCCTCGAGTTCAACCTTTCTAGGTTTTTGGAGTACTTTAGCGAAGCTATGAGGTAGTAGTCCGGTAAAATAGAAGTGCTCGGTATCGAATCCATGCCAGTGATCTTCCCGATTTTCGCTAGGATCCTTGTTAACACTTGTTAGTCGCGTTACCAACCAGATTGGATCGCCAGTAGAATCGCCCAGATAGTTGTTAGTCATTTGAATAACTGTCCAGGTGAGTTACTTCACTATAATGTGTATTACAATACATATCCATATATGTTAGGATACAAGAGCTAGTAGAGTAGAGTCGATAATATAGTCTCTATGTGTTCAATGTTAGTGTACTCGAAGTTAATAGAGTAGAAAGTATAGCCTCTATGTGCATGTATTAGTAAAGCCTAAAGTGTAGTCTCTTTGTGTGTAATATGATTATTTATGTCGGGAGGGGCCCGTCATGTGGATTGGACGGGGCCCATTATGTAGTTTGGGTGGGGCCCGTTTATATGTAGGTTGGGCAGGGCCCATTGTGTAGTTTGGGCGGGGCTGTATATATGCTTATTGGGAGGGGCCCGATATATGTATTATGGTATAAGACATTTTGGGAAACTCACTAAGCTTCTTGCTTACCCAGTTGATTATAGATATTTTTCAGTCACTTCATTGACTCGTAAGAAGGGCAAGGTTCAACTGTATACACACACATTCGCAACATGTTTTCGCATAATGTAATTACACTATGATATATTTTAATAAATAAAAATGAAAATTTTAGGTTGAAAATGGAGACGTTACAAGTTGGTATCAGAGCCCTGGTTTTAGTGAACTGGGTGAATACTCGTGTGAGTCCAGATTCAAATTAAGGACCTGAGTAATTAATAAATCTTTTCATAAAAAGAATAATACAAAAAGGAAAGATTGTGATGCGTACAGTCAGCCAAAACTCATAAAGGAAAGTGATTCCCAAAATATTCATATTTGTTTTAATTGTTGATATGTGAAATGTTAGAAATGCATGCTAGTATGTAGGTTAGGGATCTTTTCAGGAATTGACAGTTAGAATTTCCTGAGGCTTAAGATGCCTTATAGCCTAGGAAATTTGTTTGTTATTGGCTACTTAGAACCTATATTAATATTAATTAGTTATTTAACAAATACGTTAGGTTGCATGCTCCTAGATTTAAATAGTTTTAGATTTCTTGATTTGATGTTATTGCACAGCTCTCGTAACCGCCGTAGTGTCGGATCTTTCAGTCGACAAACTGTTTGATTTCATAGGCATGTAATCGTATTTGTCCGATAATTGGTTAATGTTGGTAGAAGTTCTTCCTCAGTTAATAGTAAGGTGAAGTGGAAAGGAATCCTAGAAGGAGAGTTTAGGAAGTTTAATATATGTCTGATAGGGCATATATTCGTAAGGTAGGGCATCGGTAAAGATGTAAAGTCGTAGTGGAGTCTAGGAAAAACCTGTTGTATATGCTCATGGGACACATACATATATATGTTTAGTGGTCATTGTGTGTAGTGTCGGAAGTGACTTGGAAACTATGAGACAATTTTAGGACAACTATGAGTAGGTGTGAAAGGTAGTAGAGGCCTATACTACCCGAAGCACAGGACTTGCACTTGGATCAGGAAGAGTCACAAAGTTACTAAGGCACTGGTAGTTGGGTAGATAGTATGGCTAACACTATAAATTCATTTTGCGTTATTTCTGTCATTACTTATTGTACGGTGATGTCTATAAGAATGACTCTAAGTTTGGGCCCCGATGGCCATAAAAGATCGAGTCTTAATAAAGTAGAATTGTGTAAGTGAGTTGGTTCTGAGAACCTTGACCGATGTAGCACCGAATTTAGAATGAAAAAGTACAATTAGAACGCAAAAAGGTAATCATCCCAGAGAAACGAGAAGGGTCCAACAACCATTGTTGTTGCTAGTATTTCGACTACTTTAGTAATACCCCCTTATATCAATTAGTTATATGTGTGTGTTAGTGCGTTCCTAGACAACATTGTGCTTGTCATGACCTTATCCTGTTTTGGTCGGGATATGCAAGGAGATTACTACGGTAGATACGAGTAGTAGTACGGTGATAGGAATATCGAAGGTCATTGAATATGACAACCATGAGTTTTTTCAAATTCAAAAGGAACTACTAGTCATATAGGCAAAGACAAGTTAGAATTCAGCTAGTTACAAGCAACAGCAAATGATGGGTCGAGCCCAAGTAGGGGAGAATCGACCCCTAAGGCGAAAGTGCGAAAAGTAGTTCGGCTTTCGATTTCGATGTCAAGATCCAGGAAAGTTGCAACACGAGTAGGCAGAGGTTGTTAGCTTTGATTTTGTTGTATGAGTAACAGAAGAAAGAAGTCTTATGTTAGATTACATATAGGCTATGAGTTTCTTGCTTCTCGAGGAAAGGTTAGTCTTTCCTCCCAAGCGTCTGATAGGATTTAGGAATTGGCAAAATTCCCAGGTACGAATCAGATAGCCAAGAAAACCACCTAGTTTCGTACCTTTACAAATAAGGAATTCGTCCTCGCAGCAGAGGACCAAGAATTCAATAGGTGGTATAGTTTGACATAGAGAGCGTCAAGTACTCAAGGGACACACTGTAACACCCTAAATTTCAATACAATTTTTCACTTTTAAAAATATAATTTCATTCATAAATATTCTCAAATCTCAATGTATCACATATCAACTTCATAAAAACACATCCCAAGATCAAAATGTGTAAAACTCCAATAGTGTGTACTGATCATGCCGGCGCCTTCCCGCGATCCTCACTGGTACCTGAAACACATAACACAAAACACTGTAAGCATAAATGCTTAGTGAGTTCCCCAAAATACCACATATAACACATATTAGCCACTCGAGGCTATAACTCTGTGGACCCTCTGGTCCTAACTCTGTGGACCCTCCAGTCCTAACTCTGTGGACCCTCTGGTCCTAACTCTGTGAACCTTCCGGTTCTAACTCTGTAACTCTGGAACATACACGGCATGAAACACATAGAAATAATGCAGTGTATCACAATCACATAAATAGCATACAAGATACTCTGTCACATAACTCTAATTACCACTCTAGGTAAAGT
This sequence comes from Lactuca virosa, assembly GCF_052849685.1. Lineage (NCBI taxonomy): Eukaryota > Viridiplantae > Streptophyta > Magnoliopsida > Asterales > Asteraceae > Lactuca > Lactuca virosa. The sequence goes on along the minus strand of NC_136430.1, from coordinate 416,680,015 downwards.
ATAGTGAGAAGACTCACCTCGGGTAACTCGGTAAACCTCGAGCTCTGAAATACTACACTAGCCTTCGCCTAATCACATAAATAATTACTCTAATTAATACAAATTCTAAAGGCTAGGCCAACCCCTCTCTATAAGTTCTCTAAGAAGGGTAAAAGATCATTCTACCCCTCTAATGGCTCATAAGTCCAAACACTGACTAAACCCTAAAAGTCAACAAAAGTCAACGGTCAACATTGACCGGACTCGCCGAGTGCACTAGAGTGACTCGGCGAGTACATGCATGTCCTCTTCGCCCCTGGTCCTCACTTGACTCGCTGAGTCAACCCTATACCCCACGGGTCGTCACAGGTCGCGAGTCGCGGGGCAACCCGTCTCGACTCGTCGAGTCCCTTATGGGCTCGGCGAGTCCCTCCCATGACAACACTCATCTGACCTCTTGAGGTCAGATCTGCTTCTCTAATCTATAGATCTGACTTCCCCATGACAAATAAACATGTAAAGGTCGAATCTTTCTACACATGCAATGCTCCCAAGGCTTATTTTGATGAAATCCCTTCTAACATGGCAACCTATGTCCAATTCCTCCATAGAACCACAAAAAGCAGCAAGGTTTAGGCTCTCTGGACCTCAAAAGGTCCAGATCTAGAGTTTAGCACTCAATGGGACACTATACACAACTAAACAAGCCATAAAAGGGTATAGAAAACCCTAATTTCAATGCCCTTAAGCAAAACAAAAGCTTAGGATCAAATAGCTACCTCAAACTTGAAGATCCAAGCCAAAAACCCACTGAAATGCAATCCTCTTGACCTCCCCTTGCTGGAAATACTTTCTTCTTTGCAAAATCACACCAAAAATGATCAAAAAGGCTCAAACTCTCTCACAATCGCTAGGGTATCTCTCTCTGGACTGGTAGCCGCAAATGGAGGCCATAAAGGCCTTTAAATAGGGCTCAGGCCCTGAGATTTAGGGTTTCATTTTACAGCGCGGACTCGCCGAGTCCACTCATCGACTCGTCGAGTCCCTCATTAATCCTGACAAGAATTCGCGATCCTACTCGGCGAGTCTGAGCGCCTACTCGCCGAGTCCCTCCCTAAAACTCAAGGTAAATACTTAAAATAAGATACCTGGGAATCCGGATGTTACACACACCGAACTTAGAGATTCAATTTCAACCATATTAAGAATTTAGTTAACCCATGCCAAAGGATTTTAGTAGTAGAATCAACATCAAGGGATAGAGTATTTTCCGTAAGTACGATTAGAGACCCATAGGAGCATACCATTCGAAAAGGACTATCCCCATTAAGCATATGGTAATACTTCAGTTTTATATTAGGTAGACTACATGTTTAGTTTAGTTATTCTTTTAATCGATAAGCGTGAGAATTAATATAAAACTAGGATAAAATTTTAACATTTATAGGTTGACATAGGACGACATATGACTTTAGCATCCGTATAGTGTAGATTAAGGACCTAGGATCGATTATAGACTCAAAAAGTTAAAAAGCAAAAAATTGTTGTGATAAGTAAATATTAAGGAAGAATGATGACTAGGTTCCTTTATGACAATGAGATAATGGTTGTGAGTCTTTAAGACCACCACAAGGTTGATCGTGAGTCTTCAGACCTAGGGGATGATGACAAGAGTGATCTGGCATCAAAATCCCAGTAGTTGGATAAGTGTCACGACGTATAGTGAACGAATTGTGCGAACAATAGTTGTACCTTGATATAGAAAAAGTAGTTAGAGCATTGCAAGAAGGATTCTGGTAACCTAGTTTTCATTATAATCTAGTAAGTTGGAAGATAGGAAATCCTTATAATGAGTGTGCCACCAATATTAAAGTATTGGTTCCAGTGTTTTCAAGCCGGTAAACCTGTTATACTAGTTTTGGTTAAAAATTTAGGATGATGGAACACCTGAACTAGGTAGATAAACCACTTACAATTTAGGTTCGTGAGTGTTTTAATGATGTAACTTAAGACTTTTAAAGGAATGTTCTGAATAAGTAAATTTCGTTAGGATGTCGTAGATAAATTTTCCCAATTAATCGCTTTATATCGAGTCGACAGTGTTCCTAGTCAGAAGAAAAAAAATCGACATTTCACTTCTAAAGGTAATAATTCGTCGTAAAATATAAATTTTGGAAGTCCATACCGAAGAATTCCTGATTTTGGAAGATTTCGCAAGAAGTTCAGGAGTACATTTAAGATAGAAAATGAAGTTCTACGGCTAAATAAGTACATACATATGAATTCGATACGATAACGCTATCTAGATCTTAGGTTGGTCTCGTAAAACCCTAGTATAATAGTGTGTAGGCATTATTCTAAGGAGTGCTAAGGTGCGCTAGGATTTCGAGGACGAAATATCTATAAGTGGGGGAGAGATAACATCCCATTTTCGCATTACAGTCTATCAGTCATTTAAATAAACGTTTTTAATAGAAGACTATTTAAGATAAATAGTCTTGACAAAATTCGTAATAATAGCAAAACCGAGACCATGCATATAGAGAACGTTCAAATCTGACTTCATAAGAGAAAATTATGATTTTTAGAAGTTGCAACACGGTAGTGTGCGACACATAAACCAAAATGAAGATCGGTTTGTAATGTCCCAAAAATAAGACCATAAATTTTTTCATTTTTAGATAAATAAAACATCAGACCATATCGTTGTCATAAAACCAAAGTTATCAAAATGTATCGATACATCATTAATATCAGAGTAAATCACAAAATATGGAATCGAGTTGTGTGTGCTCCGCAATCATCCCGAGCTCTTCCCTTTGGAACCAGAAGTACTTGAAACATAAACTGAAAACCGTAAGCACAAAGCTTAGTGAGTTCCCCAAATACCACATACCATACATACACAAATAAACATATAATAGGCCCCGCCGTTCATCGGGCCCCGCCCGACATACATATAAACATATGACATATAAGCACATACACATGCAATATCACAAAGATACATAGCATACAGAATAGTCATCGGGCCGTACCCGACATCGGGCCCCACCCGGTAAGCATACGAGTACAAAACACATGCAAGAGTCACGTAGACATATAGCATCCTAACATAAAAAAATCATGGATCGGCATTGGTGCCTTCGACCCGCTAAATATGGTGAGGAAACTCACCTCGCACTGTCGAATCTCACAAAAAGAATCTCTGACTGCTGGCCCACTAAAATCCCCGCGCTATCAATCACAAAATGATCATCCAATCAATAATTGGATCCTAATCCATAACATCAGGGTAAAAAGATCATTTTACCCCTTCCTTAGTTTGGTCCAAGACTAAGGCCCATACCTATAATCCAAAAAGGCCCAATTCCTAGTTAATTATCCTAGGCCCAAACATGGCCCAATTTGGAAATTTGGGCCCAATCCCTTTCATGGGCCTTTTCCATGAACCCAAAACAAGAACCATCCCAAAAACTTGATGGCCCACAAGGCCCTAAGCATCTAAGCCCAAATATGGCCCAAATTGAAGCCCAAACGTCCGAAGCCCAGCCTGCTGAGTATGCCCCGCGTACTCAGCATGTACGCGCAACGTACTCGCTTAAGGGCTTGTACGCTAAGCGTACCTGCATGTATGCCTAGCGTACTCCTACTATATGGCCAACATCCATTTTCCAGCTCCTAATCGATTAAGACCTCCATCCAAACTCAGATCTGACTTCCTTAAGATGGTTTATCACGTAAAGTTGCCAACTTTACGTGCATACATGGCTTAAAGAGGTTCTAGAGCTCAATAGAGCTTAATAAATGACTTAATACATGCATGAGAGCATCATACATACTTATAAAGCTAGCATTTTTTCTTGAATCTCATGCATTTGAAACCCCCATAAAAATTTGTCAACACCTCATGCATTTGAAACCCCCACACCCTTTCACCTTCAAAGTAATTAATCACACATAATCCCATTCACACACTCTATAAGTTCAACACCTCATGCATTTGAAACCCCCACACCCTTTCACCTTCATTATATATGTAGTTATATTAGTACATTTTTCTTACAAAAAGTCGTCATTTGGTTGATGATATTATGATTCAAAATTTTTCATATAGTTGAAGCATTCACGATCCAAATATGATGATTTGAAGAAATGGGTTATGTCGCATCGATGGTAATTGTAATATGATTTTATCTTTCAACCAAAACAAATGAAGTTTTTCTATTCTTTCTTTATATTCAATTTCTCATTTTATCTTTATATGTGATTTATATGTATTACTCAATCTTGAATGTGACTCTCCAAACATCAATGTTTTGCTTGGAATATCTTTCTCATTCTTCTTTTTCAAGAAAAACATTTTGATTGCAGGTTAGTGAAGAATTGTCATCAAGTTTCTATGGTTGAATGGTGTTAAATAAAGAAAGAAGATTCAGAAAACGGATATATGTTTTTTTTTTGTTTGAGCAAAGTAGACGAATGTTAGTTTTTTCTTTTGATTTAAACGTATATTTATGTAACATTTTTATTTATATATTCAACCACCCAATGTTCTTATTTATTTGATTGTAGTTTTTCTATTTTGATTATGTTTATTTTCTATTAATTTTTGTTGGATTGTCCTACACAACATATTTACAAGACAATATTTAAAAGATAACATAATTTTTAACATTTGATATGTAATTATGATGACTTATCATGATATGTTCTTCATATGAAAGTAATTTATCCATATTACTACGACAAGAATTACATATGACATTTACGAAAATATATATTATATGTGATTTGTTTAACATATATATGCACTTATGTATGTTATAAATTTATAATTAAATATCTTTATGTTTAATAATTGAAGGGATTAAAATGATGCATCAAAACCAATTATTTAGACGAATATAATAATAATAATAATAATAATAATAATAAGTATACATTTCCAAGTATCGTATTCATTTGAAACTCACACTACAACTCAAGAGTTTTCTAATTTATGTATATTTATTAGTTACAACTCAAGAGTTTTTAACTTATGATTATTAATTAGTAATCACTAATAACTTTTTATTTTCCTTTCTTTTATAAGGTTGTAAAGTTTTTCTCATTAAAAACATTAATGTATTTGAAGAGATTTGTGATTTTAATATGAAAAGTTAATATAAATGTTATAATAAATGTTTTAGTGTTTTTATATTATTAAAAGTTGTAGTGTTTATTTTTCATATTTTTTATTATTCGTTGTATATATATCTTTTTTAATACAAATTTTATAATAGATGTTTTTGTATTTTTATGTTACTAAAAGTTGTAGTTCATATTTTTGTTCATATATTTTGTTACCCGTTATATATAGATTATCATATGTTTGATATATAATTTACACAATTTTAAACGGTTTATAAAATTATCAAATAATTGTATATATCACAATGACTTCAAAATTAAAACTATAATCAGCATATCATCATACTATATTATAAAGAGATCATTTTTTTCTTTCACCACATTCATTTGAAACTCCAAACTTTTCATATTTCCATACAATATGCTTAATTTATTAACTTAAATATGCTTTTAGTTGTAAACATTATCATAAATGGAAGAATTTGTGACTTATCAATATGATATACTTAATTTGTTAACTTCAATATATAGTTAAATAAATAACCTACATTAATATATCAAATAAGCTTAAAAATTTAGTGTAAAATTTAAAACCTAAAGTAAAATATCAAATAGTGTTTAAAAATTCAATATATATTTTTTAACATAGTTAAAAGGAAAACATTAAATATAATAATAATAAAAGAACCTAAATTGATGAATCGAATTAACTAACAGGTGTCTGAAAACTATATATTCTAACAATATATTTTTAACCTGCGTCGCGCAACGCGCGAGAATTCGTCTAGTAAACACTATAAAGTTTGCACCTTTAAGCATAAAGAATCCTCCAAACATCCACATCCACAAGATTTAGCTTCTAAAACGGCCTTAACCCATCAAGACCAACCAAAAAGGGACAAAGAAGCATAAAACCATAACATGAAGAGATCTAAGCAAGGAGAAGACAAGGTATAAACTTTATACCTGAAAAGACTTGCAAAATGAGTGGTGATTCTGGATCTCTAAGCTTCACACTAAGCAATGCACCTTTAACATTCTTCTATCCCTTCAAAATGAGCAAAATAAGCACCAACTTCTTCTCAAGAGTTCAAAGACAAAAAATTGGAGGTAAAGAGGCCAACCTAGGGACTTAAGGAGTTTATATAGGGTGCAACACCCTAAAATTAGGGTTTCATTAAACCCTCGTAAGCCTCGGTTCCGCGATCAATCCCACTTTGTACGCTAAGCGTACCCAACGGTACGCCACACGTACTAACCCGAAGGACCAAATTGCAATATTTAAATACAAAGGGGCTAAAATGGAACATACCCAAATCCAAGAGTTAAGCAGTTGATTGTTAGGAAAAATAATCTAAATGAGAGTTGAAGATATCGTCAATACCTATCTGTCAATATAAAGATAGCTGAGAACAGATATCGTATGAGAAAGTTATGATTTTATACGGACTTTAACAATCTAAGCCTATAAAAATACAACTTTAAAAATAAAGTGAGAATTATCCAACTGAGTCTAAATGAAATTTGTAGATCTTATCGATAGCTACGCGTGGATATAAATAACGTCGAAAGCGGAGCTCGTATGAAGAAGTTATGAAATTTACAAAATCTGCATTTTGCACGGCGCGCGCAGCTTCTAGAAGGTGCAACGTAGAAAATAGGGGTTTTGACACGTGGCAAGCAGCGTATGGATCGACGTTACCCTAGTTCACAGCGCGTACCTACAGTATGCGGCGTGCATCCTTACTATCTCTCCGGCTCTCACTATTTTCTCACAATCTCTTCACTCCAAACTCTCTGGAGACCACCCACCCCTCGAGTCCAACCTTTATGGGTTTTTGGAGTACTTTAGCAAAGCTCTGAGGCAATGGGTCGGGCAAATAAAAGTGTTCGGTATCGAAGCCCTGCCTGCGATCTTCCTGGTTTTCGCTAGGATCCCTGTAAATACTTGTTAGGGGTGTTACCAGCCAGATTGGATCGTCAGTAGAATCGACCAGATAACTGCCAATCATTTAAATAATTGTCCATGTGATTTACCTCACTATAATGTGTATTACAATACATATCAATGTTTGTTGTGATATAAGAATCAATAGATTAGAGCCGATGGTAAAGTCTCTATGTGTTTAATGTTAGTGTACTCGAAACTAATATATTAGAAAGTATAGTCTCTATGTGCCTGTATCAGTAGAGCCTAAGTTGTAGTCTCTATGTGTGTAATATGATTATGTATGTTGGGCGGGGCCCGTCATATAAATTGGACGGGGCTCATTATGTAGTTTGGGTAGGGCTCGTTTATATGTAGGTTGGGCAGGGCCCATTGTGTAGTTTGGGCGGGGCCCGATAAATGTATTATGATATATGGTATTTTGGGGAACTTAATAAGCTTCGTACATATTCATTTGATTATAAATATTTTTCAGGTATTTCATTGACTCGTAAGAGGGGCAATGTTCGACTGTACAGACGTGTATTCGCAACATGTTTCTGCATAATGTAATTACAATCTAATATATTTTAATAAATAAAAATGAAAAAATTAGGTTAAAAATGGGGACGTTACACCTTCGTTACATATACAGAATGTGACAGTACACTGCCTTTTAAGATTGATTCTTCCACTTTCATCTTCAAGAACAAGATTATCATCTTCGTGCACAAAAGTATCAGGGGTCACAAGTGGAGTTACAGACCTCTGTGTGAAATAGAATGACAAAGATTTATAAAAGCTTATAGACATGATATGAAAACAAAAGGGAAGCAGTGTTGATATCAATTATCAAATCAGAATTTATACCTCTTTTGAGTACTCAGTGAGGATTGTAGGTTTGAGCTTCACATGCTTATAAATTGCTCCAACAACAATGCACTCTTTGCCTTTCTCTAGCCCCAAAACTGTACACACTGTATCATGACAAAAGTACATGATAAGATCGTATAAAGAAACCCATAAAAAATGCATAAAAATATTTAACATCTGTGTTTTTAAAGTTGTTATGCTCTTTAAACGTAAGACAGATAAAGAGAAGTGGTGAATTTTGTTGAGGGTAAAATATGATCCTTCAACATGGAAATGGAAGAGATGAAAAAGACATTGAAGTATAATGCTATGATTGATTAAAATTTAAAATATAAAGTGATTTCACTGCTTAATTAGTTAAAAAAATTGAAAGTTTGATGCTACCAAAAGAATTGTTAATCTGCTTAATTTTGTACTGTTTAAAATTGTTAATTGCTACCAAAAGAATTTACCATTTTGATCAGCTTCTCCTTAATCTGCTTTGGCAACTGAAGAATCTCAAGGGTCTGTATGTTTAACAAATTGGAATCCACCTTCTGATACAGAGATAGCAATAACTGCTTTACCATGCAATATTCACCATTTTTTTAATAAAAAAAGGCTCATCTTTCGTGAAGATAATAAATAAGCACAAGTTTTAGAAACAGAGGGGTATTTCTGGAAATACACAAACAGAGTCATAGACTCATATGATCTTTTGTAATCAGTGGATAGAAGGAGGTAATTTGATAAAGCACGTTCATAATTTCATAACATGTAATCAATCACCCAATGCCCTTATTTGAGATTGGTTCAAAGGAACTAAATTTGTACCTTTAAAAAGCATGAAGTGTTTTATAGTCATGCTATGACTATAACACTTTGATTCTCGGGAGCATCTTGTTTCCCTTTTCTCCAGTCTCCACCACAAGTAAATAAAGAATTTTAAAATGATTCTCTGACAAAAAGCTCGGCTCAGCAACTGAAATGTGGCTGTTTTGTATGCAATATTAGATATAGAACCATCTTAAATACATAATATTACCTAAAATAGACTTAAAAATTCCATTTTTCCTCTATTCTCCATGCCCGTGTTGATTACAAATTAGTGAGTTTATATACATTTTCTACAATATTAGTCGAATATATAATCCACTGAGTTGCAAAGTATAGATCATTCTTCTTGTGGATGTTCACACATATATGTCCTTAATATGAGTTCAATATAGTTAACGATGTCCCCACTAAGAACAAAGGGCAGAGATGTACAATTAACCAAAATCATGAAAGGATATGTAATCGAATCTATTAATAAGAATTAGCGGCAAAAAATATCAAAATAGAGATGCAATATAAAAAATTGATTATTCATGTGTTTGGCTGCAACTTATTGGAAACAACTTGTAGACAGACTACCAGAATGTAAACATTAAAGAAGGTAACTAATTCGGTGGAGCAAAATTAGAAGATAATCAGTTGTTTTTTTTCTTTTTTTTTTGGAAAACTTAAAGAAAACTACAAGTTTTTGATAGGTTCTACGTATAAGCATACATACATGACAGCCATATATTCACTTTTGCCATATATATATATATATATATATATATATATATATATATATATATATAATGCAAAAATCTTACTAGATTAAATTTTACTTATGCAATGTCTTAATAGGTTAGATATTGAAACTATAATGCAAAAAAATTGAAATAAAAATGCTATAATTGCTTGAAAAAAAAAACTAAAACTATCAGGAAAGAAAATTTAAAGTATAATGCTACAATTGGTAACCAATATGAAACATGTTTAGATTTTCAAAACACCATGTCTTCAATAGATAAAAAAAAAGAGTAAGAGAAAATATCCTAATAGGCTAGATTAAAAGTACTATGTTGTAGTTGTCTAGATTTCCAAAGTACATTATCTATGTAGAAAATATATAATGTCTAATAATATTAGATTTTCCAAGTGTAAAGTTTTAATAAGAAAAAGTTTAAAGGTAAAAATTTTGCAAAGTCCGTTGTCTTAATAAGAAAAAGAAATATAAATTACAACGTTTAATTATGATACATTTTGAATATAAAATGTTATATATGTTTACCAGAATCAAACAAGTTTAGATTTTCAAAATAAAAAGTCTCAATAATAAAAAAATTTAAAGCTATACTGCTATAATTGGTAACAAAAAACAAACATGTTTAGTTTTTAGAAGTAGAGTGACTTGATTGGAAAAATATTAAAATTACAATGTCTTAATGGGTTTGATTATGAAAGTATAATGTTTTAATAGAAAGTAATATACCTTAGCATCTAAATATCATTCAGTTGCAACACACAGACTTATGAGGCCAATATGGAAAGGATTTTTTTATTGTTACCCTGTTAGACATTTTGCATTTATATTCAATAGTCAACAAAGTACAGTTTGGTTTGGTTTCTGAGCTTGTCCATAACACGTCTCATAACCTTAATGTTTTAGTGCATTCAAATACCCTGAAACCATGTGATACTTTTTAATTAGTATTGTAGTTTGTGAGGGTAGAAGAGTAAATTTACTTGCCTTTCGAATTGGATCAGAATCCAACAGAAACAGAAAGCAGTTGTTTTGTTTGAAGTAGTTGTGTAATGGGCTGTTGAGTAGTTCCATATCAAAACAATAATAGACATGTTAGATTAGAAACCGCGGATAAGAAATGGAATCGCGGATTCCGGCAGAGTTGGAATTCGAGATTCAATTTCTTGACTGACGTGTTTGGTTGACAATTTGGACGGAATCCACTTCTGTTGGATTTCTTGAAATTCCATGTTTGATAATCACAACTAGGAACTGGAATTGTGGATGCCGGTGGAATTGGAATTCGAGATTCCAATGAATGTTGCCTTTGGTTGAAAATTTAGAACTTTGTCAAATAAATTCCTTTGAATTTCATATTTGATGGACTTCAACCATTTATAGGGGCAGGTGGAAGGAATGCCAGTTTCATTCCTCCCTTTTTTATTAAATGACCAAAATACCCTTGATTATATATTGAGATAGGTTAAAGAATTGAGTGTGCATGCCATTTTGATCACGGTTGAAATTTGGACCTAATCTTTCCATTAAAGAAACAAAAACACCAGAAAGCTTATGATTGTTGGTATGAATGAAGATGGTGAGAGGGAAAGTGCTTGAGGGTGGAGGTTGTGATGGAGTCATGTAGACGATGGGGACCTGATTCAATTAGGGTTTTCTATTGCCTTTTTCAACTCAATTACATAAATGGTCTCTAAAAAGGGCAAAAATTATTTTCCCATTAAACCTAACTAGAAAATTTAGACGGTGTTAGGCTTAGGGACCATATCTGATTATATATAGTCTGTTAGGCTTAAGGACCAAAAATGCAGAAAGAACCATGGGGACCAACACTGTAAATTACTCTAAAACAACTTCGTAATTGAGCATATTCAAGCAAAAATCAAACCATTCGAGTTCCACTTCCACATAATTATCAAAAGCAATAAATTTGCAATAAAAAACAAGTACATATATATCCAAAAAGTTATTCAAAACATTTCTTAGACACAAATCAATCCAATGCAAAGCAATTCCAAGAAATCAGAAGCTCAAACGTAAAGTTATTTTGATTTCTTGCCCTGTTTTTTCTTTATAACTTCATCAACATACATAATACCTTTGCCTTTGTAAACCTCCGGTGGCTTACAGCTGCGGACGGCGGCAGCAAACTGGTGCACCCTTTGCTTGTCAATTCCGGTGCAACAAACGATATTTGGTTTGAAACAAAACACACGAACAGCAGGAGGCACTGATAATTCAACTTCGTGGCTGTACCCCAGCTTCAGAAACAATAAACGTCCTTCTGATTCCGCTCTAGCTTTGAATCCAACTCCCACGATCTTCAAAAACCGAAAGAATTGAGCTTCCATTTTATCAATCACTGTTTATAAAGATAAAACCATAACTCCGACTATCTTCAGAAACTCGATTGGTTGCATTAACAACTCAATTTGACTGATAGGTTAAACAACAATTCCAGAATTGATGATTTTATCGATTATAAACCGAATCATTTTTCTCGATTAGAACCCTAAATAACCAGTGAAACGCGGAAATTGACAAGAACAAACTACGGAGGCACCTGCTCGTATACATAGGGAGAGGATAAATACCTGAAGGTCGCCGGAGAGAGAGCTAATGCCGTCGTCGATGTTAGAAGAGATGTAGTCGCCTGAGGAAAACAATCAAGATCGCGATGTGGTGTGGTCACTGTGGGTTCCGACTTCCGAGTGAAAGAAAACCACCGAAACCCTTCAACCATCTTTTACCAAAATTCATTTTTGCCCCTTGTAGTTTTAAAATTTAGAGTGGCGTTGTTACTTTTTGGTTAAATGTTTTGGTACTTGCGGTGATTTTTCCTTTTGCACAAAATATGACAATATTGTCATTCAAAATATTTACTTGTTTATTGTTAGATTTTTTTTTATTTGTTTATTGTTAAAATTTTTATTTATGGGTAAGGCGACCTTCCAATATGGAAAGTCAAATGTTCAAATCTTTGAGGGTTTCAACTAGGAGTTCATCTTTTTTATGAAAAACAATCAAATTTAGTTTTGCTGCAAGGTACGTCTCTGGCACCGACGGCATTAAAATAAAAAAATAAAAAAAAAGATTTTTAAGTAAAATGATTTTTTTGCCCTTATCTTCATATTCTCAATCTCCTTCGTCTTAAATCATAAAAACCACACCAATTTCAATAAACACCCAAAAACTAAAACAAAATTAAGATCCAAAAAATAAAATTAAAAATTCTAACCTTTGTTTTTATTTTTAGTTTAATTACTGGGTTTTGGTTTGATTAGAGTTTACGATGAAAATTTGAGGAATTTTAGGTTTAGAGGATGAAGGAGAAAAATACGGGGACAAAATAGTCATTTCACTTGGACATTTCGCAACACATCAGTAGCAGAGACAAATTGACTGACCACTGGTGATGCGACCTAGGCTTCAACCGGATTAGCGCTGGTGAATCAGGTTCCTCGTTGCCTCTGCAAGATCACAAGAAAGAGAGGCCGTCAGCCGTTTCCCAGGAGGGTGCTCCCGGAAGAACGCTCCGACGGTCAAGTTAGAAGGTATCTAGGGCTTTTTGTGTCTTCTTTTAAAGAGAAGAGCTTACCTTGTGAGTCCGAGGGTGCATCCTTTTATACCTAGCGCTCTTGCCCAGTCCGTACTAGACAAGATCGCTTTTTGGGGAGACAAGATCAGAGGCGCTGATTGGAAGGTCGTGCGTCCTCAACCGTTAGGGCACTCTTATTGGCTCTGGCGGTAATGGATTGACCCCACTGTTTGTCCCCTTATTGTCTCTTTTGTCTTGGAGCTGGGAGCGTTCTTTGGCAGGCGCGAGCCCCTCGCCTGGGCATTCTGTCCCCAGGGGCGCTGGCGGGCACTGAGCCCGCTGGGCTTAGCCCGACTGGAATGCTCGGCGCTTTGGTTAGGCGCGATTCTGTCGTGCCGTCTTAGGCACGTCATCAAGTCCCCCAGTCTGGTAGCCGTAACGTTGCAACGCTAGTTACGGCGTTCCGGGCTTAATTAGCTTACACATGTTGGTTTTTCTTTACCCGCCGTTCCGCCCTTAATGGCGACGTGACTGCGCATGATGGCTGGCAGTTACGTCATCGTGTCAGACATTTTAAATGCCCCGCCCTTTCTGTTTCTTTATAAAGACGCTTATAGGGTTTCTTTTTGCCTTCACTCTTCCTTCACCCTTCTTCGTCTTCCTTTCTCTGTGTTTTTCTCCTTTCTCCTCCTCTATGGCGAGTCTTCCTGGTATCCTTCCCTCCGCCGCTGAATACCGTCAGCTTGAAATTTCATATGGTTTATCTTCTGTGGAGGGTGTGGAATTTCCTTCTCCGGGTTCTAGCATCTCATCCCCCCCTTCTGACAAAATCGGGGTTTATTTGAAAACCCTAGACGCTGGCATCCGTTTCCCGTTGACGGACTTTCAGGAAGAAGTTCTCCAGAAGGATGGCTGCAGCTTGCAGATGCTGACCCCAAATGCTGTTAACAAAGTGGTAGCATTCGAGATGATCTGCAGGGCCAATGGCTATCTTCCCGACTATTTCGTGTTTAAGTACTTCTTCAGATTCTGCGTCACCGGAGATAAGTGCACATTTTCAGTCCGGCGAGGAGGACATGCTCTAGTTCCCGACGGACGAACCCCCAAGAACTGGCAGGATAAGTGGCTATGGGTGAATCAAGAACTGGTTGGGAGTGGTCGGTATCGAGCAAATAACTTTGCTGATACTATCCCCAAGCTTTTCCCCCACAATCAGGGCGTTGCTGATTACCTAAAGAGTGTCCAAGTATCTCTTGAGGACTACTCTGAGGCCCTCCTCTCTGGTGTAGGGATGAGTCCCTCTTGGAGGCGTCGTGGCAAAATGGCGGCGTTCTTTTGCAACGTTGACGGTAAGTGCTTTGCTTGGCTTTCTCCTTTCCTCTTTTCCTTCTCTCTCTCTTTTTTTTAGGTGACTGATACTTCACGTTCTGGCCTTCCCAGGTGCTGAATCCTCTTTGTCTATGGATGAGGTTCTACGGAAACGTTACCGGGGTAAGCTGCAGTACCGCGAGGTGGATCTAGTTGACCGGCTCCCTCCGCCTCGCCGGATGGTCCAACTTGCTTTGACTGCTGCCCCTTCTACTTCTCCTACAGGCGAGTCGGCGTCGGAGACGAATCCCTTCCATGCTCGCCCTATTTCTGCTGTCATGCCTCTGGGTAGTACCCTCTCCTCTTCCATGGAGAGTAGCGAGGATAGCAAAGAGGGTATCATCGCTGATGTTCGGCGTATGCATGCGAAAAGGAAAGCTGTCTTGGCCATGGGTGAACCGATTACCGGCACACCTAGTGTCGCCAAAAGAATTCAGACCAGGCGTAGCTTTTCCCGCCTGTTGAGTTCTATGGCTTCCACGCCAACCGGCGTGGTTGTGATCCCTGATGACGACACGCAACAGTCCAAAGGGACCCATGGGGCGCGTGATCAGCTCGTTGTTTCGTCTATTCCACCCGTACTTGTTCCAAGTGTTCCGTTTCTTCCTTCGAAGTTTTCTCCTGTCAAGGACTCTAGCGATCCCGGCCAGGCGTCACTCCCTCTGGGCGGTGTTACTGGGGAGAGTTCCGCCGGGTCCCCTGTCTTTACCCCTTCTTGGAATCTTCACAATGATTCTCGGTTATCCGTTCGTGCCAATGCTTTGGAGTTCTCTCGCCATGCTTTTCCTCCTGCTGCAGTTAGTGACATGGAGGCCATGGGTAACCCTGCTCTTGCCCACAATATGGCTTACGCTGCCGCGCAAGCCATGTTTTACCTTGTTGCCGGCTCCCGACGCATCCACTCCCTTAGCGAAATGGAGGCCACCCATGCCACATGCGAGTCGCGTGTGGTAGGGCTGGAGCGTCGCGTTGGCGAGCTTGGTGAAGACCTCCAGCTTTCTGAACAAAAGTGTCAGCTCCTTGTATCTGAGAAGGCTATCCTTGACGATGCTAGAAACGCTTTAGAGGCCAAGGTTGACTCCCTTACTCAAGTGAATGAAGGCTTGATGATTCAAGTTGAGAGTCTTGAGCGCGACGCTGCTGATCGTGACAAGTTAATCTCTTCTTTGCAAGCGGATGTGGGTGCTTCTCGTCGGGATTTGGATTGGTTAGTACGTGTGGGTGTCGTTCGTATTGTGGACAAGTTGATTAAAGTCTCATTCGACACGCTGCTTTTGTGGCTGGGATTGAATCCGTTCAGAAAGTGACCACTGGAGCTGGGTCTGATGATGTTGGTGCTTGTCTTTCCTCCACTGGTCCGGTGGTTAGCGTGAACGATGCTCTGTTATCGTTTGCGAGTATGGATCATGCATCTTTATTGGGTTTGGGAGATTTGGATATTAGGGGCCTCCGGTAGTTGTGTTCTTTCTCTGGTTCAGAAGGTACCCCAGAGGGTATGGTGATTCAAGGGGATGAAATTATGCAGGTGATCGAGGGTGATGTTGGCCAGGCCAGGATGGGCAAGATGTTGAGGATGATGGCAACCGCGACATTGGAGTGGCTGACGAGGGTGTGGTGGCGGGAATGGTCGTTGGCGATGGACACAATGGTGATGAAAACAAAGATGCTCCAGCATCGTGTGCTACCCCTCCTGGGGCGTGAAAATATTCTCTATGGTTGTTTTAGTTTCCTTTTGTTGTTTTTGCCCCCCCTTTTTTTTGTCTGTTTCGCTCTGGGCATGTAATGTATGGGTTTTGCTAAAAATTACTCTTTTGATTGTATGTAAAGACGTTTGGTGTGCTGGGTGTCCAGCTGCATGCTCTAAGCATTGCTCTCTTCTAACAGTATTTTGATGCACTAAGCATTTTGTTTTGCCCACATTAGTATCGACACGCTAAGTGTCAAGGCTGGGTTCTCTAAGCACCCGACAATAAAATTTAATGCGTTAAGTATTTAAACATTTTAAGATTTAATACACTGAGTATTAAAATTTGGCATATCAACCATTCGATTACATTGACCGTGGGTTCCAATACACTAAGTATGAGAATCATGTCGTTAAGCATAAAATCAAGTACACTAAGTACTAAAAAATGTGGTAAGTACGACGCTGGGCAACTGGGGCTATTTGCCACTTCGTCCTTAAAAGAAAAACTTCAAGTTTCTAGCGTTCCATGTTCTTGGTATCCGCCTTCCTTCCATTGTTTCCAACACATATGCACCATTCCTATTTGCTTCTATGATCTTATACGGGCCCTCCCATACTGGCCCAGCTTGCCTTGAGGTTGGGTTCGACTTGCCTCGTTCCTTCTCAGCACATACTCGCCTACTCTGAACGTTTTCTCCTTTACCCTTTGATTGTAATATCTTTCTATTACACGCTTGTATGCAGCTTGGCGTATCTCCGACTTCTCGCGTCTCTCTTCGAGGACATCCAGATTCAGCCTTAGGTCTTGGGCATTGCTCTCTTCATCCGCATTAACCGCTCTTAACATGCCAACCGTTATTTCAATGGGAAGTACATCCTCCGTCCCATATGTTAGGCTGAACGGGGTCTCCCGTGTGCTTGTTCGTGGAGTGGTTCTGTATGACCACAACACTGCCGGTATCTCCTCTGCCCAATTCCCCTTTGCCTTACCCAACCGTTTCTTGATGTCATTCACAATGGTTCGATTGGACACTTCTGTTTGCCCATTAGACTGTGGGTGCGCCACTGATGTGAACTGCTGATTTATCCCTTTACTGGCGCACCATTCTCTGAAAGGATTTTCAGCAAATTGTAGGTCATTGTCACTGACGAGCACCTTAGGTGTTCCGAACCTTGTCATGATATTTTTCCATACAAACTTTATCATGTGCCTTCCTGATATGCACGCTAGCGGTTCTGCTTCAATCCACTTTGTGAGGTAGTCTACTGCCACCACCATGTACTTCAGCTTTCCAGGTGCTTCCGGGAACGGGCCTACAATGTCTATGCCCCATTGGTAGAATGGCCATGGGTTGAATATGTTCTGCAGTGGTACTGGCGGGTTTGCTTGGACTGGAGCTTAAGACTGGTATTCCCCACACTTCCTAGTCACTCCCAGTGCGTCTTGGTGTACAGTGGGCCAGTATATTCCCATTCGGAGCACTTTACCCGTTAAAGCTCTAGCTCCCTCGTGTGCGCCCGCCTGGCCTGCATGCGCCTCCTGTAGCGCCTCCATTCGTCTGGCCTGATCTACGCATTTCAACCACGGTGCCGTGAACCCTTTTCGATACAGCTCCCCATTTATCAATGCATATGAGGGCGCCTTTATACGTATTTTCCTAGCTTCACTGTGGTCGTCTGGTAGTACTCCCCTTTGCAAATACTCCATAAATGGTGTCATCCATGTGGGCCCGGTGGTTGTCAAGGTATTTATCTGCCGCTCGTCTATACTTCTTTCCCTGAGCACTTCTACCAAAACCTTCTTCGATAGATGATCGAAACATGTAGATGCCAACTTGCTTAAAGCGTCTGCCCTCTTATTCTCGCTCTGAGGTATTTGCTTAATCGTGAACTGTCTGAAGGACTGGATCAGCTGTCTCACCATTCTCACATACCTCTCCATTCTCTGATCTTTTGCCTCAAAACTTTCGTTAATTTGGTTCGTGGCTAATCTCGAATCTGTTAGGGCTGTCACAGCCTTCGCACCCATTTGTTTGGCTAAGCGCAACCCTGCGAGCAAGGCTTCATACTCCGCCTCGTTATTTGAGGTGTGGAAGTCGAAACGAAGAGCATAGGTCACTTCCTCTCCCTCTGGGCTAGTCAAGATTAAGCCTGCCCCTGAGCCTTCCCTGCTGGACGCCCCATCGGTATATAGCGTCCATGAGCAGTCGTTGGCTGGGACCTCCTCTACCGCCCAGATTCTTTCCTTGGCTGAGCTTCCTTCGTCTGGAATTTCGAGCAAGAAATCAGCCAGTGCTTGCCCCTTAATGCTTGTCCTTGGACGATAGCTTATATCATGCTCCCCTAGCTCAATTGCCCACTTTGCTAACCGGCCCGATGTTTCTGGCTTGAGCAATATCTGTTTGATGGGGCAATTTGTTAGTACCTCTATTTGGTGTGCTTGGAAGTAGCGCCTCAAACGTCGCGCCGCGTAAATGAGCGCTAGGACTAGCTTTCCCAGGGTGGGGTAATTGAGCTCAGGACCCTGTAACGCCCTACTCACGAAGTATACCGGCTTCTGCTCTCCTTCCCTTTCTAACAAAATATCTAGATGAAAACCATAACTTTTGAAATATCACAAGGACAAAATTGTATTTTACTCTATAAATAATAATATTGGCATGTTACCTGGCAATAACTAACACCAAAGTTGTAGAACGAGTAAGTCATCAATATATCATCACCTTAATAGAACCACAATTGCCTGTCAGTCCTCACCTTAAAAACAATAATAAAATACTTAAATAAGAAAACCGAACATAATATGTGGGTTATAGAAGTTGGAAGGGAAAAATAGTCATTTACCTGCCATTGTTTTTTGATAGTCATATACTCTGATGTTTTAACTGAGACAAGATACTGTCCCTGTACGTATGTTGAACCATATGAATAAGATCCCACTAAAAATGCCCAACCCTGGAATTACATGTCATTAACAGATTTAGTTAAAATACTACGAAAGGGTAAATTCGTTAATTTTACCAAAAGTTTTTATCTTCGTTCTTATGCATGTATTTAAAGATTTTCCTGTATTTTAATTTTTTTTTTTTTAGAAATTCATATCTTATTTTTTGCATATGCGTTTTAATGCATCTATAATAGTAAAAACATGTAATAGTTCTATTTTTTTTTCTTACATATTAAATCAAAAGTGTACAACTAAATGTAATCCTACAGTAAATTAGCTTATTGTCCATAACATATATTCTGTCCATCCAATTTCCTTTTTTATATGTATTTTGATAGGAATTTCAAAGAAAACGTGTAATAATGTGAGTAGTTTCTAATTAGCTTTTGCCTTTTATTCACACTCCAATGCATAGAGATACTACTAGTGGTCACGGCTTATCATTTCCTCAAGATAACAAATAAGCACAAGCAAAGCAGGCTCATATAGACTCATATCTTCTGGATAATTTCTCTGTATCACATGCAATTATCAAATTCACATATATAAATTTATGCTTCAGATTAATCACCAATATATCTTTGCTATCACAGGCTTTTATTGTCAATAATTGTATATAGCTCTAGTAAGCTGATTTATAGGCTAGAAAACTGTAATTCAGGCTGATAACTAGCTTGTGTATTGAGTATATATTGAGGATTCTTCTCAAAGAGAAGACCCATCTTTTTCCCAAAAAACTCGCTAAATTGTCAAATTAGTAGAGTGTAGTTTGTGAGGGTAGAAGAGTAAATTTACTTGCCACTTTTTGAATTGGATCAGAATCCAGTGGAAACAGAAGCAGTTGTTTTGTTTGAAGTAGTTGTGCAATGAGCTGCCATATCAAAAACAATAATAGACATGTTAGAAACCACAGGTAAGAAATGGAATCGCGGATTCCGACAGAGTTGGAATTCAAGATTCCTTTTCATGACATGTTTGGTTGACGATTGGGACAGATTTTAGTTATGTTGGATTTTCTTGAAATTCCATTTTTAGTAATCGCTTCGCTGCCAAGAATTGGAATTGTGGATTCCAAGGGAATTGGAATTCAAGATTCCATTCAATGGTGCATTTGGTTGAAAATTTGGACAGAAATCAACTCTGTCAAATTCCTTCAAATTTCAAATTTGATGGACTTCAACCATTCATGAGGGCAGGTGGTTTCAATTTCATTACTCTTTTTTTTATTAAATGACCAAAATACCCTTGATCACGGTTGAAATTTGGACCTAATCTTTCCATTAAAAAAAACAAAAACAAAAACAAAAACAAAACAAAACAAAACACCAGAAAGCTTGTGATTCATCTTTCATGATGAATAATGACATTGGAGAGAGATCACTCAAACCCTGTGAGAAAATAAAAAATTTGTTTCTTACAAATATTAGCAAAATATTGTGTATAACAAAAAAAACCACAAATAATTAACAATCAAATTTAGTTTTGTTGCAATGTTCGTCTCTGGCACCAACGGTGTTAAAAATTTGTTTAAATAAAATGACTGGTAACGGTGTTAAAAATTTGTTTAAGTAAAATGGCTTTTTTACCCTTATCTTCGTCTTCTCAATCTCCTTCATCTTAAATCATAAAAACCTAACTAAATTCAGTCAACACCCAAAAATTAAAACAAAATCAAGATAAAAAAAAATTAAAATCTAACCTGACAACCTTTAGTTTTCATTTTTTTTCTTCAGTTTGTTGGTACCCTGGATCTTAATTTTGTTTTAGTTTTAGTTTAATTTTTGGGCTTTGGTTTGATTAGAGTTTAAGATGGAGATCAAGGAATTTTAGGTATATAGGATGAAGGATAAAAAGAACGAGGGCAAAATAGTCATATTTCACTTGGCATTTTGCAGCACCATCAGACCAGGGACAAACCTTGCAACAAAACTCTACTTACGCACCAAATGAAATATATAGATGAAAACCATAACTTTTGAAATTTCACAAGGACAAAATTGTAATTTACTCTATAACTAATATTGGCATGTTACCTGGCAATAACCAAGATGAAAGTTGTAGAACGAGTAAGTCATCCATATATCATGCAAAATGCGTACATTTGGATTATCATCACCCTCATAGAACGACAATGAGCTGTCAAGTCCTTACCTTAAAAACAAAATTATATTACTTAAAATCAAAAAACCACATTTTAAATAATTTGAAATGAAATGTATGGTTATTTTCATACCACATCTTTCTCGATCAAACCCTCCCTTTCTCTAATTTTTGTAAACCTTTTAGCCTGTTTCAAAGAAATACTGAAATTGCAATAAACATAATATATGTGGGTGATAGAAGTTGGAGGGCAAAATAGTCATTTACCTCCCATTGATTTTTGACAGTCATGCATTCTGATGTTTTAACTGAGACAACATATTGCCTCTTTGCGTATGTTGAATTGTATGAATAAGATCCTACTAAAATTGCCCAAACCTGGAAATACATGTCGATAGCAGATTTAGTTAAAACTAAGCAAAAGGGTAAATGTGTAAATTGGGTAAAATTTTCAAAGTACGATGTCTTAATAAGAAAAAGTTGAAAGTACAATATTGTAATAGAAAGAAAATGAAACTAGGATAAATCATTCATATATTCGATAATGAAAATTATGTATTAAGTACTAATTGGAAAACAAAATTATCTTCTATTAATGTATTAAGATATGATCCAGTAACAAAAATTGCAATACCTAATCCCATTTCTTAACATAATTGGAACAAGCATCACAGCTGAATGAAGAGGTTCCTGCAAAAAACTGAAGTTTTTTAACAAAAATCCCATATATAATTTTTTTATTCACAAAAGGGAATTGACTATTACCTCATCAGAGATACAAAAGTATACATCAGCACCCTCTTTATATTGACCACTTGATTTTAACATTTCAATCCACCATGAGGCATTGATGTCCTAATAAGCTAAATAAAAGCACACTTTTTAAAAAAATAAAACAAATGACAAATATTTTGTTGTAAAGAACTACCAGGCGGCATACTACATAAGTGCTGAAGGTGTTTTCCGTGCAATATTCAGCATCTTTTTTTGATTGATTCAACATGAAGTATGTTAATCCCATCATTTCCTGCAGATAATATATATAAGCACAAGTTTTAGGAAGAGAGGGGTATTTCTGGAAATAAACAAACAGAATTACAGACTCATAGCTTTTGTAATCAGTGGATAGAAGACGGAAATCACACAAAACCCTTATTTGAGATTCAATGGAACTAAAAGTGTATCTTTGTAGTAGCCTTGGAACAAAAAGCTCAGCAACTGAAATGTCAAAAAAAATCACAACGCTTCTTGGAAGTATCCTCATTTGATTAAGAATCAAGCATTTTGACCTTATGCCCCTAAAAATCAAACTTCAATCTCTAAAATCCTGCAGTAAGAAAATTACAAACATAAGTCCAAATATTTTTGTAGCAATGACAATCAAAATCTGTTTCAAATATGGAAATTTTACAGTTCAGCCTAGTGTATATTAACTGGAAAAGAGACCTAACTTTATTAAACAGAAACACACAACTTTACATGCAACTTTTAGTTAGAACCAAAATAAACTTCTATTTCTAAATGAGTTCAAAATGCAAAGAATAAATTATCTTTCCCTAATTGAATCTCTAATCGTTCAATAAGTTGTTTAATATTTACATTTGGCTTGTGCTTATTTACTTCTCTCTACATAATTTAATCCAATAACACTTTCACCCTCAAAACAACTCTTTAACTTAATTAAGACATTTCATCAAACACCTACAGTGCACAGAAGAACAATCTACAACTAAACAATACTTTTTTAGGTTTCAAGAGTATTTAAATATTACTGTTGCTTGACCAATCATCTTCACTTGATGGGTGCTTTCTATTAGGTGACCTGGTTCAAGAAACCAACAAAACAAAAAATAAATGGACGAGAAATAGAAAGAAAAAAGAAACCCAGAAATCGGAGGAGAAAAGACACAATTAAACTCACAACCTAGAAATCAGAGGAGAATGACTTGTACTCTTTTTCTTGATGGATGATGACGGTGAACCAAACTGACATCGGAACCAGACGTCATACTACATCTACATAGAATAAGGTACAACCCAATGGCCCGATGAATCCAGTGGTGAAGGGAGACCTGAATAATCTTAGCCTAGTTTAAAATACCTAACAAAACAAAAAAGGAAATCAATAAAATACACACAAAAAAAAATCAAGAACGTTACCTAACAGAGGAAGAGGGAAACGCAGAGAATTGTTGAACGCCAGAGAATGAAAGAAAGAGGAAACAGTGGTGTCGATGGAAGAAAAAGAGAAGAAGGTGGTGCCTCCAAATAAAACCCTCTTCTTCAAAGAAACATGTATGTCTCCGGCAGTGTTTGGAGAGAAGCTAGAGGGATGAGTGAAGAAGGTTATTTTAAGCGCCAATACACCGACCCAACCCTTTCGACTTCCGATTTCTAACGGTTCTTTTTATAAAACATTCCTAAATTACCATATTAACAAAATAACATTTCCATTTATCTTAAGCCACCTCACCCTTAACTTTTGTCTTTTTACCTTTTTAAACCACATTTTTTTCTTTTACTAAAAACTCGTCCTTACGTTTTTTATTCTACACGTTGACCCATTTTTTTAATTTTTATTATAGATTTTGTCTAAACTTATTTTTTTTTTTCACAACTTTCTTTTTATATATTTTCTAACATTTACGCTTTTCAAAAAAATTATTTTGTTACAGCTTTACAAAATAACATTTTTTACAAATATTCTTTTATTTGTGTTTTATATATGTTTTTTTTAGATTTCTCTGATTTTATAAATTATATTTTTTTTAATTCGTTTTCTATATTCTATAAAGAGTATTTTTTTTTTTACATCTTTGTTTTTTTTCAAATCGTTTTTAAAAGATTAGTATTCTTTAGAAAATTATTTTTTACAAAGATTTATATCTTCGTTTTTATGCATGTATTTTTTTTAAATCCGTATTAAAATATTTATTATTTTTAAAAATTTATTTTCTATTTTTTACATATTCGTTTTCACGCGTTTATAGTTATAAAAACATGTAGGAGTTATGATTTTTTTTCTTGACATATTCGTTTTTAAAAACCAAAAAATAATCTTCTTAAAGAGTGCATTTTTATGTTAGAGTCTAGATTAAGTCATGCTTATTGTGCATACTATATTTTCCGTAAAATATATTATGTCCCATCTAAATTCCTTTGTTTTACAATTTTGGAATGGTGAAAACATTTAAATATTTTAAAGGGAGGCCCATTCTTAACTCAAGTAATATAACATTTAAAATGTTTGTAGTTTTCATAATCTTTAAAATATCTACCAATATATAACTAAATAATATATAAATAAAGAAAAATAAAAATGTTGAAATATTTAAATTATCCAAAAATTCAATCACTAGACTTCAACCATCATCCACAAGAACCAAAAACTATGAATCTCTCAAAACTCAAAATTCAAAACCCTCACGTCAAACCTATCATGAACTATTTGTTTTCTTTTCTGTCACAATCATTTCTTCTTCGTCACAATCACTTCTTCTCCAATCCCATTATGTTGTTGAGTTTATATCCCCGTCATCGAGCCACTACTCACATTGACACTCTCCGTCTGGACCGGCGTGTGTCACTCCATAATCATGGTATGTCGATTGTTCGCCGCTCTTGCGAATTGTTTCTCATACTCGCTATTTTTTGGTTCTCATCGCTCCTCTTTTTTTGTCAAACTTGTAGATATTTTGTCTTTATTTGTTAGAAAACGTAGGTTGAAATCCACTCTAATGGCGTAACGGGACATAGAAAAAAGAAAAGTTTATTAGCCTATTGAGTATAACTAATTGATGAGTAACTTACACGACAATTTGAGAGTTATTGATGGTTATTTTGTAACATCAAGCAAATAATAGTTAGATATTTAATTTATATATCATATTTACTAAAACTTAAATAAAATTTGAATAAAAAAGAAAGTTGTCAATTAATTATATATGTCGTCATTAAGACGGTTCTTGGAATCTAACTAAGGATAACATCTGTCTGAACCCAGACTCAACTGTATCGAGAACCGAAGAATCAAGAACCAATTTAGTGGAAAATAGAGAATTGAAAACAGGACTGGATACCTCATTTTCGGTTCTGGTTCGGTTCTACAAGCAAGTGTGCTCTTTAAGGATGTGTTGTTTCGGACCCAGCCCAACCCAGATTTAGAACCTAAGACCCTCCGGTCAATGTGTCTCAGCGGGACCCTCTGGTCCCAACTCAATAAATTCATAATAACAATATTCAGCATAAATCACAAGACATGATGCAAAATATTAAGATACACAGATAAGCACAATAAACATCTCAATCACACGAAAGTACCACTCATGGTAAGTATAGTGAGAAGACTCACCTCGTAAGCTAGCAAGTAAAAGTCTCGCACTCGGAAATCTCGAACTAGCCTCCGCCTAACACATTAGATACGTATCTCAAATCAATACACCACTTATACTCAATTACACCTAAGGTTGTTCTCTCATTCTCTCAAATTCTTGGAATGGGTAAAAGACCATTTTACCCCTCCATGGTCTCCACTACTAATGTTGGCCAAACCTTAAAGTCAACAGAAGTAAATCACGAGTCAACTGACCCAGTTTGACCTGACTCGCCGAGTGCACTCTTGTGACTCGTCGAGTCCAGTCGTCCCCAGAAGTCTTTGTGAAGGTCCAGCTCGTCGAGTTAAACCCTAACTCGCCGAGTTACAACATAGACAGCTCATCGGGACAAACCCTAACCGACTCGTCGAGTCGGCTCCTTGACTCGGCGAGCCCATTCAGACTATTTTCTCATTCAGACGATTTCAATGCAGAAAACCTTCCCAAACTCTAGATCTACACTCTCAAGGCTCATTTATCACGTAAAGTCACAGACTTTACGTCCATGCATGGCACTTAGGGCTTGAAATGCCAAAACACACCTTAAAAAGGGTTTTTCACTCAATAGCATTATTATGGCTGAATAAAGCAGGGACTTTTGGACTCGAGGGACCTCACATGGTCCAGATCTTAAGTTCAAACCTCAACATGAACTCAAAACACTGTAAGTCCTCATGTTAGATAGAAAACAAAATGAGGAAGGTGTCAGCTTTATACCTTTCCTAGAAGCTATGAGGTGAAATAGCCACAGATCTAGCAACTCCTTCTTGTCCCTTGCCTTGGAATCCTTCTCTTCACTTCAAAAGATGTACCAAATGAGGCTATAAGTGCCCTTAAATAGGCCCCAAACCCGGGGATTTAGGGTTTCTCATCACAACGTCTACTCGGCGAGTCGGCTCCTGGAATCGTCGAGTAGGTCATTAATCCCACGTGGCACATCGCGACTCTACTCGACGAGTTACAGCATCGACTCGTCGAGTAGCTCATTAGTCCTCAAAATAATTAAATAGATAAACAATATACCTGGAAATCCGGATGTTACAATTCTCCCCCACTAGAATCAGACTTCGCCCTCGAAGTCATGGTCTGGGAATAACTCTGGATACTGCTCTCTCATCTCGGACTCCAACTCTCAAGTCAACTCGGACCCTCTCCGATGCTGCTACTGGACCTGAACCAGGGGCACCTCCTTGTTCCTCAGAACCTTCACCTTTCGATCCATGATCGCAATTGGTATCTCAATGTAATTCAGGCTCGCATCGACCTGAATGTCCTCTAATGGCACTACTGCCGTCTCATCTGCTACACACTTCCTCAGCTGAGACACGTGGAAGGTGTTATGGATCTGGCTCAACTCCGCATGTAGCTCCAAACTGTACGCTACCTTACCCACTCTGGCGGTCATCCTGAAAGGACCGATGTATCGGGGCCCCAGCTTGCCCCTCTTCGTGAATCGGATCACCCATTTCCACGGGGATACCCTCAGGAGGACAAAATCTCTAACCTGAAACTCAAGCTCGGATCGTCGCTTGTCGGCGTAACTCTTCTGGTGACTCTGGGCCGTCAGTAACCTCTGTCTGACCTGTTGAATCTGCTCAGTCGTCTGGATCACTATCTCGGTGCTACCCATCACTCGCTGCCCCACCTCTCCCCAACAGACAGGAGTCCAACACTTCCTCCCATAAAGAAGCTCAAAAGGTGGCATACCAATACTGGAATGAAGGCTGTTGTTGTAAGAAAACTCAGCCAAGGGTAGATATGTGTCCCAACTTCCACCGAAGTCCAATACACATGCTCGAAGCATATCCTCAAGCGTCTGAATCGTCCGCTCACTCTGCCCGTCTGACTGCGGGTGGTAGGCTGTACTGAAGTGCAATCGCGTACCCAACTCCTCATGAAACTTCTTCCAGAACCTGGAAGTAAAACGCACATCCCGGTCTGACACTATCGATGTCGGCACCCCATGCCGAGCTACCACCTCTCTTACATATATCTCGGGCAGTCTCTCTGCAGAAGAACTCTCACTAATAGCAAGGAAGTGAGCACTCTTCGTCAACCGGTCTACAATCACCCAAATCGTGTCGACACCTCGTGCAGTCCTTGGCAATTTTGTGATAAAATCCATGGAAATTTGTTCCCACTTCCATTGGGGAACCTCTAGTGGCTGCAACTTGCCATGAGGACGCTGGTGCTCGGCCTTAACCCGACGACAGGTCAAGCACCTCTCGACTACCCAAGCCATGTCCCTCTTCATCCACGGCCACCAATAATCTCTCTTCAGGTCCAAGTACATCTTAGTGACTCCTGGATGGATCGAGAATCTCGATCTATGTGCCTCCTCCATCAGAATACGGCGAGCTCCGCCAGTATAGGGCACCCAAATCCGCCCTCGGAAAGTCATAAGCCCACGACTGTCTGTCACAAACTCAGACAGCTGCCCAATCACCCGCTCCCTCTTACAGTTCTCCGGTCTCACGGCCTCCACCTGGGCCTCTCGAATGGTATCTAATACTGGAGTCATCACCGTCATCCTCATACACACATCCCGGATCGGAGCGCTCTCGGTTCTACGGCTCAGGGCGTCGGCTACCACATTAGCCTTGCCCGGATGATACAGGATCTCACAGTCATAGTCTTTCACCACATCCAACCACCTCCTCTGTCTCATATTCAGATTGGGTTGATCCATGAGATACTTCAGGCTCTTGTGGTCTGTGTATATAGTACACCGAACACTATAAAGATAGTGGCGCCAAATCTTGAGGGCGAACATGTGACATCCCCAATTTCACGGCCAGAAAAGACCGATTTCGTTTATGCTTTTTTAAATAAATTTGGAGTAATCATTTGATTAAAAGTGTTGCGGAATTTGTTCTCAGAAAAACATGATAAATATGTTATCAAATCATTTCCGAAGAAATATATTTTATTTATTTAAACCTTTGGGAATGTCATTGTCAATACAAAAACATAAGCATAAACAAAACTTACATTCATTTACACTAGTGATCTACTTCTCTTTTAATCTCTCAGTGTAAAGCAACTTCGTATCGATACCTGTGATACAAATAAACTGAGTGAGTCAGGCTTGGGAGCCTGGTGACCATATAGGGTTTTCAACCCACAATAAATAATTATTATATTTAATCATCAAACAATCAACCCAATTACCCAACCCCATTATCTTCGTTATTTCTTAAGGATTTACCCTAAGAATCATCTATCACTCATTCCTAAGGATTCCTCATAAGGAATAGGCACGAAGTCACATCGTCGCCATGGTTTATACAACAGGCACTAAGTCCATAGCTGCCAGGGTTTTTAGAGTACATCTGATGAACATATCGTTCACACACCTACAGGTTGCGAGCCTGCTAGTGTTCCATGGACCGTCTAGAATAGTCCATGGTTGTTATCCATACTCTGCTGAATAACGGGGCCATCGATTGGGTCATCGCTTCTCACCATATTTTACCACTCATATATCATCGCTCATCTTTCATCACTCATCATTTATCTCATCATTTTATCACACATTAACTTATTTCACCTACCCATGTTATACCCAACATATTTGTAGATATATATATATATATATATATATATATATATATATTTTAAATCATTTTAAACATGTATAAAACATTCTTTCATCTACCCATGTTTTACCCAACATATTTATAGATATAAAATACATATACAGTTTAAAACCTGTATAAAACAATCATTCAACATCTATCTCAAATAAACAAATAACATATATACACATAGCACATATTTTATATAAAATACTTCATATCTATGTGTAAGGTGAAAGTGACTATACACTCACTTGATTTAACGATAATCGGGCAACACTTCGTTTCCTAAAACGATCGTTTCCGATGAAACCGGGGGCTTTAATGAAAAATCGGGCTCTCCGAGGGTTGAGCTTCAAACCGAAAAGATAAACTTCTCGGGCTTCTCGGGCATTTTGGAACGTGTTTCGGGTGTTGGAAATGATCTCTAGGCTTCGGGGGAAGTCGAAATAGTGAAAATATGAGTTTAGGGGTGAAAAAGGGCAAAATCCCAAAATTACTCGGAAAGTCTCGCAGCCCTCCCTTTTATAGGGTGCGAGCTTCGGATCTGAGGGCTGAGAAGCGAACACGCGGAAGCAAATGCGAGGGGCTCCAGATGGATCGCATGTGAGGGAGGCAGGTGGCGGCTTCTGATTGGACCGAGCCTTCGGTGCGAGGGGGTGCGACACGGGTCGGACATCTAGCCTCGGATGACTCAGCGGCATCGGACACGCGACATGCTTCGGTTGGGCCTCCCTTCGGTCGTATCACAATCCGACACGGGGCACGCATGCAAGGCCTGTACGTGGCAAATTCCGGACCATGCGAAATTTCTCGGATTTCGTGTTTTTCTCGATTTTTGTGTCCCGAACTTCTAAAATCCATAAATTTCGCATACGGGCTTCGTTTTTGACGTTCTTTATATGCACGCGTAGGTAAAATTATGTTCTACAACTTTCATTTAGACTCCGTTGGCTACTTTTGACTTTAATTTTAATATTATTATTTTTAACAGACCGGGACAGGAAAATCCGTTAAAAATTCATAACTTCTTCATCCGACGTCGTTTTCGTCAGTCTTTTTTACCGTTGTACTACTATTGACGAGACCTTCGATTCTCGTTTAGGTTGTGTCGGCTAAAAATCACTAGATCTAAAATTCGAGTTTTTAGTTGTCTACTGCTAAGCTGAAACTTAGAAAAATCATAACGTGCTCATACGAAGTCAGATTTGGACGTTCTTTTTATGCACGCTTTCGGTTTAACGAACACTACGACTTTCGTTTAGATTACTAAGGCTAAAAATCATTATATCGTAAATTCACTATTTACGTCACGTAGTGTCGTGCCGGTTCTGTCGCGAAACTTCGGCAGGTCATAACTTCTTCGTTATAACTCGGATTTCGGTATTCTTTATATCTCCGGAATCCTTATTTCATATACTACGACTTTTATTAAGACTATTAATTCTAAATAATCTTCTATCAAAAAGTTGTTTTCGACACTTATTGGCTCTTAATTGATTAGCCCTGATCTACGGGCGTTACAGAACACCACCGCCCCTAACTCCAAATCATGGGTGGGATATCTCGTATCATGAGGCTTCAGCTGCATCGATGCATATGCTATCACGTGACCCCTCTGCATCAACACTGCACCCATCCCTGAGATGGACGCATCGCAATAGACCACAAACTCCTCCACTCCCATCGGAAGGGCTAACACTGGAGCTTCGCACAATCTCTGGCGAAGAGTATCGAATGATGCCTGCTGCTCAGGCCCCCAAACAAAAGTAACACCCTTCCGGGTCAATTTGGTGAGAGGAACTGCAATCTTGGAGAAATCTATGATAAATCTCCGATAGTAGCCGGCCAATCCCAGAAAACTCCTGATCTCGGATGGGGATCTCGGCACCTCCCATCGCATAACCGCCTCAATCTTGGCCGGACCGACCAATATCCCATTCTGATTAACGAGATGTCCCAAGAACTGGACCTCTTGGAGAATTTGGCATACAGCCTCTCCGACCTCAAAACCCCAAGAACCTCCCGCAGATGCTCCTCATGCTGCTCTCTGGATCTCGAATATACTAAGATATCGTCGATGAACACGATCACCGACCGATCCAACATAGGCCTGCACACCCGGTTCATGAGATCCATGAATGTCGTCGGCGCGTTGGTGAGCCTGAAAAGCATCACCACAAACTCATAATGCCCATAGCGAGTTCTAAAGGCCGTCTTCTGAATATCCTCCTCGCATACTCTCATCTAGTGATATCCGGATCTCAAATCAATCTTGGAAAACCAAGATGCCCCATGTAGCTGATCGAATAAATCGTCGATCCTTGGAAGTGGATAACGGTTCTTGACCGTCAACTTGTTCAATTCTCGATAATCGATGCACATCCGGTGCGAACCATCCTTTTTCTTGACAAAAAGGATCGGCGCTCCCCACGGCGAGCTACTTGGTCGAATAAATCCCTTCCCCAGCAGCTCCTGAAGCTGTGAGGATAACTCCTGCATCTCTGGTGGTGCAAGGCGATAAGGTGCCTTGGCAATAGGTGCCGCCCCCGGAACCAAATCAATCCGAAACTCCACCTGCCTCACGGGAGGCACACCCGACAACTCCTCGGGGAAAACATCCGGGAACTCGCACACTATCGGAACCTCGGCGGTGGAACTCGGCCTCGCTGACGAAATCCGTGTATCCATCATGTACGCCAGGAAACCCATACAACCCTGCTATAAACTCTGCCTCGCCCTCGCAGCAGAGCAGAAGGCTGACCCAGATCTGGTACCCTCGCCATATACTAGGGTCTTGTATAGTCACCATCTGATGCTCGCAGTCGATCACTGCTCCAAAAAGGCTCAACCAATCCATGCCCACGATGACACAGACATCACCCATCGCGATCGGTACCAGTTCAATCGGAAACTCGACACCACAAATCTCCAGCACACATACTCGGAAAACATCAGTAGCAAAAACCGCATGCTCATCGGCTATGGAAACCCTCAGAGATCGACTCAACACCTCTCGTCGGATACTGATGTGACGACTAAAAGCTAAAGACACGAAGGATCGACTCGCACCCGAGTCAAATAACACCAAAGCAGGTACGGAATTCACAAGAAATGTACCTAAATACAGCACAAAATAAGCACAATAAATCTCAAAATAAATAATAAGGAATTACGTACCAGCCACGACATCAGGTGCTGCGCGGACCTCCTCCATTGTCAGCTGAAAAGCTCTCCCACGAGCCCTCGGAACCTCGGTCTTCGCCATCCGAACATCAGCAGCACGCAATGCAGCAGGAGCGGAACCCTGGGCTGATCCCTGAACAAGCTGAGGGCACTCGGCCTTCCGATGGCCGGTCTGATTGCAGTGGAAACAGATTGAAAATCCATTGGGGCAATCATTCGCCATATGCCCCTCCTTGCCACATTTGTAGCAAATCCTCGCCCGACAAGATCCCTCATGACTCTTGCCGCACTTACCACAAGTGCGGCCCTTCAGGCCTCCTGATCTCGAATCAGCGGGCTTAGCCCGCTTGGCTGCCGGCTGCGACTGCGCTGGCCACCGGTCTCTCCCCTAAGACTCTGCATCCTCCCTGACCTGAGTCTCCAGCTCGATCTCCCTCCTCCTGGCATTTGCCTGAAGCTCAGCAAACGTCCGATATGACGAGTTCTCCACGAAATCTCGAATATCCCTCCTCAAAACGCTCAAATACTGGCTCATGCGTGCCTGCTCAGTCGACACATGCTCAGGTCAGAACAACGCCCTCTCGTGAAACATCCGCGTAATCACAGTCACCGACTCTGTCTTCTGCCTGAGAGACAGAAACTCCTGGGCCAATCGTTCCCTCTCCACCGGGGGAACATACTCATCTCGGAACATCACAACAAACCTTTCCCAAGTCACTGCAGAATGCTCAGCAGGAATAAAACTGGCTGTCGCAAACTTCCACCAGTCCTTCGCTCCCAAGTGAAGCTGGTTCAGCGCGAACCGCACCCTCAAATGCTCGGGGAAAGAACAAGTATAGAAACACCCCTCGATATCAGAGATCCACCTCATCGCAGCAATCAGATCCTGAGTCCCATCAAACTCTGGTGGCTTCGTGTTGCTGAATTCCCGGTACAGCAACGAGTCACCTCCCTGTGGCCTAGCAGTGGTGACAGCTGCAGTGGCGGCAACAACAGCAGCCTCAGTGACAGCAGCATATCGCTCATCCAAAGTCTCAATCAGGGTGGTCTTAATAGACCCAAACATCTCGGGAATCTCTGCTCGGATAGCTGCAGCCACCTCCTCGTGAATCATCCTCCGAATCTTATCATTACTATTCCCATTGCCTCCAGGGTTGTGGCGTGTACCCACCATGATGCCTCTGAAACACAGTGCAAAATTCATCAGAGACTCGCTCGAGAATTCTCACACTCGATCACTCATCCCTACTTGTTCCTTAGTTTCCTAAGGATTCTTGCTTGGGTTGCATACAGATCTGGTGTTTTCAGTAGTACAGGCCCAATACTACCTTCCACACCCGGCCTGTAGTCACCCCAAGTCCTCCTCCTAGGATTCTAATTCCCAAGTACTCCATCTCTCTCGAATATCAGACTACTCTCGTTTGGCACATGCTCACAGCACATAACAGATAAAAATGACTCCTAAGCTAAGGCATCACAAATCAGGCAATCCTAGCCCTAAGATATGAAATACCTAGCTCATTCTCTAGCATGCATCACTATCATTTCATAAATATCTCATAACACACTAAGTAAGGGTATTTTTTTGGGAAATCACCGTTCGGGCTCTGGCTGATTGTACACACTGTTCCACCTCGATTTCTCTGTAAACTCTTCCACTTTTTAAAAAAAATTCATTTCTTTTGAAAATCTTTCTCAAGTTTCAGTTTGAGTCCACACATACCCGAAGGTGAATCCGAATCCCTCAAACAAAGGCTCTGATACCAACTTGTAACAACGTAATTTTTCAAACAAATTTTTTCATTTAAAAACCCAAATATCTCGTTTCACAATTTCCACAAACATAAAGTTATCAAAACACATGTCTCAAAAACTATTTATAACACAAATCCAAGATCCTAAAAAAAAACATATTTTCGACGCATGTGTGTGCACAATCAAGCTGGCGCCTTCCCGTGATCCTGAGAAGTACCTGAAACACATAACACAGTAAGCACGAAGCTTAGTGAGTTCCCCAAAATACCACGCACGACTCATTAGCCACTCTAGGCTATAACTCAAAAAGACCCTCCGGTCAATGTGTCTCGGTGGGACCCTCTGGTCCCAACTCAATAAATTCATAATAACAATATTCAGCATAAATCACAAGACATGATGCAAAATATTAAGATACACAGATAAGCACAATAAACATCTCAATCGCACGAAAGTACCACTCATGGTAAGTATAGTGAGAAGACTCACCTCGTAAGTTAGCAAGTAAAAGTCTCGCACTCGAAAATCTCGAACTAGCCTCCGCCTAACACATTAGATACGTATCTCAAATCAATACACCACTCATACTCAGTTACACCTAAGGTTGTTCTCTCATTCTCTCAAACTCTTGGAATGGGTAAAAGACCATTTTACCCCTCCATGGTCTCCACTACTAATGTTGGCCAAACCTTAAAGTCAACAGAAGTAAATCACGAGTCAACAAACCCAGTTTGACCTGACTCGCCGAGTGCACTCTTGTGACTCGTCGAGTCCAGTCGTCCCCCATAAGTCTTTTTGAAGGTCCAGCTTGTCGAGTTAAACCCTAACTCGCCGAGTTACAACATAGACAACTCATTGGGACAAACCCTAACCGGCTCGTCGAGTCGACTCCTCGACTCGGCGAGTCCATTCAGACTATTTTCTCATTCAGACGATTTCAATGCAGAAAACCTTCCCAAACTCTAGATCTACACTCTCAAGGCTCATTTATCACGTAAAGTCACAGACTTTATGTCCATGCATGGCACTCAGGGCTTGAAATGTCAAAACACACCTTAAAAAGGGTTTTTCACTCAATAGCATTATTATGGCTGAATAAAGCAGGGACTTTTGGACTCTAGGGACCTCACATGGTCCAGATCTGAAGTTCAAACCTCAACATGAACTCAAAACACTCTAAGTCCTCATGTTAGATAGAAAAAGCCCTAAACTCCCAAAATCATGAGATCTACTCAACAAAATGAGAAAGGTGTCAGCTTTATACCTTTCCCAGAAGCTCTAAGGTAAAATAGCCACAGATCTAGCAACTTCTTCTCGTCCCTTGCCTTGGAATCCGTCTCTTCACTTCAAAAGATGCACCAAACACTCAAGGTTAGCTCAAAACTCTCTCTCTCTCTCTCTCTCACTAAGCTCATAAGTCAATTAGGGTTTACTCTCAGGGAGGTATAGCCGCAAATGAGGCTATAAGTGCCCTTAAATAGGCCCCAAACCCGGGGATTTAGGGTTTCTCATCACAGCATCTACTCGGCGAGTCGGCTCCTGGACTCGTCGAGTAGGTCATTAATCCCACGTGGCACATCGCGACTCTACTCGACGAGTTGCAGCACCGACTCGTCGAGTAGCTCATTAGTCCTCAAAATAATTAAATAGATAAAAAATATATACCTGGAAATCCGGATGTTACAGTCATCATTCCATATTTTTTTAACTAACTCATTAAGGCTATATTAGGAATATATCAAATAAAATTAAATTGAATGGTGATTTGTCATAATTTTAGTGGGTAGAATAATTGTAGGCATAAAAGGTAGGAGATAATTTAATTTGTCAAATTAAAAACATAAGCCCAAATTTTATTTGTAGCAATTCCAATCAAAAACTATTTACGATATGCAACTTTTAGTTAGAACCAAAATACGCTTCTATTTCTAATTGAGTTAAAAACAACAATGATAGGTTTTCTAGCATTCTATACACACTAGTTATGGCAACTGAAGCAATATAAAATCCTATGTGTACATGAACCCTAAAGGATCTAGGTTTATTCTATTATAGCAACCTACTTATGAAAAATAACAGAAGAATTACTAACCTCTTGGTGGTCTTGATCTTTTGGAATACTCTTCAACTGAGATCTGATCACAACCATCTTTGCTTTGGATGAAGAGGACCAGTAGTAGGAATCTCTTTTTGTTTCACACCCAAGGCTCCAAGAGAGTACCAAAAAATAAACTAGGATGAGGGTCAATTTCACAAACCCTAAGAGGGTAAGAAATCGTCCACTAAGAAAGGGCAGGAAGAATGACAGCGAAAAATCAAGCCAAGGTTCAATGAGAATGAAAATCCCAAGCACCCTATTTATATCATGGATCCTTGCATTAGTTTCATCCCCTATCCCATGTTGGATGGAGTGAATTTTGAGTTTCATCTCCCATCCCATGTGGGATGGAGCGATTTTCGAATTTCCCCACTCCAGGCAGTTAGCATTTAACTAATTAATATTCAACCATTTAATTAATTAAAACGATTTAATTAATTCCCAAAATAATTTCTAATTAAATTATTAACCTATAATAAATTAACAAACTTATTTTCTCCTATTTCTTTTTTGCTCAATTGGGTCATAAGGGCAAACCAAAAGGACCTTGTTATTATTAGAAAATATCACCAGTAATTAATGACCTTGGACACTATTTCCAACAAATAAATTATCTTTCCCTAATTAAATCTATAATAACTCAATAAGTTGTTTAATATTTTAATCTGGCTTGTGATTATTTACTTCTCTTTTCATAATTTAATCGGAAAATGACATTGTAGCCCTATAATGTTTTCGGAGTTGGTTTAATCAGTGCCTAAACATTTTTTTTGTTGCTTTTATGGGGAGCATAAGGTCATTTTGATAGGATTTAGGTAAAACAAATAAACTTAAAACCCTTAAGTTCACATGCAACCTAAAAGATCTATGTTTTCACTATTGAAACTATAATTATAAACATCAAATAAGAAACCCTAGGATATTTTCGAAAATCATATAGGGTTTAGGATTACATACCTTGTTGTTATTATAGTAAATAACAAGAATTCCTTCACTTGTAGATCTCTTGGAAGCAAGCACCACAATTGTCGTGCCTCTAGTGGTTCACACCCAAGCTAGCAAGAAGGAAGACTATAGAGAGAGGAGAGGGGAGGTAGGATTTTCGGCTATCTCTCTAAGGAATGGAGTGGCCGAAAATCTAAGGCCTAAGGGTCCTTATATAGTAGTCCAAGGAAACCCTAGATAACCCTGATTTGAATATTAAATTAATATTTCAAATTTGGTATTTATCTCATTTCTTAATTATCCACATGGGATATTTTAGAAATCCTAGAATATCCCCCTAAAACCCTCCATCACCTATGTGGAAGGTTCTGGAGCCTTTTGTTCAACTATTTAACAATTACACTTTAGACCCTACACTTTTAATTAATTTCATTAATCCCAAAATTAATTCCATTTAATTTCTGATTAATTATTAATTAAATAATACTATTTCTAATTAATATATTATTCTCATAATACATTAATAAACTATTTATTTCAATTTATTAATCACATAATAGATCAATCTCTCTCTCTCCAAAAGTCATACTGTCCAATTGCTAGGTTTGAGGGCAACCCAAAAGGACTGTGCTACTATCAATTCAAGTATATATCAATTATAGTTATGGGCTTAGACACCTAATCCAACAGTCTCCCACTTGGATAAGTCTATAACTATAACTGCCAATATAACTTTTAAATCGATTAGCAAATTGTAGCTTCCAAAAGCCACTGCCGAACTCTGACCCAGTCAATTACGCGTCCTAATATAAGTGATCATATAATCCTCCGTTCTGCAAGATATCAGTCGGACATGAGACATGTAATAGAATCAATCTCACTGTCCAAGACTTTGTTTCCTAATTTCTGATTTGTGATGATATATGACTTCTAATTGAACACATCAATTTAGTCCTGGCTGGGCCCAACACTATAAGTCAACACCAAATCACCGAGGGGCCCAAAGATATCTCTTTTCCCGTTAGGGGAAAAGGAACGAATAAACTTTGACTCATATGCTTGTATCTTTTACTCATCAAATCATGCATGACAATACGTTTTACAACATCAAGTTACAGATGCGCTTACGCATTACCAATGTACAACCAACTTGTAAATTACAACTCATATATCTCCGTTTCAAGATCATAAGATATTATCATCTCATAATTACTCGTGATGAAGTCCATGAAGTAATTCTCTGAGTGTGGGTTTATCCAATACTTAAATCTCCATTTCTAAGTACTCATGAACATTGCAGCAATACTATTGCTATGTCTAACTCCCTTAGACAATCGACAATCCAATTCATGACAGTCTTAATTCGCTACCTACTTCCAAAAGTACGACTGATTGTGGAATTTTGAATAATCATATTATTCGGGAACTAAAACATGCAAAACAAAACACATGAATAAACAAATGACAAAAGGTAGTAAACAAACTCATAAATAATTCTCCATTATTTAATCACCAAAAGTCAATTACATTTATTTTGCTACAAGTTTCAAACTAACTATCTAACTATTAAAACTAATATCATCTCTCATACCAATGCTCCTAGCATGCTGACTGTGCTTGACCCTACTCAGGGCCTTTGTTAAAGGATCTGCAGGATTCTCTTCTTATGATGGTGACCTTCTTCTACCCTATGTCTGATGTAATGGTACTTTCTGTCGATATGTCTAGACTTTCCATGATCTCTTGATTTCTTAGTCAAGACAACCGCTCATTCATTATCGCAGAAAAATTCTATTGACTCCTGAATGGTCAGGACAACTTCGAGGTCACCGATTAACAAATTCGCTGAAAAAAAAACCAAAAAGATTTGTGATCTCTAAGTATTTTTTTTCAGCGAATTTATTTAAAAAGCTGCGATTTTTTTATATATAAAGTCAAAAAAAAAAAAGATTTGTGATCTCTAAGTATTTTTTTATGCATTTTTATAATTTTTAGAGTTTTTTTGTTTTCCAAATAACCCTTCCCTATATATATATATATATATATATATATATATATATATATATATATATATATATATATATATATATATATATATATATATATATATATATATAGAGGTAGGTTCAAATGTTTCTCACATCTATTGTGTGCTAGAATGCACCAATAAGAATTTAGTATTAATTATATGTATATTAAATGCTATCCATACTTATAATTCATTTTTATGGAAACTAATTAAATTCGTCATTAATGTCAACAATAATATTCTTTCAGAATGAATTCATATCTAGAAGAATGAGAGTGTATTCGAGCAGAATGAGAGTGTATTCTAGTAGAATACACTCTCGTTCTTCATATTCCATGCAACTTTATTGTATTTTAAGTGAGTGAGTCCTGAACAAAATACGAACTCATATATAAAAACCTAGATACGAATTTATTCTGAAAGAATGTTATTGCTGACATTAATGACAGATTTAATTAGTTTCCATAAAAAGAGAATTATAATTATGGATATCATTTAATATACATATAATTATGGAAATAATTTAATATCTATATTTATTTAATTAAATAGTTATTTTTTTTTGGAACCGGCCAATAGATTAATATTAGAGAAAAAGAAGTAACAGGAAAAGTAACAATACAAGCCACATAGAGCTAGTGGCAAAACACAGAAGCACGAACAACACGAAATAAAAACAACAAACAACTGAAATTACAGGTTAAGAAAAGGGCATTGAGACCAATTTGCCCATGCTAACTCCTTTCTTTTACCCCTGTTTCTCACCCAAAGAAAGCTCAAAGATTTGACAATATCTATGACTTTGTCGGGTGGCAGCCGGTTTTTGTTGAAAACTCTATCGTTTCTTGCTTTCCAAATACACCATAGCATACAATAACAAATGGCCATAAAAATCCTCCTTCTTTTTTAACACAATCCCCACTTGGCAGCAAACTCTAGAATTTGATTCACCTTATGAAAACTTCCAGCTTGCACCCTGCACCATCTCAATATCCCCTCTGTGACCATCGTTGCATAAGAGCATGCCACAAGAGTATGGTCTGGACATTCATCTATCTCCTCACACATCCGACATATCAATGTTTCCACAATTACCCCTTTTTGACAGTTCATTTGCTGTTGGAATTCTGCCCTCTTGCGCCCTCCAAATGAAACAGGATACTTTCAGTGGAATTTCTTTAAGCCATTGAAAATTAGAATTAATGGTAGGCGTTCTATAATCCAGTTTATTCCTCAGGGCACACACTGTATATGAACCATCCGGAGTTAAGCCACATTTCCAGATTTCACTTGTGGGACCTTGATGCTTGGAAATCACTGAACAAACAGGGATGTTCTTTTTCATGAGATCATTCTTTATACCTGCAATATTATTCCATACCCCGGGTAAAGTCTTCATCGAGTAACAATCATCAGGTTTGGAACGGAGGTTATGCACACTATATATGACTGTTGCCCATAGTTCTCCAGGTTTGGTTCTAAGCTTCCACCACCACTTCATAATGAGGGATATGTTCAGAGCCTTTATTGTGCCAACGCCAAGGCCACCCGAGTCTTTAGGGGCTGTCACTTTGTCCCACGAAATCTAATGAATAACCTTCCTATCATCTGATCCACCCCAAAGGAATCTGTTCCTCAACCTTCCAAGTGTCTCGATGACGCCCTCTGGAGCCACAAATAAAGATAAGTAATAAGTTGGGAGGTTTCCTAGGACTGATTGGATGAGGGTCAGTCTGCCGCCGAAGGATAGATTTTTAGATTTCCACTTTGAAAGTTTTTCTTTGAATCTGTCAATGATCGGTTTCCAATGTTTCTTCAACTTCATATTGGCACCAACAGGGACACCGAGATATGTAAAAGGAAGGGAGGATGGTTCACACCCTAGAGGTCTCGCCTAATTTGTCACCTCCTGTGTGTCAACACCAATTCCAAATACTCTAGATTTATTGAAGTTGACTCTAAGCCCCGATGCAGCATGGAAGCAGTGTAAGATGCGTGATAGGTTCTTGATGTTTTGCTTCGACCACTCCCCCAAGAAAAGGGCATCATCCGCTTATAGCAAATGGGAGAGTGTTGGCCCCCCATTTGGCAAATTGATCCCATGGAAAATGCCTAGTTCACACGCCGACTTCATCGCTACACTAAGTCCCTCCATGGCTATAATGAAAAGGAACGGTGAGAGTGGATCCCCTTGTTTGACACCTTTGGATATAGAGAATTCCTCGGTTGGGCAGCCATTTACAAGTACTGAGGACTTGGAGGAAACAAGGCATCCTTTTAACCACATTCTTATTTTGTTACCGAATCCCATGTTCACTAAATTTGAGTCAAGGAAGTCCCAGTTTAGTGAATCAAAGACTTTATCAAAATCAACCTTGAAAAGAAGTATCTTCTTTTTATTCTTTTTTGCCCAAGAGCAAATTTCATTCACAACCAGGGCCCTTCCAATATATTCCGACCTTCAATATACGCTGATTGCGCCTCATCGATGCACTTCCCCACGACGTTCTTCAGTCTTAGCGAAAGAATTTTCAAGATGATTTTATTCTAGCACACAATAAATGTAAGAAACAAAATAATCTAGCCATATATATATATATATATATATATATATATATATATATATATATATATATATATATATATATATATATATATATCATCCATTATAACAATAACCAACAACAAAAACTACACAATTAATACATACATTCCAACAACAAAGATGTAGATGATGTGTAATGTGTTGTGTTTTGTCAAAAGGACTACGTTGGAACCATTTAGAAGTACATTCCATCAATTTAGATGTATGTATATGGTCATTTTTTAATTATAATAATTCCAACATATAAAAATGGTTATAAGCTATTAAAAATATTTAAAAAAAGATTTAGACAAACTTAATATTTTGAAGGTTTATTAAGGATTGATATTATACTTAAAAATTAAGTTTAACAATTTGATATTTAAAAATGGCAAAGAAAATTTTTCCCTAATATTTTGGGCAAACATCCAAGTCCAGCAGCTATCTCGAAACTATACAAATGGCACAACACAAAACAATCTGTTTCTTTATGCAGTTTTATAGTATTACATAATGTCATCATTTTACATAATAAGAAAACAAAAAAATGAGTAACATGAAGATTAATTCACAATCTGAATCCAATTTTAACTTTGAACTGCTTGAACAAACCCTGATAATCAGTAAAACGCAAAATTATTGTTTCTCAGGAAGAAAAAAAATGGCTACACATTTCTTGTGAGTGAGATCTCACAAAAAAAAAATTACAGTATCATCATCATCATCGTTACCAATTCACCTAGGTCGTATCGGTTAGCAAGCGTTTATGCCTGTTATACTGCTTCTCCATGAACACCTTCGACGCTCCATCAATGGTTCTTCGCCAAGTCTAAATTCAAGTACAAAAAAAACAATCAGATCGACTAAACCCTAAATGAAACACCAACACCACAAACATTATTGAATTCAGATGAAATTTGGGACGTACCTTCTCGATTGTTCCGAAAAACGATCTGTTCCTGAAATTCCTAGACCTAAATTGAGCTCTCCCAACCTTTAATTGCCTAACCAACGCCCCCGCGCCAAATGATCGGCGACCGGATGCAACAGGCGGAAGGAGCGACTTCCTTTCAACGACTAATGTGCCGGTAAACTCAGAGATTTCACCGGTCACGAGTGGTAATGATTGAGCAGATCTCTTTTGTCGTTTCGATAAACGTGATGATTTTTTGGAAGGACGATCAGGAGAAGCTACTTCGGCGAATTTGCTGAGGAGTTCGTCGGAGGAAGCTTTGGTTACATGTTGAACGGCTACCGTTGGTGTAGGCGTGACGGTGGCAGTGTCCATTGTTGTTAGAGATGGAGGGGGAGACCGATTGCAGAGTGTAGAGTGTAGAGAGAGAGCAGATGGAGGGAATTGTTTGCAGTAGAAAAGGGTCTGGTCTGAATCTTATGGAACAGGATGAGAATAGACCGTTGAAGAAGATGGTGGGGGTGGTGATGGAGGTGATGAGAATGAGGAAATAGAGCCGTTGGGTGCTCAGAAGATCACTGATGAACTGCATTATTGTATTATTATAAAAAATGATAACAAGCAATAATTATTATGTAACTAATTTAATAATAAAGTTAGTATAAAACCAAAATTTGACATGATGCAATGTGACTAAGTTAATCGGAATATTAAAAAAAATCATTATTGTAGGTTTAAAAAATGGATGTATATGAAAAAAAATTAATTATATGAATCACATTACTTGAGATTTTATCTACAAAATCATAAATATAATTAAAGATGTGTTTAACTGTAGTAAAAATAGTTGGTAAAATACTTAAAAACACAATTAAAAACTATATTATATTTATTAAGAGCAA
The DNA here is from genome assembly GCF_052849685.1 of Lactuca virosa. NCBI lineage: Eukaryota > Viridiplantae > Streptophyta > Magnoliopsida > Asterales > Asteraceae > Lactuca > Lactuca virosa. Next base: position 416,636,545 of record NC_136430.1, on the reverse strand, counting down.
TTTTGAAAAATATTAAAAAAGTACAATAACAAATAGTAGTTTTTTTTCTTAAATTAAGTTTTTTTTGTTAAAAGATAAAAATTAAAAGTTCTTAAAAATTCATTGTCAAATATGCTTGGGATTAATTTGTAAAATTTAGAGATGATTAGTACTCAATACTCATAAATAACGTAATTAATATAATTATCCCACTCAAATTAGATTATTGATAATTTGCTATTTTGTTTTTCTCTAAATGAGTTATTTAAGGAACAGGGGCGGAACACGAGTATAAAAATAAGGGACCAATACTCTTTTTTCTTAATAAATCATAGTAAATTAGAAAATAATTTAACCACTTGATGATGATGTTAACTTTTAATATATATTAAAAACTCTTGTCTTTAATATTTAGTTAATTCTAATTAACTTAATGTTTAATATAGAGTCCTTTAATATATTAATTTAATTTAATAATAAGTTATCACTAATTCAATCAAAATATATGGTAAAGAAAATATAGAACGTATTTGAAACAAAAATTTACATAGTAAACTTTGTTCTTGTACGTATTTTAATTGGGTATAAGATAATAAAGCATAAATATTGTTAAAACCAAGGCTGTCAAGTTCGGCTACATAGAATCGATTTCAAGTCTGCAAGATCAGGATCCTAAGATCTCACAATAATAACATAAAAAGGTAATTGATCGTATATGATTTTTTTTTCATATTTCATGGTTAAATAGTTCAAAAAGGTAACTGGTCATGTACTAGTTAATGACATGATTAAATAGCTTAAAAAGATATTAATACTGATTATTTATCATAACATAAAAAGGTAATTGATCGTATATGATTTTTTTTTTCATATTTCATGGTTAAATAGTTCAAAAAGGTAACTGGTCATGTACTAGTTAATGACATGATTAAATAGCTTAAAAAGGTATTAATACTGATTATTTATCATACAATTGTAGCAACTCGCAACCTTCATGTTATTTGTTTTAAATCTTTAACACTTATTTCTTAACCATAAGGAAGAAATCAATAACAATTTCAACTTTTGAATCTCGATTAAAAACCGAATTTATCAAGGAAAGCGCTTGGCAGTAAAATAGTGGAAAAAGGAAAAAGACTTGGACACTAACAGTTTCAATTTTTGAAGCTCAATTACAAACCGAATTTCTCAAGGAAAATGGCTTGAGCAGAAAAATAATGGAAAAGGGAAAAAGGTGCACCTCTATTGTTGAACTGTTGAAGAAAGAAATTAATAACAATCATAAGCTAAATCTCAAATTCTACCATCAATGAGGGTGAAACATGAAGAGAGAGAAAAAAAATTCTAAGGTTCTTGGTCATTTGTGGTTTACAAAACTGACAAAATAGTAAAGAATGAGGTTATTTTCGATTAACCTTTTGGTAAGGAGATCGGGTCAACTAGAAAATGATAAAAAATAATAAAATCTAGATTAAAATTTGGCAATTTTCATGAAGTGGTAGGATCAGATCCCGATCCTACGATCCTGTCTTACATACAAAACGATCATATTGCGATCCAACAAGGTTTTCATTGGTAGGATCATAGGATCTTACTATGATCAAAATCTCGATCTTGACAACCTTGGTTAAGAGTAAAACCTTATATTAATCTTATATATTCGTAATAAAGTAGAACTTGATTATGTACTTGTTTGGTATTATACGGACCAAAGTTGTCAAATCACATCTGTAACATCCCGAGATTTTGCAGGTATTTCCAAACCCTCTTCTATCATTACCTTGTCATTTGTAGTCCTTGGGTTTGGAAGTGTAGAGCCAAGATAAGTATAAGGGTCAAGGTTGCAACCTTGGGTCAATGAGGAGTACGATGAGCGTACATAAGAGTACACTAAGCGTATTAAGGTCCACCTTAGTACGTTGGGCGTACTTATGTCAGAATGAAACCCTAATATTTAGGGTTTGGGGGCTATATAAGCAACATTATGAGCTCATAACCCTCCCTTACCTCAGCCTCCACTGCTTAGAGTCGTTTTCCCCAAACCCTAGCCATTTCCTTGAGTGTGTGAGCTTATTGAGTGTTTCTTGAGTGTTCTAAGAAGAAGGTGTTACATCAAGGAGTTGGATAAGAAGATTAAGATTGTAGATTTGAAGTTGGGTTGTGCCCTAGAAGCTCCAGAAGGTAAAAAGCTTCAAACTTTATGCATATATGTATAGATCTTGCCATTTTTGCTTTAAGAACCATTTCTTGTCCCAAAAAGTCCCAAGATGGTGCATGATGTGATTTGGACGAAATGAACTGTCCTTCTAGACTCTTGAAGGGGTTTTGAGTGATAAATGTGAGGTCCCAATGGCTTAAGATGTCCCATGCATGGAGTAGGAAGGTCTTAATGGATTAAGACCAAGTATTAAGAGCTTTCTGGACGTCCAAAGTGATAAAGTGCGTGACTTTATGGGTCCTAGGCACATTTAGTCACTGGATCTGAAGTTTGGGTTTAAGTGCTTAAGCCATTAAGCACTTATTAAGATTTTGGCAAACCACTACGTACGCCCAGCGTAAATCCAGTACGCCCAGCGTACTGGGTCAACCACCCCGATGGTGGTCAACGTCAGAACGAGTACGCCCAGCGTACCAGATGAGTACGCCCCGCGTACGTCCTATGTTGGGCTTTTGACATTTGGGCTTCGGGTTTTGGGTTTTTTATGGACTAGTTGGATTTGGGCCTTTGCTGGACTTTGTGAATATGATGTTTTGGGCCAAGTTTTGATAATGGATCTTGGAATTAAGCCCAATTAGGGAGTTAGGCCCAATTTGGTAAATTGGGCCAATAATGGGCTTTACACAAGGACTTTTAAGGTTATGGACTTGGCATTAGGCCTTGGCCCAATAAAGAGAATGGACATGATGGATTGTGTGGACCCTTAGTCAAGACTGTTATGTGGTGTATTGACTTGGTATTTATTATGTGATAGTTCGAGATTTCCGGTGAGACAACGATCAGAGGTTTTCGGTACTTCAACACTACTTGCGAGGTGAGTTACCTCAATATACTAAGGGGTCTAAGGCACCAAGGCCGGCCCATTAGATATGATATCCTAGCAGTTGATAGTATGTTGAGTATGAGTTAGTGTTGCATGCTAGTTGCTATGCCAGTTAGGTAGATCTGTAGGACTACCTGTATTATTATGTGATTACTTGTATGGGCATTAGCTGTGTTATATGTCGACATATTATATGGGATGGGTTGAGGTGATACTACTCCATACGGTAACCAACAAACCCGGGAGCATTCCAGATACGAGCTGAGGGCCAGGTGGGGCATGCCAGACTCGTACTGTGGGCTCGGGAGCATTTCAGATATGAGCTGAGGGCCAGGTGGGGTATACCAAACTCGTACTATGGGCTCGGTGGCAATCCAAATGTGAGTTGTGGGCCCGGAAGGCAATCCAGACTCACATTGTGGGCCCACGGGTAATCCAGACTGTAAAGTTGTGGACCCAGTACATGTTGTTATTTATATATGTGTTAAGTGCAGTGTATCAGTATTTTGGGGGAACTCACTAAGCCTCAGGCTTACAGTTTCAGTTTATTGTTTCAGGTACATCAGGGGATCGCGGAAAGGCGAAGGCGTGATCGTACAGCTCCTCACATTTATGTTTATGCTTCTGAGATACTATGATATTATACATTTTGAAAACAAGTTTTGTAATGATTCATGGTTTTGAAATGTTTTTTTAAAGTTTAAATTTGGCATTATTTTATGGGTGTTACAAGTTGGTATCAGAGCCTTGGTTTGAGTGAATTGGAGGAACACTTATGTGAATCCAGTCTCAAACCAATGTAAAGATTTTCAAAAAGGTTTTCAAAATATCAAAGGAGGATGCAAGGTGTACGATCAGCCGGAGGCAGTAAGTAGATCCCAAAATACCATACAGTTATTTGATATTGTGATATGTTAGAACAGCATGCTAGTACTAGGCTAGGGATCTTCAGGAATTGCATAATAGAATTGTCTGATTACATGATGCCTGCTAGCCTAGGGTTTTCTCTATATGAAATTGACATCATTACTGTAGTTGCTTAGTGTATGCATCACGGTCGTACATAATTAAGATCTTATAGCCTGAGAATGTTTGTTTTGGCCTTATTTCCTGTCCTTGTTTGATGAAGGGCTTAGGGTAGGATCAGGTATTCGAAAGTCTATAGGGTCCAGCGTTATGTATGACTATCATACACTAGTGCTGCAGGGTTGGTGGAAGTTTCATGGATGGGTGGGTCGTGCGAGGCCGGGAGGCCAGTTACGAGATATTTAGCATTCCTCTAGGGGTGAGGATTGAGCGCTCGCTATGTTATTATATATGTTTAGGGTGTTGTGGTGATACTTGAGACAAATATGGGTAGGTGTGGAAGGTAGTATGGGCTCGTACTACTGAAAGCACAGGACCCATACGCGTAGCAAGGAAGTCACAACCCCTAGGGTTTAGTTGGAAGTTGGTCCCCTGTTATTATGTGGCTTATCTGATATATTCTTGGTATGTTTTCAGAATGGTGGTTACGAGACGCTTTGTGACTGGATCCGGGTCAGGATCAGGATCAGGACACGGAGGCCAGGAGGGGCCAACAACACCCGAGACTGTGGTGCAGATGGGGACAGAGGAGCTAGATACCAGGATTCGAGAGATCCTGCATGATGAGGTTGCCGCTATGTTTCGAGCACAGCTACCGAAGATGTTTGGGTCTATTAAGACCGCCATGGTCGAGTATTTCGACGAGCGTTACGCAGCCCTTGCAGAGACGGCTGCCGCTGCAGTTGCATCGGCTGTAACAGCAGCAGGAGGAGGAGGAGCCAGTCGAGCTTTCCAGTACAGGGACTTCGATAACACGAAGCCCCCTACTTTTGATAGGACTCAGGACCCCATCAAATCCATGAGGTGGATTTCTGATGTGGAGGGGTGTTTCTTTACTTGCTCGTGTCCTACTGACCAGAAGGTCAGATGTGCCCTGAACCTGCTGAGGCTCGTGGCCAAGGACTGGTGGAGATTGACGACTGGGTCGTACACTGATGATCAGAGAGATGTTGTTACTTGGGAGCAGTTCAGGGATATGTTTCGCGCTCGATACATTCCACGGGTCGAGTGGGAACGTTTGGCTCAGGAGTTTTTGAGTTTGAGACAAGATGGGGAGTCGGTGACGGAGATCACCCGCATGTTCACTGAGAGGGCGATGTTCTGCCCGGAGTTTGCTTCTGAGCAGGCCTAGAAGACACGTTATCTGAGCATGCTCAAGAGTGACATTCGTCAGTTTGTTGCCACACATCGATGTGATACTCTACTGGATTTACAGGAGGCCGCTAGGCGGCGTGAGTTGGAGATTGAGATGCAGTTGAGGGAGCAGCAACAGGCCTCGGCACAGTCACAGTCGGCGCCGAAGCAGTCTAAGACCGCTGATTCTAGGACCGGGGGTCAGCAGAGTCGCACTTGTGGAAAGTGCGGCAAGGGTTATTATGGGGTTTGCCGAGCTGGTAGTGGGTGCCACAGGTGTGAAAAGGAGGGGCATTATGTGAAGGATTGTCGCCAGCCCGCCTCGGTTCCGAGTATGAGGTTATGTTATCACTGTGATCAGGTTGGCCACTTGAAGGCCAACTGTCTGTTGCTTGCCGCTAACCCGGCATAGGCTCCCGCTCCAGCTACATTGAGGATTACGGACGTGAGGTCAGGTAGAGTAGAGCCCCCGAAGGATCAGGGGCGCGCCTTCCAGCTCACCGCAGAGGAGGCCAGGGCAGCACCAGATGTGGTTGCTGGTACGTTTTTAGTGAACTCCTTGTCTGCATTGGTTTTATTTGACTCGGGGACGAGTCGGTCATTTGTATCACAAACATTTAGTAGGGAGTTCAGTGTGCCAGTAGGCGAGCTAGAGTGTCCGTTGCGAGTCTCTATCGCCAACGAACACGGGGTTTCTGCTTCTTCAGTCTACCGAGGATGTGAGTTGGAGATCTTCGGGGTATCCTTCCCAATAGACTTGTTTCCGATTCCCATGGGGGATGTGTGTGTGATTGTGGGGATGGACTGGCTCAGTCGATTTGGTGTTATGATTGATTGCGAGGGTCAGCAGGTGGTAGTTCGAACCCCAAGTGGGCGGAGAACTGATTGTATATGGCGAAGGCACCAGAATGGGATCAGGTTTTGTTCAGTTGCCAGGGCTCGGCAGTATATTCAGAACGAGTGTGCAGGTTATCTAGCGTATGTGGTAGATACGCGGGTCAGGGATTAGACTCCAGTTTCAGAGGTTCCGGTGGTTAGAGAGTTTGCTAACGTGTTCCTGGAGGAGTTACTAGGGATGCCTCCGGAGAGGCAGGTCGAGTTCCAGATCGACCTGGTGCCAGGTGCGGCCCCTATCGCCAAGGCGCTGTACTGATTGGTGCCACCCGAGATGAATGAGCTGTCATCACAGCTCAGGAACGGATGGGCAAGCAGTTCATTCGGCCAAGCAATTCTCCATGGGGAGCACCGATCCTCTTCTTCAGCAAGAAGGACGGTTCGCACCGAATGTGCATTGATTATAGGGAGTTGAACAAGTTGACGGTGAAGAACCGTTATTCACTCCCAAGGATAGTGTTGGATTAGGTGTCTAAGCCCATAACTATTATTGGTATGTATTCGACCCGAGAGTAGCATGGTCCATTTGGGTTGCATATCATCAGGACAATTTGTTAAGATGGACTTTTGAGAGAATAGGTTATATATGATTTATTAATATATTATAAGTTCTATTATATTAATATGAAATCATATGTTTTAATTAGTATTGATCAAGAATTAATTTGGAATTAATTTAGTGATCAAAAGAGACTAATTAAAACTATGGGGACTAATTATGGTAATTAGTTATATTTATATGTGTTGGGCTTATGATCCATGTTGGACCAAGTTTATATATGGATACATAAAGAGTTGGGCCACATGAACCATGGATCATAAGACCCATGGATATGGGTTTGGGTTATACCCATGACTCTTAGAATTCAACACATATAAATACATATGTTATGACCTAAAAACTGAACCACTAGTGTGTGTGTGTGTGCATGTTCTTGTAGTTCATGAAGGTTTTAGAGTGCATGGAGATTCTCTCTCAAGTCCTACCTTTGTCCTTGATGTGTTGTGACTTCATTTATGGCTTTCACACTATTGGGGTTAAGTTCTTAAGGCCAAATACATCAAGACTTCCAGCCACACAAAAGATATGTTACTCTATCTAGTATTTTATGTAGTTTGTATGACAATTGCATGCTAGCTATAGGTTCAATACCTTGGAAAACCATTTGCATGTATAATTAGTGAAAACATAGATCCAAGGTATTTAGGGTTGTATGTGCACCATAGGATGTTGTATTATACCAAAACCCAACAGATAGATGATCTCTTTGATTAGTTGTAGGGCGCATCTTGGTTTTCCAAGATAGACTTGAGGTCTGGGTATCATCAGGTCCGGGTCAGAGAGGAGGATGTGGAGAAGAACGCGTTTCGGAATCGTTATGGACATTACGAGTTCGTGGTGATGCCGTTTGGGCTCACCAAATCGCCATCAGTGTTTATGGACCTGATGAATCGGGTCTGCAAACCGATGCTCGATCGATCGGTCATAGTATTCATCGACGATATCTTGGTTACTGGTGAAGACTTTCTGTTTCCCATGATCAGGTTTATCCTTCCTCGTTCTATCTCCTCACTTTCCTTTAGACCCTGCAAATCAGAACAGATATGAAAACCACATCCTGTATCAAGGACCCATGAACGAGAAGATAATGAGTTATTAGCAGAAATAGTGTAAATACCTGCCGAAGATGGCTTTACTTTGCCATCCTTGATATCTTGCAGATATTGTGGGCAAGATCTCTTCCAATGCCCCTTTTGGTTGCAGTAAAAGCAAACTGCCTCTTTTGGATCAGAAACATGGGGAGTGGAACCATTGGGCTTAGCCTTTGGGCCATTACTAGATGACCCAGCTTGAGCCTTGCTCTTCCAGCTTTGCTTGGGAGGACCTTTCCTCTTCTCCTCTTTCCCTGTCCAATAGCCAAAACAGGGGCACTCGTAGGTGTGGAGGGTATACTTTTACCCTTCATCCCTGCCTCAGATGTCTGCAACAAGTTGTGCAATTGGGCCAAGGTCTGCTCAGTATTGTTCAAATGGTAAGTTAGAATAAACTGACCATAACATTCAGGAAGTGAGTTCAAAACCATGTCAATGGCCAATTCCTCATCAAAGTGAATATTGAGCTTGACCAAACGCTCTATGTAGCGTTGCATTCTTTGCACATGTGACACAACCGACTCCCCATCTTTCATCTTGCAAGCCATGAGTGACTTGACTACTTCGAACTTTTCTTGACGAGCTCGCTTATGGTACTTTTCCATAAGGTCCTTGTTCATCTCGAAAGGCCAGTAGTCCTCATAGTACCTCTGCAGTTCTGGGGACATAGTTGCCACCATGATGCATGCCACTTTGGTAGCATCATCGTAATGTTTCTTGTAGGCAGCAAGATCTTCAGGAGTAGCTTCATTCTCATCAAGCTCTTTGAGCTCCTTTTCAAGAACATATTCTTTGTTCTCGAAACGAAGAGCCATCTTGATGTTGCGCATCCAATCGTTATAGTTTGAGCCATCCATAACGACTTTGGAGCAGATATTGAGCAAAGAGAAGTTTTGGTTGGAGGAGGACGAAGCAGAAGTGTTTCCAGGAGTAGACATCTGAAAAGAAAGAAAGTTTTAGTTAGATTTCAAGATACCTTAATAAAATAACCCAAATATATAATATCAAGGTTAGGACCCAACTATGAAGATTCACAACTTAGAAATGGGATACCGAGATCCAAGTGCAAATTTCATAAAGGTAGGTGAATGACGATTCACCAATTCCACCATTAGACGAAACAAAAGAAGTGAAATTCCTAATTCTTTTGAGATACATTGAAACTATTCAATGGCATGTTTTGATCTCATATTATGCTCTTCTATTTGTGACTGGGATGCCGAGGATCACAAACAAGATGTGAATAACCATGCAAATGTGCTTGGTAACCTCATTGTCTTTATCATTAACTATTGATGTGCTGGTAAACCACACACGCTCCATCAAAATGACAATTATGAGATACCCATTACTACTCTTTATTGGTGCCTTTTAGTGTGCTGGTTAACCACACACGCTCCACTAACAACCAATAAAGCACAATGTGCAATTTCATGGATTAGCATACTTTTCACATTTTTCCTAAAGTAACTAGAGTTGGGATTTTGTAAATTATGTTCTAGTACTTTCTTTAATATCATTATACTTTTAATGAGAAGTAGTTGTCCTATCGAATCCGTTCTGCTAACGACCCTCCACTAATCAAGGAAGCGGTGGGTGAGAGTGGACACCCATTCAACTACCATTTTATAGGCAGTTTCCTTATACCCCCCCCCCCCCTTATAGATTAGCTTCGTGAATGAGGCATACTAGCGATTTGACTGACCATATTCTTATACATATATAATATTAAACTTTTAATTATAATATATATATAAGGTGTGTTTTAAAACATTTTAAAACTTCAAGGGTTTATAAATTTCGAAATTTAAGCTATTAAATTTAAATTTAAATAAACCAATTAACTAGATTTAATATTTATCTTTTAATTAACTATTAATCAAATTATTAAATCTTGTAAGGATTATCTAATTAAATTAATCCATTAATTTAATCCTAATCCTTATCCCTCTAAATTTCGAAAAATAGGGTAAGGATAATTATCCAATTAATCTAATTAAGTAACAATTATCCAAAACAAGAAACCCTAAAACTTCTAAGCAAATTTCGAAATTTACAAGGGAGGAGGCTAGGGTTTTCAAAACCCTAACCCTAATTTCGATTAGGGTTCTTTGGAGGCTAGGGTTCTCGAAAAAAAAACCCTTTGATCCAAAACCTTAGAAATTGAAAATTTCGCCTTTAGGGTTTAATAGCTATAAACCCTAATTTGCAATTCAACAATTGTAGCAATTCAATTTAAAACAACCTGGCTCTGATACCACTGATGGGTTTTAGGTACAACAAATAAACTAGAAAAACAATTCCTAAGTTCACATGCAACCTACTTTGGATCTATGTTTTAACTATTGAACATACAACTTTGAATTGCAAAACAAGAACCCTAGAGGAGAGAGGCTAATTTCGAAATTAACAAACTAGGGTTTAGGGTTTACATACCTTTCAATTGTTATAGCAAACAATTGATATTCCCTTGATCTTGATCTTGATCTTCTTGGAAGCTTTAGCACCACAAGTGTAATGCCTCTAATGGAATCACACCCAATGACTAGCAAGAAGGAAAGTAGAAGAAGAGAGAGGGGACTAGGGTTTAGGGAAAACCCTAGTTATCCTTTGCTTAGGGCCTAAGCAAGACCCAAGGCCTTATCTTGGACCCCTTGGACGAATTCTCTAGGGTTTCCCTTAGGGTTTTCGTCCACCCCCTTCCAAGGGAGTTCTGGATCCTTCCATTCAACTATCAGTTAATTGCAAACTAGTCCCTGCACTTTATAATTAATTCTTTTAACCCCAAAATCAATTCTGATTAATTTCTGGCTAACAATTAATTAAACATAATGATTTCTAATTAATATATTAATCCATTAACATATTAATAAATCAATTATATATATATATTAATTTATTAATCTTATAAATTAATATCTCTCCTTTCCTAATTTCCTTGTCCAGTTGCTAGGTTGAGGGCAACCCAAAAGGACTGTGCTGCTATCAATTCAAGTACATACCAATTATAGTTATGGGCTTAGACACCTAATCCAACAGTCTCCCACTTGGATAAGTCTGTAACTATAATTGCTAGTATGCCTTCTAAATTTGACCAGCAAATTGTAGCTTCCAAAAAGCTGCTGCCGAACTCTGACCCAGTCAGTTACGTGTCCTAAGATAAGTGATCATATAACCCTTCGTTCTGCTTGATATCCCCAGACAAAAGACATGGAATGTAATCAATCTGTTTGTCCAGAATCTATGTTTCCCAATTCCTGATTTGTGATGATGTAGGACTTCTAATCGAACACATCAATTTAGTCCTGGCTGGGCCCAGCACATAAGTCAACACCAAATCATCGAGGGGCCCACAAATATCGCTTTTCCTGTTAGGGCAAAAGGAACGAATAAACTTTGACTCATATGCTTGTATCTTTTACTCATCAAATTATGCATGACAATACGTTTTATAACACCAAGTTACTGATGCATTTTCGTATCACCAATGTATGACCGACTTGTAAATCACAACTCATATATCTTCGTTTCAAGATTACAAGATATTATCATCTCAGTATTACTCGTGATGAATTCCATGAAGTAATACTCTGAGCGAGGGTTTATCCAATACTCAAATCTCAATTTCTGAGTACTCATGAACGTTGCAACAATTCTATTGCCATGTCTATCCTTAGACAATCTGCAATCCAATTCATGACAGTCTTAATTCACTACTTACTTCCAAGAGTACGAGCGACTGTGGAGTTTGAATAATCTCATTATTCAGGAAGTAAAACATGCAAAAATGAAACACAATAATAAACAATTGACAAAAGGTAGTAGCCAAACTTATAAATAATACTTTATTATTTAATCACCAGAAGTCAATTACATTTACTTTGTTACAAGTTTCAAAAACTAATCTAACTACTAAAACTAATATCATCTTTCAGTCCTATGCTCCGAGCATGCTGAATATGCTTAGCCCTACTCAGACCCTTTGTGAGAGGATCTGCTGGGTTATCTTCAGATGACACCCTCTTTACTATAAGATGGCCTTCTTCTACTCTATGTCTAATGAAATGGTACTTTCTGTCGATATGTCTGGTCTTACCATGATCTCTCGGTTCCTTTGTCAAGGCAACCGCTCCTTCATTATCGCAGAACAATTCCATAGGCTCCTGGATGGTTGGAACAACTCTGACAAGTCAATATTTAGCACACTATTTCCTAGGCTATCAACACAAGTCACTGTTTCATACACACCATTACAAGGCAAAGCTTTAAACATAAAAACACCATTCTTATAAACAGAAATTGAACCATTCAAATCATTAAAAGAATATGTAAAACCTTGTCTGAACAATGCATGAAATGAAATAATGTTTCTCGTCATCTCAGACGAATAGCAACAATTTATTAAATCTAATCTAACATCATTACTAAGCAGAAGCTCATAAACTCCGATCTTGGTTACTGGTGAAGACTTTCTGTTTCCCATGATCAGGTTTATCCTTCCTCGCTCTATCTCCTCACTTTCCTTTAGACCCTGCAAATCAGAACAGATATGAAAACCACATCCTGTATCAAGGACCCATGAACGAGAAGATAATGAGTTATTAGCAGAAATAGTGTAAATACCTGTCGAAGATGGCTTTACTTTGCCATCCTTTATATCTTGCAGATATTGTGGGCAAGATCTCTTCCAATGCCCCTTTTAGTTGCAGTAAAAGCAAACTGCCTCTTTTGGATCAGAAACATGGGGAGTGGAACCATTGGGCTTAGCCTTTGGGCCATCACTAGATGACCCAGCTTGAGCCTTGCTCTTCCAGCTTTGCTTGGGAGGACCTTTCCTCTTTTTCCCCTTTCCCTGTCCAATAGACAAAACAGGGGCACTCGTAGGGGTGGAGGGTATACTTTTACCCTTCATCCCTGCCTCAGCTGTCAGCAACAAGTTGTGCAATTGGGCCAAGGTCTGCTCAGTATTGTTAAAATGGTAAGTTAGAATAAACTGACCATAACATTCAGGAAGTGAGTTCAAAACCATGTCAATGGCCAATTCCTCATCAAAGTGAATATTGAGCTTGACCAAACGCTCTATGTAGCGTTGCATTCTTTGCACATGTGACACAACCGGCTCCCAGCTTTCATCTTGCAAGCCATGAGTGACTTGACTATTTCGAACTTTTCTTGACGAGCTCGCTTATGGTACTTTTCCATAAGGTCCTTGTTCAACTCGAAAGGCCAGTAGTCCTCATAGTACCTCTGCAGTTCTGGGGACATAGTTGCCACCATGATGCATGCCACTTTGGTAGCATCATCGTAATGTTTCTTGTAGGCAGCAAGATCTTCAGGAGTAGCTTCATTCTCATCAAGCTCTTTGAGCTCCTTTTCAAGAACATATTCTTTGTTCTCGAAACGAAGATCCATCTTGATGTTGCGTATCCAATCGTTATAGTTTGAGCCATCCATAACGACTTTGGAGCAGATATTGATCAAAGAGAAGTTTTGGTTGGAGGAGGACGAAGCAGAAGTGTTTCCAGGAGTAGACATCTGAAAAGAAAGAAAGTTTTAGTTAGATTTCAAGATACCTTAATAAAATAACCCAAATATATAATATCAAGGTTAGGACCCAACTATGAAGATTCACAACTTAGAAATGGGATACCGAGATCCAAGTGCAAATTTCATAAAGGTAGGTGAATGACGATTCACCAATTCCACCATTAGACGAAACAAAAGAAGTGAAATTCCTAATTCTTTTGAGATACATTGAAACTATTCAATGGCATGTTTTGATCTCATATTATGCTCTTCTATTTGTGACTGGGATGCCGAGGATCACAAACAAGATGTGAATAACCATGCAAATGTGCTTGGTAACCTCATTGTCTTTATCATTAACTATTGATGTGCTGGTAAACCACACACGCTCCATCAAAATGACAATTATGAGATACCCATTACTACTCTTTATTGGTGCCTTTTAGTGTGCTGGTTAACCACACACGCTCCACTAACAACCAATAAAGCACAATGTGCAATTTCATGGATTAGCATACTTTTCACATTTTTCCTAAAGTAACTAGAGTTGGGATTTTGTAAATTATGTTCTAGTACTTTCTTTAATATCATTATACTTTTAATGAGAAGTAGTTGTCCTATCGAATCCGTTCTGCTAACGACCCTCCACTAATCAAGGAAGCGGTGGGTGAGAGTGGACACCCATTCAACTACCATTTTATAGGCAGTTTCCTTATACCCCCCCCCTTATAGATTAGCTTCGTGAATGAGGCATACTAGCGATTTGACTGACCATATTCTTATACATATATAATATTAAACTTTTAATTATAATATATATATAAGGTGTGTTTTAAAACATTTTAAAACTTCAAGGGTTTATAAATTTCGAAATTTAAGCTATTAAATTTAAATTTAAATAAACCAATTAACTAGATTTAATATTTATCTTTTAATTAACTATTAATCAAATTATTAAATCTTGTAAGGATTATCTAATTAAATTAATCCATTAATTTAATCCTAATCCTTATCCCTCTAAATTTCGAAAAATAGGGTAAGGATAATTATCCAATTAATCTAATTAAGTAACAATTATCCAAAACAAGAAACCCTAAAACTTCTAAGCAAATTTCGAAATTTACAAGGGAGGAGGCTAGGGTTTTCAAAACCCTAACCCTAATTTCGATTAGGGTTCTTTGGAGGCTAGGGTTCTCGAAAAAAAAACCCTTTGATCCAAAACCTTAGAAATTGAAAATTTCGCCTTTAGGGTTTAATAGCTATAAACCCTAATTTGCAATTCAACAATTGTAGCAATTCAATTTAAAACAACCTGGCTCTGATACCACTGATGGGTTTTAGGTACAACAAATAAACTAGAAAAACAATTCCTAAGTTCACATGCAACCTACTTTGGATCTATGTTTTAACTATTGAACATACAACTTTGAATTGCAAAACAAGAACCCTAGAGGAGAGAGGCTAATTTCGAAATTAACAAACTAGGGTTTAGGGTTTACATACCTTTCAATTGTTATAGCAAACAATTGATATTCCCTTGATCTTGATCTTGATCTTCTTGGAAGCTTTAGCACCACAAGTGTAATGCCTCTAATGGAATCACACCCAATGACTAGCAAGAAGGAAAGTAGAAGAAGAGAGAGGGGAGGGAGTATGCAATTTCGGCCAAGGTATTCTTCCAAAGAATGAGTACCCTAAAATGTGAGCCAGGAGGCTCCTTAAATAGTTGAGGGAACTAGGGTTTAGGGAAAACCCTAGTTATCCTTTGCTTAGGGCCTAAGCAAGACCCAAGGCCTTATCTTGGACCCCTTGGACGAATTCTCTAGGGTTTCCCTTAGGGTTTTCGTCCACCCCCTTCCAAGGGAGTTCTGGATCCTTCCATTCAACTATCAGTTAATTGCAAACTAGTCCCTGCACTTTATAATTAATTCTTTTAACCCCAAAATCAATTCTGATTAATTTCTGGCTAACAATTAATTAAACATAATGATTTCTAATTAATATATTAATCCATTAACATATTAATAAATCAATTATATATATATATATTAATTTATTAATCTTATAAATTAATATCTCTCCTTTCCTAATTTCCTTGTCCAGTTGCTAGGTTGAGGGCAACCCAAAAGGACTGTGCTGCTATCAATTCAAGTACATACCAATTATAGTTATGGGCTTAGACACCTAATCCAACAAAATCACATCTGTAACATCCCGAGATTTTGCAGGTATTTCCAAACCCTCTTCTATCATTACCTTGTCATTTGTAGTCCTTGGGGTTGGAAGTGTAGAGCCAAGATAAGTATAAGGGTCAAGGTTGCAACCTTGGGTCAATGAGGAGTACGATGAGCGTACATAAGAGTACACTAAGCGTATTAAGGTCCACCTTAGTACGTTGGGCGTACTTATGTCAGAATGAAACCCTAATATTTAGGGTTTGGGGGCTATATAAGCAACATTATGAGCTCATAACCCTCCCTTACCTCAGCCTCCACTGCTTAGAGTCGTTTTCCCCAAACCCTATCCATTTCCTTGAGTGTGTGAGCTTATTGAGTGTTTCTTGAGTGTTCTAAGAAGAAGGTGTTACATCAAGGAGTTGGATAAGAAGATCAAGATTGTAGATCTGAAGTTGGGTTGTGCCCTAGAAGCTCCAGAAGGTAAAAAGCTTCAAACTTTATGCATATATGTATAGATCTTGCCATTTTTGCTTTAAGAACCATTTCTTGTCCCAAAAAGTCCCAAGATGGTGCATGATGTGATTTGGACGAAATGAACTGTCCTTCTAGACTCTTGAAGGGGTTTTGAGTGATAAAAGTGAGGTCCCAATGGCTTAAGATGACCCATGCATGGAGTAGGAAGGTCTTAATGGATTAAGACCAAGTATTAAGAGCTTTCTGGACGTCCAAAGTGATAAAGTGCGTGACTTTATGGGTCCTAGGCACATTTAGTCACTGGATCTGAAGTTTAGGTTTAAGTGCTTAAGCCATTAAGCACTTATTAAGATTTTGGCAAACCACTACGTACGCCCAGCGTAAATCCAGTACGCCCAGCGTACTGGGTCAACCACCCCGATGGTGGTCAACGTCAGAACGAGTACGCCCAGCGTACCAGATGAGTACGCCCCGCGTACGTCCTCTGTTGGGCTTTTGACATTTGGGCTTCGGGTTTTGGGTTTTTTATGGACTAGTTGGATTTGGGCCTTTGCTGGACTTTGTGAATATGATGTTTTGGGCCAAGTTTTGATAATGGATCTTGTAATTAAGCCCAATTAGGGAGTTAGGCCCAATTTGGTAAATTGGGCCAATAATGGGCTTTACATAAGGACTTTCAAGGTTATGGACTTGGCATTAGGCCTTGGCCCAATAAAGAGAATGGACATGATGGATTGTGTGGACCCTTAGTCAAGACTGTTATGTGGTGTATTGACTTGGTATTTATTATGTGATAGTTCGAGATTTCCGGTGAGACAACGATCAGAGGTTTTCGGTACTTCAACACTACTTGCGAGGTGAGTTACCTCAATATACTAAGGGGTCTAAGGCACCAAGGCCGGCCCATTAGATATGATATCCTAGCAGTTGATAGTATGTTGAGTATGAGTTAGTGTTGCATGCTAGTTGCTATGCCAGTTAGGTAGATCTGTAGGACTACCTGTATTATTATGTGATTACTTGTATGGGCATTAGCTGTGTTATATGTCGACATATTATATGGGATGGGTTGAGGTGATACTACTCCGTACGGTAACCAACAAACCCGGGAGCATTCCAGATACGAGCTGAGGGCCAGGTGGGGCATGCCAGACTCGTACTGTGGGCTCGGGAGCATTTCAGATATGAGCTGAGGGCCAGGTGGGGTATACCAAACTCGTACTGTGGGCTCGGTGGCAATCCAGATGTGAGTTGTGGGCCCGGAAGGCAATCCAGACTCACATTGTGGGCCCACGGGTAATCCAGACTGTAAAGTTGTGGACCCAGTACATGTTGTTATTTATATATGTGTTATGTGCAGTGTATCAGTATTTTGGGGGAACTCACTAAGCCTCAGGCTTACAGTTTCAGTTTATTGTTTCAGGTACATCAGGGGATCGCGGAAAGGCAAAGGTGTGATCGTACAGCTCCTCACATTTATGTTTATGCTTCTGGGATACTATGATATTATACATTTTGAAAACAAGTTTTGTAATGATTCATGGTTTTGAAATGTTTTTTTAAAGTTTAAATTTGGCATTATTTTATGGGTGTTACAAGTTGGTATCAGAGCCTTGGTTTGAGTGAATTGGAGGAACACTTATGTGAATCCAGTCTCAAACCAATGTAAAGATTTTCAAAAAGGTTTTCAAAATATCAAAGGAGGATGCAAGGTGTACGATCAGCCGGAGGCAGTAAGTAGATCCCAAAATACCATACAGTTATTTGATATTGTGATATGTTAGAACAGCATGCTAGTACTAGGCTAGGGATCTTCAGGAATTGCATAATAGAATTGTCTGATTACATGATGCCTGCTAGCCTAGGGTTTTCTCTATATGAAATTGACATCATTACTGTAGTTGCTTAGTGTATGCATCACGGTCGTACATAATTAAGATCTTATAGCCTGAGAATGTTTGTTTTGGCCTTATTTCCTGTCCTTGTTTGATGAAGGGCTTAGGGTAGGATCAGGTATTCGAAAGTCTATAGGGTCCAGCGTTATGTATGACTAGCATACACTAGTGCTGCAGGGTTGGTGGAAGTTTCATAGATGGGTGGGTAGTGCGAGGCCGGGAGGCCAGTTACGAGATATTTAGCATTCCTCTAGGGGTGAGGATTGAGCGCTCGCTATGTTATTATATATGGTTAGGGTGTTGTGGTGATACTTGAGACAAATATGGGTAGGTGTGGAAGGTAGTATGGGCTCGTACTACTGAAAGCACAGGACCCATACGCGTAGCAAGGAAGTCACAACCCCTAGGGTTTAGTTGGAAGTTGGTCCCCTGTTATTATGTGGCTTATCTGATATATTCTTGGTATGTTTTCAGAATGGTGGTTACGAGACGCTTTGTGATTGGATCCGGGTCAGGATCAGGATCAGGACACGGAGGCCAGGAGGGGCCAACAACACCCGAGACTGTGGTGCAGATGGGGACAGAGGAGCTAGATACCAGGATTCGAGAGATCCTGCATGATGAGGTTGCCGCTATGTTTCAAGCACAGCTACCGAAGATGTTTGGGTCTATTAAGACCGCCATGGTCGAGTATTTCGACGAGCGTTACGTAGCCCTTGCAGAGACGGCTGCCGCTGCAGTTGCATCGACTGTAACAGCGGCAGGAGGAGGAGGAGCCAGTCGGGCTTTCCAGTACAGGGACTTCGATAACACGAAGCCCCCTACTTTTGATAGGACTCAGGACCCCATCAAAGCCATGAGGTGGATTTCTGATGTGGAGGGGTGTTTCTTTACTTGCTCGTGTCCTACTGACCAGAAGGTCAGATGTGCCCTGAACCTGCTGAGGCTCGTGGCCACGAACTGGTGGAGATTGACGACTGGGTCGTACACTGATGATCAGAGAGATGTTGTTACTTGGGAGCAGTTCAGGGATATGTTTCGCGCTCGATACATTCCACGGGTCGAGTGGGAACGTTTGGCTCAGGAGTTTTTGAGTTTGAGACAAGATGGGGAGTCGGTGACGAAGATCACCCGCATGTTCACTGAGAGGGCGATGTTCTGCCCAGAGTTTGCTTCTGAGCAGGCCTAGAAGACACGTTATCTGAGCATGCTCAAGAGTGACATTCGTCAGTTTGTTGCCACACATCGATGTGATACTCTACTGGATTTACAGGAGGCCGCTAGGCGGCGTGAGTTGGAGATTGAGATGCAGTTGAGGGAGCAGCAACAGGCCTCGGCACAGTCACAGTCGGCGCCGAAGCAGTCTAAGACCGCTGATTCTAGGACCGGGGGTCAGCAGAGTCGCACTTGTGGAAAGTGCGGCAAGGGTTATTATGGGGTTTGCCGAGCTGGTAGTGGGTGCCACAGGTGTGAAAAGGAGGGGCATTATGTGAAGGATTGTCGCCAGCCCGCCTCGGTTCCGAGTATGAGGTTATGTTATCACTGTGATCAGGTTGGCCACTTGAAGGCCCACTGTCTGTTGCTTGCCGCTAACCCGGCACAGGCTCCCGCTCCAGCTACATTGAGGATTACGGACGTGAGGTCAGGTAGAGTAGAGCCCCCGAAGGATCAGGGGAGCGCCTTCCAGCTCACCGCAGAGGAGGCCAGGGCAGCACCAGATGTGGTTGCTGGTACGTTTTTAGTGAACTCCTTGCCTGCTTTGGTTTTATTTGACTCGGGGGCGAGTCGGTCATTTGTATCACAAACATTTAGTAGGGAGTTCAGTGTGCCAGTAGGCGAGCTAGAGTGTCCGTTGCGAGTCTCTATCGCCAACGAACACGAGGTTTCTGCTTCTTCGGTCTACCGAGGATGTGAGTTGGAGATCTTCGGGGTATCCTTCCCAATAGACTTGTTTCCGATTCCCATGGGGGATGTGTGTGTGATTGTGGGGATGGACTGGCTCAGTAGATTTGGTGTTATGATTGATTGCGAGGGTCAGCAGGTGGTAGTTCGAACCCCAAGTAGGGGGAGAACTGATTGTATATGGCGAAGGCACCAGAATGGGATCAGGTTTTGTTCAGTTGCCAGGGCTCGGCAGTATATTCAGAACGGGTGTGCAGGTTATCTAGCGTATGTGGTAGATACACGGGTCAGGGATTAGACTCCAGTTTCAGAGGTTCCGGTGGTTAGAGAGTTTGCTAACGTGTTCCTGGAGGAGTTACTAGGGATGCCTCCGGAGAGGCAGGTCGAGTTCCAGATCGACCTGGTGCCAGGTGCGGCCCCTATCGCCAAGGCGCTGTACTGATTGGTGCCACCCGAGATGAATGAGCTGTCATCACAGCTTAGGAACGGATGGGAAAGCAGTTCATTCGGCCAAGCAATTCTCCATGGGGAGCACCGATCCTCTTCTTCAGCAAGAAGGACGGTTCGCACCGAATGTGCATTGATTATAGGGAGTTGAATAAGTTGACGGTGAAGAACCGTTATTCACTCCCAAGGATAGTGTTGGATTAGGTGTCTAAGCCCATAACTATTATTGGTATGTATTCGACCCGAGAGTAGCATGGTCCATTTGGGTTGCATATCATCAGGACAATTTGTTAAGATGGACTTTTGAGAGAATAGGTTATATATGATTTATTAATATATTATAAGTTCTAATATATTAATATGAAATCATATGTTTTAATTAGTATTGATGAAGAATTAATTTGGAATTAATTTAGTGATCAAAAGAGACTAATTAAGACTATGGGGACTAATTATGGTAATTAGTTATATTTATATGTGTTGGGCTTATGATCCATGTTGGACCAAGTTTATATATGGATACATAAAGAGTTGGGCCACATGAACCATGGATCATAAGACCCATGGATATGGGTTTGGGTTATACCCATGACTCTTAGAATTCAACACATATAAATACATATGTTATGACCTAAAAACTGAACCACTAGTGTGTGTGTGTGTGTGCATGTTCTTGTAGTTCATGAAGGTTTTAGAGTGCATGGAGATTCTCTCTCAAGTCCTACCTTTGTCCTTGATGTGTTGTGACTTCATTTATGGCTTTCACACTATTGGGGTTAAGTTCTTAAGGCCAAATACATCAAGACTTCCAGCCACACAAAAGATATGTTACTCTATCTAGTATTTTATGTAGTTTGTATGACAATTGCATGCTAGCTATAGGTTCAATACCTTGGAAAACCATTTGCATGTATAATTAGTGAAAACATAGATCCAAGGTATTTAGGGTTGTATGTGCACCATAGGATGTTGTATTATACCAAAACCCAACAGATAGATGATCTCTTTGATTAGTTGTAGGGCGCATCTTGGTTTTCCAAGATAGACTTGAGGTCTGGGTATCATCAGGTCCGGGTCAGAGAGGAGGACGTGGAGAAGAACGCGTTTCGGAATCGTTATGGACATTACGAGTTCGTGGTGATGCCGTTTGGGCTCACCAAATCGCCATCAGTGTTTATGGACCTGATGAATCGGGTCTGCAAACCGATGCTCGATCGATCGGTCATAGTATTCATCGACGATATCTTGGTTACTGGTGAAGACTTTCTGTTTCCCATAATCAGGTTTATCCTTCCTCGCTCTATCTCCTCACTTTCCTTTAGACCCTGCAAATCAGAACAGATATGAAAACCACATCCTGTATCAAGGACCCATGAACGAGAAGATAATGAGTTATTAGCAGAAATAGTGTAAATACCTGCCGAAGATGGCTTTACTTTGCCATCCTTGATATCTTGCAGATATTGTGGGCAAGATCTCTTCCAATGCCCCTTTTGGTTGCAGTAAAAGCAAACTGCCTCTTTTGGATCAGAAACATGGGGAGTGGAACCATTGGGCTTAGCCTTTGGGCCATTACTAGATGACCCAGCTTGAGCCTTGCTCTTCCAGCTTTGCTTGGGAGGACCTTTCCTCTTTTTCCCCTTTCCCTGTCCAATAGCCAAAACAGGGGCACTCGTAGGTGTGGAGGGTATACTTTTACCCTTCATCCCTGCCTCAGCTGTCTGCAACAAGTTGTGCAATTGGGCCAAGGTCTGCTCAGTATTGTTCAAATGGTAAGTTAGAATAAACTGACCATAACATTCAGGAAGTGAGTTCAAAACCATGTCAATGGCCAATTCCTCATCAAAGTGAATATTGAGCTTGACCAAACGCTCTATGTAGCGTTGCATTCTTTGCACATGTGACACAACCGACTCCCCATCTTTCATCTTGCAAGCCATGAGTGACTTGACTACTTCGAACTTTTCTTGACGAGCTCGCTTATGGTACTTTTCCATAAGGTCCTTGTTCATCTCGAAAGGCCAGTAGTCCTCATAGTACCTCTGCAGTTCTGGGGACATAGTTGCCACCATGATGCATGCCACTTTGGTAGCATCATCGTAATGTTTCTTGTAGGCAGCAAGATCTTCAGGAGTAGCTTCATTCTCATCAAGCTCTTTGAGCTCCTTTTCAAGAACATATTCTTTGTTCTCGAAACGAAGAGCCATCTTGATGTTGCGCATCCAATCGTTATAATTTGAGCCATCCATAACGACTTTGGAGCAGATATTGAGCAAAGAGAAGTTTTGGTTGGAGGAGGACGAAGCAGAAGTGTTTCCAGGAGTAGACATCTGAAAAGAAAGAAAGTTTTAGTTAGATTTCAAGATACCTTAATAAAATAACCCAAAGATATAATATCAAGGTTAGGATCCAACTATGAAGATTCACAACTTAGAAATGGGATGCCGAGATCCAAGTGCAAATTTCATAAAGGTAGGTGAATGACGATTCACCAATTCCACCATTAGACGAAACAAACGAAGTGAAATTCCTAATTCTTTTGAGATACATTGAAACTATTCAATGGCATGTTTTGATCTCAGATTATGCTCTTCTATTTGTGACTGGGATGCCGAGGATCACAAACAAGATGTGAATAACCATGCAAATGTGCTTGGTAACCTCATTGTCTTTATCATTAACTATTGATGTGCTGGTAAACCACACACGCTCCATCAAAATGACAATTATGAGATACCCATTATTACTCTTTATTGGTGCCTTTTAGTGTGTTGGTTAACCACACACGCTCCACTAACAACCAATAAAGCACAATGTGCAATTTCATGGATTAGCATACTTTTCACATTTTTCCTAAAGTAACTAGAGTTGGGATTTTGTAAATTATGTTCTAGTACTTTCTTTAATATCATTATACTTTTAATGAGAAGTAGTTGTCCTATCGAATCCGTTCTGCTAACGACCCTCCACTAATCAAGGAAGCGGTGGGTGAGAGTGGACACCCATTCAACTACCATTTTATAGGCAGTTTCCTTATACCCCCTTATAGATTAGCTTCGTGAATGAGGCATACTAGCGATTTGACTGACCATAATGTTAGATTTACCTGTCGTTTCTGGCAGAAGTTCCACGAGGAACTGGGCACGCGGCTGCATTTTAGCACAGCATATCATCCGCAGACCGACGGTCAAAGCGAGCAGACCATACAGACCCTCGAGGACATGTTGAGGGCTTGTGTCATCGATTTCGGTGGGAGCTGGGATTCCCACCTACCCTTTGCGGAGTTCGCCTACAACAACAGCTACCATTTCAGCATTAGCGCCCCGCCTTTTGAGCTGTTGTACGGGCGGAGATGTCGCACCCCGGTCTGTTGGGGTGAGGTTGGTCACAGAGTGATGGGACGGACAGAGGTAGTCTTGCAAACTACCGAGAAGATTCAACAGATCAGACAGCGACTGCAGACCGCTCAGAGTCGGCAGAAGAGTTACGCCGACAGACGCCGATCTGAGTTGGATTTCCAGGTAGGTGACATGGTGTTACTGAAGGTTTCACCCTGGAAGGGTGTGATTCGCTTCAGGAAGAGGGGAAAGTTGGGTCCCCGATACATTGGACCATTTCGGGTTATCGCCAGGGTTGGCAAGGTTGCATACAGACTGGATCTTCCGGAGGAGCTCCGTCATATACACAACACTTTTCAAGTTTCGCAATTGCGAAAATGCATTATAGACCAGGAGGCAGTAGTATCGTTGGATGATATTCAGGTCGAAGAGAGCCTGAATTATGTGGAGGGCCCGTGGCCATTCTGGATAGGAAGATGAAGGTTCTACGGAACAAGGAGATACCTTTGGTAAAGGTACAGTGGAAGCATTGGAGAGGATCCGAGTGGACTTAGGAGCCTGAGTCTGAGATGCGGGAGCATTAACCGGATCTATTTACCGCAGCAGACTTCGACGACGAAGTCTAGGTCAAGTGGGGGAGAATTGTAACATCCCAAGATTTTGCAGGTACTTCCAAACCCTCTCTATCATTACCTTGTCATTTGTAGTCCTTGGGGTTGGAAGTGTAGAGCCAAGATAAGTATAAGGGGCAAGGTTGCAACCTTGGGTCAACGAGGAGTACGTTGAGCGTACATAAGAGTACGCTAAGCGTATTAAGGTCCGCCTTAGTACGCTGGGCGTACACTTGTGCATGTTGGGCGTACTTATGTCAAGATGAAACCCTAATATTTAGGGTTTGGGGGCTATATAAGCAACATTATGACCTCATAACCCTCCCTTACCTCAGCCTCCACTGCTTAGAGTCGTTTTCCCCAAACCCTAGCCATTTCCTTGAGTGTGTGAGCTTATTAAGTGTTTCTTGAGTGTTCTAAGAAGAAGGTGTTACATCAAGGAGTTGGAGAAGAAGATCAAGATTGTAGATCTGAAGTTGGGTTGTGCCCTAGAAGCTCCAGAAGGTAAAAAGCTTCAAACTTTATGCATATATGTATAGATCTTGCCATTTTTGCTTTAAGAACCATTTCTTGTCCCAAAAAGTCCCAAGATGGTGCATGATGTGATTTGGACGAAATGAACTGTCCTTCTAGACTCTTGAAGGGGTTTTGAGTGATAAAAATGAGGTCCCAATGGCTTAAGATGTCCCATGCATGGAGTAAGAAGGTCTTAATAGATTAAGACCAAGTATTAAGATCTTGCTGGACGTCCAAAGTGATAAAGTGCGTGACTTTATGGGTCCTAGGCACATTTAGTCACTGGATCTGAAGTTTGGGCTTAAGTGCTTAAGCCATTAAGCACTTATTAAGATTTTGGCAAACCACTACGTACGCCCAACGTAAATCCAGTACGCCCAGCGTACTGGGTCAACCACCCCGATGGTGGTTAACGTCAGAACGAGTATGCCCAGCATACCAGAGGAGTACGCCCCGCGTACGTCCTCTGTTGGGCTTTTGACATTTGGGCTTCAGGTTTTGGGTTGTTTATGGACTAGTTGGATTTGGGCCTTTGTTGGACTTTATGAATATGATGTTTTGGGCCAAGTTTTGATAATGGATCTTGGAATTAGGCTCAATTAGGGAGTTGGGCCCAATTTGGTAAATTGGGCCAATAATGGGCTTTGCATAAGGACTTTCAAGGTTATGGACTTGGCATTGGGCCTTGACCCAATAAAGAGAATGGACATGATGGATTGTGTGGACCCTTAGTCAAGACTATTATGTGGTGTATTGACTTGGTATTTATTATGTGATTGTTTGGGATTTCCGGTGAGACAACGATCAGAGGTTTTCGGTACTTCAGCACTACTTGCGAGGTGAGTTACCTCACTATACTAAGGGGTCTATGGCACCAAGGCCGGCCCATTGGATATGATATCCTAGCAGTTGATGGTATGTTGAGTATGAGTTAGTGTTGCATGCTAGTTGTTATGCCAGTTAGGTAGATCTGTAGGACTACCTGTATTATTATGTGATTACTTTTATGTGCATTAGTTGTGTTATATGTCGACATATTATGTGGGATGGGTTGAGGTGATACTGCTCCGTGCGGTAACCAACAAACCCGGGAGCATTCCAGATACGAGCTGAGGGCCAGGCGGGGCATGCCAGACTCGTACTGTGGGCTCGTGAGCATTCCAGATACGAGTTGAGGGCCAGGTGGGGCATACCAGACTCGTACTGTGGGCTCGGTGGCAATCCAGATGTGAGTTGTGGGCCCGGAAGGCAATCCAGACTCACACTGTGGGCCCAGGGGTAATCCAGACTGTAAAGCTGTGGACCCAGTACATGCTGTTATTTATATATGTGTTATGTGCAGTGTATCGGTATTTTGGGGGAACTCACTAAGCCTCGGGTTTACAGTTACAGTTTATTGTTTCAGGTACATCAGGGGATCGCGGAAAGGCAAAGGCGTGATCGTACAACTCCTCACATTTATGTTTATGTTTCTGGGATACTATGATATTATACATTTTGAAAACAAGTTTTGTAATGACTCATGGTTTCGAAATGTTTTTTTAAAGTTTAAATTTGGCATGATTTTATGGGTGTTACAAAATCGAATGAAATGCTTACAATATCCGCATGCTTATACAAAAGCATCTTGTCAATATATAAGGGAAATATGCATAAAAGTTCCTATATTTTGGTTCTATTGACAAAAAATCATCTTTTTTTTGCAATATAACAATTAGAACCGACTATTACTTGCAATTTGGCTCAATTTTCAAGTTACTACAAACAATAGTAGGTTTCGATGGTTAAACTGTAAGCAAAGTGTCAAGGGTGGCTTTTTTGTCAATAGGCCAAAATATAAGTACTTTTTTTTTCAATGCATAATAATTTTTAACCTCAAGTCTTATATATTTTAAGATTAAAAGGGTGTTTAGGATTTCATTTTGAACCTCAAAATAACTTTTAGGCAAAATGACTTACTGATTTATAGTAGTGAGAAATGATTTTTTTTAAAAAGTGTTTTCATTAGCTTTTGTGGTGGAAAAAGTCAATAAGTCAATAATTTGGTTTTTAAAAACTTTTGTCTTAACTTATATGTTTTAAGGGGTATTTGACTTTTACAACCCAAAACTATTATAAGGAGTTTTGAAAACATAGAAATCCTAACTTATTGAATGTCAAACAAACAATTTTTAGATTTAGATTAATATGACCAATATTCATCTTTTAAAGAAATTAATAACTACGTTAATTTGATTTGAACACATCACCCCACAACTAAAAATTTATCTAACTTGTAATTTTGATTCCAACAATACAAAACAATATCCATAATAACAATACATATCAATCTCTGAAAATACAAAAACAAAACCAACAAATATGAGGAAGGTTTGGAGAGATGAAGTTTATATATCAGTCCCGAAACTCAAAGTATGACACTCCAGATTTTTCAAATTCACCTACAAAATAAGAGTATTAAACTAATTATAACATAAAGAAATATGTAGGAATAACCACCATTTATATAGAGGGGTAAAATCGTCATTTGGTAATTAACCATAAGTAGTGAGTTAGTTAAAACTTATAAATATAATACTTACCATAACAGCAATGCCCGTCTCACTAAACTTCGGAACGCAAATGACTCTCACCACCTGCCCCTCTGATCCTGCAACAAAGTTTGACCAATATCATACAAGGTCAAAGGTCAACACATAATTTTATTTTATTTAAAAAATAGGTTTTTTACAAGAACCTTTTACAATGCGAGTTGCATATTTATCCTGATTCCCAACAAAGTAAACATGAGGGCAGCTCTCAATGAAGAAAGGGTCCCTATCAGTGAAGGGGTAACACCCTTGTAATACAAAGAAACAAAAATAGAATACTATAAATATAAGATATAAATACATTTCTATTTCTTGCATTTATAAAAATAATAATAATAATAATAATAACAAAAATGGTACCAAGGGTGTTTGGTGCAGTTGGGGCTAGGTGCCTCCACCTCAATGTCCTTTCCATGAATTCCAATTTATCTTTTGCTTCTGAATATTTTTCAAGATCATCAATATTTTGCCCAGATGTTCCAAGAAACCTAAAACAAATCAAACATATTCTATTAGAGCATTGTACTTTCATTCTTTTTATTCACATTAAAAATAATAATTAATATATATATATATATATATATATATATATATATATATCTTACCTCACATTATCCACATCAAAGAGGTGAGGATTAGTGCATGACCTAAATGTGTTATAGGCTGATGATCCACGAAAAAGGCATCTGTTCAAAGGCTGTACAGGAATGCAAGAAATAGCAATGTACTTTCATTTCTTTTTATAAAGTTTAATATTGTAAATATGAAGAAAATAAAGTAGGATATGCTATAATAATTAATAAACAAATCTTGAATTTTATAGTATTACAAAACCTGCTGTGGGAGAGCAAAGTTTGCAGGGTCATTGTATCCTGGCATGATATCAATTGGCATACTTGCAGCAATCTGCATACAAAATAATTAACATCTAAAAAATGGATTTTAAATTTTTAATAAATTAATTAAAGTACCTGAGTCAAAAAGATATCAAGTTCTTTGAGTGGCTCATATAACTTAGATTGGTCCTTGGAACCCAAATTCTGCAACCAATGAATATGGCATACATGATGATGTCATCACTAGTAATTTTTATGAATTTGGAATTTAAAAAAAAAAATCAACTTTATTACCTGACCATTAAGAAGACCATGGTCAATTTTGACAGAATTTCCAGCAACAACCACTTGAACTATCTCAGCTGCTGATTGTTGCTCCTATTTATAACATAGAGAGATAAGATAAATAATTACTTTTTTTAAAAAAAATAAGAAAATAGTGAGTGTGGGACCGTTTTGTCTCCTAGATGACCAGTAATGTGGTCAACAAGAAGCTGCAGTTGAAGTGGATTAGAAGAACTGCTTCCAACATTTAATCCAGATACCAAGACAACATATTTATCTTCTCCTGTTTACAAAGGACATAATTGTCAAAACATAAAAAAGTGAAAAAAAATTAAAAGGCATGAATGATGAATATGATACCTGATTTATTTGGGAGATCCAACTGTGGTGGTAAACCAGCTTCAAGAATATCTTCAACAAGAAAATCACCACTATTGGTTTCTTTTCCATGCAAAGCAACAACATTT
The DNA here is from genome assembly GCF_052849685.1 of Lactuca virosa. NCBI lineage: Eukaryota > Viridiplantae > Streptophyta > Magnoliopsida > Asterales > Asteraceae > Lactuca > Lactuca virosa. The sequence continues at coordinate 416,607,693 of NC_136430.1, read as the reverse complement.
CCTATTGGATAACAAACAAAATAAATCAAGATTCAATACAATTTTGAAGATTTGAAGTTTAAGGATAAGATTAAATGATAATTGATAAATACCTGTTACATATACAGAAGGTGATAGTACACTGCCTTTAAGATTAACTCTTCCACTTTCATCTTCAAGAACAAGATTATCATCTTCGTGCACAAAATTATCAGGGGTCACAAGTGGAGTTACAGACCTCTGTGTAAAATAGAATGACAAAGATTTATAAAAGCTTATAGACATGATATGAAAACAAAAGGGAAGCAGTGTTAATATCAATTATCAAATCATAATTTATACCTCTTTTGAGTACTCATTGAGGATTGTAGGTTTGAGTTTCATATGCTTATAAAGTGTTCCAACAACAATGCACTCTTTGCCTTTTTCTAGCCCTAAAACTGTACACACTGCATCATGACAAAAGTAGATAATAAGAATCATAAAAAGAAAACATAAAAGATAATCTGAAATGGCAGAATGTACCTGGCAAGTGAGGTTTCCAATTTGGAAGAAGAGAGTAAATGAGAGTTCTGATCAAGTGTAACCTTATGTAGTATATCTGACTATATTGTTGACCCTTGTACATCTCTTTCTGAATTTCAAAAATCTCATCCTGTTAACCATGAAATTACACCACAAGAAAGAAGATGTTTGTAAGCATATAAATGTGCACTAAGCAGGTTTTAACTTTTAACCAAGTTCACTGTATAAAAATTGTAAAGAAGCAAAAGATACCATGGATCGATAGAGAGATTGTTTTCTGTCAAGTGTTTCTGTTTCAATATCCATGGGTGTCATAGCTATTGTAGGTAACGCTGTAAGAACAAACAAACAAGTGTTGATTTATGATCTGCAACAAAATGAAATTCCAACTTTATATCATCCATTAATGATTGCCATTAATTTGCTATTTTTTGTCCAAACTTCCAATTGTTTATATAGATGCATCTAGAAGAATACACGATTGTAAGCATAAAGTACGTGTTGTGCTCTATTCAGTGGGAATCAAAGCTAGTTAGCACAACATTAAACTCATTTTGCAGCAACTCAGCTTCCAAAACAGGACTTTCTAGGTCACTCAAGCACTTGCAAGTAACAACAGATCAGTTTCAAAATCCCGTTGACAAACATAACAAAACTGATTAAAAACAAATGAAGAGTACAATTTCCCCTTTTCTTTATGTATCATCTGGATTGCGTGACTTTATGGGTCCTAGGCACATTTAGTCACTGGATCTAAAGTTTGGGCTTAAGTGCTTAAGCCATTAAGCACTTATTAAGATTTTGGCAAACCACTACGTACGCCCAACGTAAATCCAGTACGCCCAGCGTACTGGGTCAACCACCCCGATGGTGGTCAACGTCAGAACGAGTATGCCCAGCGTACCAGAGGAGTACGCCCCGCGTACGTCCTCCGTTGGGCTTTTGACATTTGGGCTTCGGGTTTTGGGTTGTTTATGGACTAGTTGGATTTGGGCCTTTGCTGGACTTTATGAATATGATGTTTTGGGCCAAGTTTTGATAATGGATCTTGGAATTAGGCTCAATTAGGGAGTTGGGCCCAATTTGGTAAATTGGGCCAATAATGGGCTTTGCATAAGGACTTTCAAGGTTATGGACTTGGCATTGGGCCTTGACCCAATAAAGAGAATGGACATGATGGATTGTGTGGACCCTTAGTCAAGACTGTTATGTGGTGTATTGACTTGGTATTTATTATGTGATTGTTTGGGATTTCCGGTGAGACAAGGATCAGAGGTTTTCGGTACTTCAGCACTACTTGCGAGGTGAGTTACCTCACTATACTAAGGGGTCTATGGCACCAAGGCCGGCCCATTGGATATGATATCCTAGCAGTTGATGGTATGTTGAGTATGAGTTAGTGTTGCATGCTAGTTGTTATGCCAGTTAGGTAGATCTGTAGGACTACCTGTATTATTATGTGATTACTTTTATGTGCATTAGTTGTGTTATATGTCGACATATTATGTGGGATGGGTTGAGGTGATACTGCTCCGTGCGGTAACCAACAAACCCGGGAGCATTCCAGATACGAGCTGAGGGCCAGGCGGGGCATGCCAGACTCGTACTGTGGGCTCGTGAGCATTCCAGATACGAGTTGAGGGCCAGGTGGGGCATACCAGACTCGTACTGTGGGCTCGGTGGCAATCCAGATGTGAGTTGTGGGCCCGGAAGGCAATCCAGACTCACACTGTGGGCCCAGGGGTAATCCAGACTGTAAAGCTGTGGACCCAGTACATGCTGTTATTTATATATGTGTTATGTGCAGTGCATCGGTATTTTGGGGGAACTCACTAAGCCTCGGGCTTACAGTTAAAGTTTATTGTTTCAGGTACATCAAGGGATCGCGGAAAGGCAAAGGCGTGATCGTACAACTCCTCACATTTATGTTTATGTTTATGGGATACTCTGATATTATACATTTTGAAAACAAGTTTTGTAATGACTCATGGTTTCGAAATGTTTTTTTAAAGTTTAAATTTGGCATGATTTTATGGGTGTTACAAAATCGAATGAAATGCTTACAATATCCGCATGCTTATACAAAAGCATCTTGTCAATATATAAGGGAAATATGCATAAAAGTTCCTATATTTTGGTTCTATTGACAAAAAATCACCTTTTTTTTTGCAATATAACAATTAGAACCGACTATTACTTGCAATTTGGCTCAATTTTCAAGTTACTACAAACAATAGTAGGTTTCGATGGTTAAACTGTAAGCAAAGTGTCAAGGGTGGCTTTTTTGTCAATAGGCCAAAATATAAGTACTTTTTTTTTCAATGCATAATAATTTTTAACCTCAAGTCTTATATATTTTAAGATTAAAAGGGTGTTTAGGATTTCATTTTGAACCTCAAAATAACTTTTAGGCAAAATGACTTACTGATTTATAGTAGTGAGAAAATGATTTTTTTTTTTAAAAAGTGTTTTGATTAGCTTTTGTGGTGGAAAAAGTCAATAAGTCAATAATTTGGTTTTTAAAAACTTTTGTCTTAACTTATATGTTTTAAGGGGTATTTGACTTTTACAACCCAAAACTATTATAAGGAGTTTTGAAAACATAGAAATCCTAACTTATTGAATTTTTTTTTATTTTGTGTGTATGTGTGTTGAAACATCATCTAAATTATAATCGATTTTTAAAAATCCAAACAACAAACGTCATACGGTCTTCTTTCTCTTTTGGATTTTCATAATAGTTACCAATGTCAACAATAGTTTCATAATTGTCACAAAACCTGTTTATGCAATTGGGAAAAAAATTTCATCTACAGATCATTTTCATTTTAATCGTGTTTTTCATCTGGAGATTTTTCAACCAAATACTTGGTATGTAGATGTGTTTCGTATTAAGTTTTGATTTAGTTCCATCATCAAAAACTGATGCAAGTAATAACTGGTTCCGATAGTTCAATTGAAAAAGAAAAAAAACAGGGATAAAATTTTTATCAATAAAACCAAAATATAAAGACTTATATATATATATATATATATATATATATATATATATATATATATATATATATATATATATATAAGGGTTAATGAACTAGAAATGTAACGAACTTTGGTTTTTGTTCACATTAAGGTAACCATGTTTTTTTCGTACACATTTGACCATTGAACTTGTTTGACATTTTCAAAATAAGGTAATATGACTGGTAATTAGCGGTAACATTACCCTATTATGAACAGGTCAAACAAGTTTAATGGTCAAATGTGTACGAAAAAAACATGGTTACCTAAATATGGACAAAAACCAAAGTTCATTACCCATTTTGGTAATATTGGGTTATTTATGTTAAGTGCACGTAGTCATAAGATCCATTGACGTGACATGAAATTGGGTTGTCCGGTCTTTATGTATGAGGAAACGGTCAAGTCTTGGGCTAACCAGTTTAGGCCCAACTAGTTAGGGGTTAGGTTGTATATGCTTAGGGGCTAGGCTGTATGTGCTTTAAAGACCTAGCAACACAAACTAGTCCATGACTAGTTGTGACTGAACTTGGTTAAACCAAGCCTAACCTAATTGTTCATTGATTGTTGTAGCCTAATCCCAAGTCATAGTCTCTGAGACGGTTCTTGTCCAATATTACCAAAACGGGTAAGAAACTTTGGTTTTTGTCCATATTTAGGTAACCATGTTTTTTTTGTACACATTTGACCAATAAACTTGTTTGACCTGTTCATAATAGGATAATATTACCGTAATTACCAACCTATTTTGAACAGGTCAAACAAGTTCAATGGTCAAATGTGAACGAAAAAAACATAATTACCTAAATGTGGACAAAGACCAAAGTTCGTTACCTTTCTAGGTCATAAAATTACAAAATACTTTTTTATAAATTTCCCATTCGCCGTCATTTTGATTTGGAATGTCAAACAAACAATTTTTAGATTTAGATTAATATGACCAATATTCATCTTTTAAAGAAATTAATAACTACGTTAATTTGATTTGAACACATCACTCCACAACTAAAAATTTATCCAACTTGTAATTTTGATTCCAACAATACAAAACAATATCCATAATAACAATACATATCAATCTATGAAAATACAAAAACAAAACCAACAAATATGAAGAAGGTTTGGAGAGATGAAGTTTATATATCAGTCCCGAAACTCAAAGTATGACACTCCAGATTTTTCAAATTCACCTACAAAATAAGAGTATTAAACTAATTATAACATAAAGAAATATGTAGGAATAACCACCATTTATATAGAGGGGTAAAATCGTCATTTGGTAATTAACCATAAGTAGTGAGTTAGTTAAAACTTATAAATATAATACTTACCATAACAGCAATGCCCGTCTCACTAAACTTCGGAACGCAAATGACTCTCACCACCTGCCCCTCTGATCCTGCAACAAAGTTTGACCAATATCATACAAGGTCAAAGGTCAACACATAATTTTATTTTATTTAAAAAATAGGTTTTTTACAAGAACCTTTTACAATGCGAGTTGCATATTTATCCTGATTCCCAACAAAGTAAACATGAGGGCAGCTCTCAATGAAGAAAGGGTCCCTATCAGTGAAGGGGTAACACCCTTGTAATACAAAGAAACAAAAATAGAATACTATAAATATAAGATATAAATACATTTCTATTTCTTGCATTTATAAAAATAATAATAATAATAATAATAATAACAAAAATGGTACCAAGGGTGTTTGGTGCAGTTGGGGCTAGGTGCCTCCACCTCAATGTCCTTTCCATGAATTCCAATTTATCTTTTGCTTCTGAATATTTTTCAAGATCATCAATATTTTGCCCAGATGTTCCAAGAAACCTAAAACAAATCAAACATATTCTATTAGAGCATTGTACTTTCATTCTTTTTATTCACATTAAAAATAATAATTAATATATATATATATATATATATATATATATATATATATATATATCTTACCTCACATTATCCACATCAAAGAGGTGAGGATTAGTGCATGACCTAAATGTGTTATAGGCTGATGATCCACGAAAAAGGCATCTGTTCAAAGGCTGTACAGGAATGCAAGAAATAGCAATGTACTTTCATTTCTTTTTATAAAGTTTAATATTGTAAATATGAAGAAAATAAAGTAGGATATGCTATAATAATTAATAAACAAATCTTGAATTTTATAGTATTACAAAACCTGCTGTGGGAGAGCAAAGTTTGCAGGGTCATTGTATCCTGGCATGATATCAATTGGCATACTTGCAGCAATCTGCATACAAAATAATTAACATCTAAAAAATGGATTTTAAATTTTTAATAAATTAATTAAAGTACCTGAGTCAAAAAGATATCAAGTTCTTTGAGTGGCTCATATAACTTAGATTGGTCCTTGGAACCCAAATTCTGCAACCAATGAATATGGCATACATGATGATGTCATCACTAGTAATTTTTATGAATTTGGAATTTAAAAAAAAAATCAACTTTATTACCTGACCATTAAGAAGACCATGGTCAATTTTGACAGAATTTCCAGCAACAACCACTTGAACTATCTCAGCTGCTGATTGTTGCTCCTGTTTATAATATAGAGAGATAAGATAAATAATTACTTTTTTTAAAAAAAATAAGAAAATAGTGAGTGTGGGACCGTTTTGTCTCCTAGATGACCAGTAATGTGGTCAACAAGAAGCTGCAGTTGAAGTGGATTAGAAGAACTGCTTCCAACATTTAATCCAGATACCAAGACAACATATTTATCTTCTCCTGTTTACAAAGGACATAATTGTCAAAACAGAAAAAAGTGAAAAAAAATTAGAAGGCTTGAATGATGAATATGATACCTGATTTATTTGGGAGATCCAACTGTGGTGGTAAACCAGCTTCAAGAATATCTTCAACAAGAAAATCACCACTATTGGTTTCTTTTCCATGCAAAGCAACAACATTTCCTATTGGATAACAAACAAAATAAATCAAGATTCAATACAATTTTGAAGATTTGAAGTTTAAGGATAAGATTAAATGATAATTGATAAATACCTGTTACATATACAGAAGGTGATAGTACACTGCCTTTAAGATTAACTCTTCCACTTTCATCTTCAAGAACAAGATTATCATCTTCGTGCACAAAATTATCAGGGGTCACAAGTGGAGTTACAGACCTCTGTGTAAAATAGAATGACAAAGATTTATAAAAGCTTATAGACATGATATGAAAACAAAAGGGAAGCAGTGTTAATATCAATTATCAAATCATAATTTATACCTCTTTTGAGTACTCACTGAGGATTGTAGGTTTGAGTTTCATATGCTTATAAAGTGTTCCAACAACAATGCACTCTTTGCCTTTTTCTAGCCCTAAAACTGTACACACTGCATCATGACAAAAGTAGATAATAAGAATCATAAAAAGAAAACATAAAAGATAATCTGAAATGGCATAATGTACCTGGCAAGTGAGGTTTCCAATTTGGAAGAAGAGAGTAAATGAAAGTTCTGATCAAGTGTAACCTTATGTAGTATATCTGACTATATTGTTGACCCTTGTACATCTCTTTCTGAATTTCAAAAATCTCATCCTGTTAACCATGAAATTACACCACAAGAAAGAAGATGTTTGTAAGCATATAAATATGCACTAAGCAGGTTTTAACTTTTAACCAAGTTCACTGTATAAAAATTGTAAAGAAGCAAAAGATACCATGGATCGATAGAGAGATTGTTTTCTGTCAAGTGTTTCTGTTTCAATATCCATGGGTGTCATAGCTATTGTAGGTAACGCTGTAAGAACAAACAAACAAGTGTTGATTTATGATCTGCAACAAAATGAAATTCCAACTTTATATCATCCATTAATGATTGCCATTAATTTGCTATTTTTTGTCCAAACTTCCAATTGTTTATATAGATGCATCTAGAAGAATACACGATTGTAAGCATAAAGTACGTGTTGTGCTCTATTCAGTGGGAATCAAAGCTAGTTAGCACAACATTAAACTCATTTTGCAGCAACTCAGCTTCCAAAACAGGACTTTCTAGGTCACTCAAGCACTTGCAAGTAACAACAGATCAGTTTCAAAATCCCGTTGACAAACATAACAAAACTGATTAAAAACAAATGAAGAGTACAATTTCCCCTTTTCTTTATGTATCATCTGGATTGCGTGACTTTATGGGTCCTAGGCACATTTAGTCACTGGATCTGAAGTTTGGGCTTAAGTGCTTAAGCCATTAAGCACTTATTAAGATTTTGGCAAACCACTACGTACGCCCAACGTAAATCCAGTACGCCCAGCGTACTGGGTCAACCACCCCGATGGTGGTCAACGTCAGAACGAGTATGCCCAGCGTACCAGAGGAGTACGCCCCGCGTACGTCCTCTGTTGGGCTTTTGACATTTGGGCTTCGGGTTTTGGGTTGTTTATGGACTAGTTGGATTTGGGCCTTTGCTGGACTTTATGAATATGATGTTTTGGGACAAGTTTTGATAATGGATCTTGGAATTAGGCTCAATTAGGGAGTTGGGACCAATTTGGTAAATTGGGCCAATAATGGGCTTTGCATAAGGACTTTCAAGGTTATGGACTTGGCATTGGGTCTTGACCCAATAAAGAGAATGGACATGATGGATTGTGTGGACCCTTAGTCAAGACTGTTATGTGGTGTATTGACTTGGTATTTATTATGTGATTGTTTGGGATTTCCGGTGAGACAACGATCAGAGGTTTTCGGTACTTCAGCACTACTTGCGAGGTGAGTTACCTCACTATACTAAGGGGTCTATGGCACCAAGGCCGGCCCATTGGATATGATATCCTAGCAGTTGATGGTATGTTGAGTATGAGTGAGTGTTGCATGCTAGTTGTTATGCCAGTTAGGTAGATCTGTAGGACTACCTGTATTATTATGTGATTACTTTTATGTGCATTAGTTGTGTTATATGTCGACATATTATGTGGGATGGGTTGAGGTGATACTGCTCCGTGCGGTAACCAACAAACCCGGGAGCATTCCAGATACGAGCTGAGGGCCAGGCGGGGCATGCCAGACTCGTACTGTGGGCTCGTGAGCATTCCAGATACGAGTTGAGGGCCAGGTGGGGCATACCAGACTCGTACTGTGGGCTCGGTGGCAATCCAGATGTGAGTTGTGGGCCCGGAAGGCAATCCAGACTCACACTGTGGGCCCAGGGGTAATCCAGACTGTAAAGCTGTGGACCCAGTACATGCTGTTATTTATATATGTGTTATGTGCAGTGTATCGGTATTTTGGGGGAACTCACTAAGCCTCGGGCTTACAGTTAAAGTTTATTGTTTCAGGTACATCAGGGGATCGCGGAAAGGCAAAGGCGTGATCGTACAACTCCTCACATTTATGTTTATGTTTCTGGGATACTCTGATATTATACATTTTGAAAACAAGTTTTGTAATGACTCATGGTTTCGAAATGTTTTTTTAAAGTTTAAATTTGGCATGATTTTATGGGTGTTACAAAATCGAATGAAATGCTTACAATATCCGCATGCTTATACAAAAGCATCTTGTCAATATATAAGGGAAATATGCATAAAAGTTCCTATATTTTGGTTCTATTGACAAAAAATCACCTTTTTTTTGCAATATAACAATTAGAACCGACTATTACTTGCAATTTGGCTCAATTTTCAAGTTACTACAAACAATAGTAGGTTTCGATGGTTAAACAGTAAGCAAAGTGTCAAGGGTGGCTTTTTTGTCAATAGGCCAAAATATAAGTACTTTTTTTTTCAATGCATAATAATTTTTAACCTCAAGTCTTATATATTTTAAGATTAAAAGGGTGTTTAGGATTTCATTTTGAACCTCAAAATAACTTTTAGGCAAAATGACTTACTGATTTATAGTAGTGAGAAAATGATTTTTTTTTTAAAAAGTGTTTTGATTAGCTTTCGTGGTGGAAAAAGTCAATAAGTCAATAATTTGGTTTTTAAAAACTTTTGTCTTAACTTATATGTTTTAAGGGGTATTTGACTTTTACAACCCAAAACTATTATAAGGAGTTTTGAAAACATAGAAATCCTAACTTATTGAATTTTTTTTTTATTTTGTCTGTATGTGTGTTGAAACACCATCTAAATTATAATCGATTTTTAAAAATCCAAACAACAAACGTCATACGGTCTTCTTTCTCTTTTGGATTTTCATAATAGTTACCAATGTCAACAATAGTTTCATAATTGTCACAAAACCTGTTTATGCAATTGGGAAAAAAATTTCATCTACAGATCATTTTCATTTTAATAGTGTTTTTCATCTGGAGATTTTTCAACCAAATACTTGGTATGTAGATGTGTTTCGTATTAAGTTTTGATTTAGTTCCATCATCAAAAACTGATGCAAGTAATAACTGGTTCCGATAGTTCAATTGAAAAAGAAAAAAAAAACAGGGATAAAATTTTTATCAATAAAACCAAAATATAAAGACTTATATATATATATATATATATATATATATATATATATATATATATATATATATATATATATATATATATATATATATATATATATAAAGGGTTAATGAACTAGAAATGTAACGAACTTTGGTTTTTGTTCACATTAAGGTAACCATGTTTTTTTCGTACACATTTGACCATTGAACTTGTTTGACATTTTCAAAATAAGGTAATATGACTGGTAATTAGCGGTAACATTACCCTATTATGAACAGGTCAAACAAGTTTAATGGTCAAATGTGTACGAAAAAAACATGGTTACCTAAATATGGACAAAAACCAAAGTTCATTACCCATTTTGGTAATATTGGGTTATTTATGTTAAGTGCACGTAGTCATAAGATCCATTGACGTGACATGAAATTGGGTTGTCCGGTCTTTATGTATGAGGAAACGGTCAAGTCTTGGGCTAACCAGTTTAGGCCCAACTAGTTAGGGGTTAGGTTGTATATGCTTAGGGGCTAGGCTGTATGTGCTTTAAAGACCTAGCAACACAAACTAGTCCATGACTAGTTGTGACTGAACTTGGTTAAACCAAGCCTAACCTAATTGTTCATTGATTGTTGTAGCCTAATCCCAAGGCATAGTCTCTGAGACGGTTCTTGTCCAATATTACCAAAACGGGTAAGAAACTTTGGTTTTTGTCCATATTTAGGTAACCATGTTTTTTTTGTACACATTTGACCAATAAACTTGTTTGACCTGTTCATAATAGGATAATATTACCGTAATTACCAACCTATTTTGAACAGGTCAAACAAGTTCAATGGTCAAATGTGAACGAAAAAAACATAATTACCTAAATATGGACAAAGACCAAAGTTCGTTACCTTTCTAGGTCATAAAATTACAAAATACTTTTTTATAAATTTCCCATTCGCCGTCATTTTGATTTGGAATGTCAAACAAACAATTTTTAGATTTAGATTAATATGACCAATATTCATCTTTTAAAGAAATTAATAACTACGTTAATTTGATTTGAACACATCACCCCACAACTAAAAATTTATCCAACTTGTAATTTTGATTCCAACAATACAAAACAATATCCATAATAACAATACATATCAATCTATGAAAATACAAAAACAAAACCAACAAATATGAAGAAGGTTTGGAGAGATGAAGTTTATATATCAGTCCCGAAACTCAAAGTATGACACTCCAGATTTTTCAAATTCACCTACAAAATAAGAGTATTAAACTAATTATAACATAAAGAAATATGTAGGAATAACCACCATTTATATAGAGGGGTAAAATCGTCATTTGGTAATTAACCATAAGTAGTGAGTTAGTTAAAACTTATAAATATAATACTTACCATAACAGCAATGCCCGTCTCACTAAACTTCGGAACGCAAATGACTCTCACCACCTGCCCCTCTGATCCTGCAACAAAGTTTGACCAATATCATACAAGGTCAAAGGTCAACACATAATTTTATTTTATTTAAAAAATAGGTTTTTTACAAGAACCTTTTACAATGCGAGTTGCATATTTATCCTGATTCCCAACAAAGTAAACATGAGGGCAGCTCTCAATGAAGAAAGGGTCCCTATCAGTGAAGGGGTAACACCCTTGTAATACCAAGAAACAAAAATAGAATACTATAAATATAAGATATAAATACATTTCTATTTCCTGCATTTATAAAAATAATAATAATAATAATAACAAAAATGGTACCAAGGGTGTTTGGTGCAGTTGGGGCTAGGTGCCTCCACCTCAATGTCCTTTCCATGAATTCCAATTTATCTTTTGCTTCTGAATATTTTTCAAGATCATCAATATTTTGCCCAGATGTTCCAAGAAACCTAAAACAAATCAAACATATTCTATTAGAGTATTGTACTTTCATTCTTTTTATTTACATTAAAAATAATAATTAATATATATATATATATATATATATATATATATATATATATATATATATATATATATATATATATATATATCTTACCTCACATTATCCACATCAAAGAGGTGAGGATTAGTGCATGACCTAAATGTGTTATAGGCTGATGATCCACGAAAAAGGCATCTGTTCAAAGGCTGTACAGGAATGCAAGAAATAGCAATGTACTTTCATTTCTTTTTATAAAGTTTAATATTGTAAATATGAAGAAAATAAAGTAGGATATGCTATAATAATTAATAAACAAATCTTGAATTTTATAGTATTACAAAACCTGCTGTGGGAGAGCAAAGTTTGCAGGGTCATTGTATCCTGGCATGATATCAATTGGCATACTTGCAGCAATCTGCATACAAAATAATTAACATCTAAAAAATGGATTTTAAATTTTTAATAAATTAATTAAAGTACCTGAGTCAAAAAGATATCAAGTTCTTTGAGTGGCTCATATAACTTAGATTGGTCCTTGGAACCCAAATTCTGCAACCAATGAATATGGCATACATGATGATGTCATCACTAGTAATTTTTATGAATTTGGAATTTAAAAAAAAAAATCAACTTTATTACCTGACCATTAAGAAGACCATGGTCAATTTTGACAGAATTTCCAGCAACAACCACTTGAACTATCTCAGCTGCTGATTGTTGCTCCTGTTTATAACATAGAGAGATAAGATAAATAATTACTTTTTTTTAAAAAAATAAGAAAATAGTGAGTGTGGGACCGTTTTGTCTCCTAGATGACCAGTAATGTGGTCAACAAGAAGCTGCAGTTGAAGTGGATTAGAAGAACTGCTTCCAACATTTAATCCAGATACCAAGACAACATATTTATCTTCTCCTGTTTACAAAGGACATAATTGTCAAAACAGAAAAAAGTGAAAAAAAATTAAAAGGCATGAATGATGAATATGATACCTGATTTATTTGGGAGATCCAACTGTGGTGGTAAACCAGCTTCAAGAATATCTTCAACAAGAAAATCACCACTATTGGTTTCTTTTCCATGCAAAGCAACAACATTTCCTATTGGATAACAAACAAAATAAATCAAGATTCAATACAATTTTGAAGATTTGAAGTTTAAGGATAAGATTAAATGATAATTGATAAATACCTGTTACATATACAGAAGGTGATAGTACACTGCCTTTAAGATTAACTCTTCCACTTTCATCTTCAAGAACAAGATTATCATCTTCGTGCACAAAATTATCAGGGGTCACAAGTGGAGTTACAGACCTCTGTGTAAAATAGAATGACAAAGATTTATAAAAGCTTATAGACATGATATGAAAACAAAAGGGAAGCAGTGTTAATATCAATTATCAAATCATAATTTATACCTCTTTTGAGTACTCACTGAGGATTGTAGGTTTGAGTTTCATATGCTTATAAAGTGTTCCAACAACAATGCACTCTTTGCCTTTTTCTAGCCCTAAAACTGTACACACTGCATCATGACAAAAGTAGATAATAAGAATCATAAAAAGAAAACATAAAAGATAATCTGAAATGGCATAATGTACCTGGCAAGTGAGGTTTCCAATTTGGAAGAAGAGAGTAAATGAGAGTTCTGATCAAGTGTAACCTTATGTAGTATATCTGACTATATTGTTGACCCTTGTACATCTCTTTCTGAATTTCAAAAATCTCATCCTGTTAACCATGAAATTACACCACAAGAAAGAAGATGTTTGTAAGCATATAAATATGCACTAAGCAGGTTTTAACTTTTAACCAAGTTCACTGTATAAAAATTGTAAAGAAGCAAAAGATACCATGGATCGATAGAGAGATTGTTTTCTGTCAAGTGTTTCTGTTTCAATATCCATGGGTGTCATAGCTATTGTAGGTAACGCTGTAAGAACAAACAAACAAGTGTTGATTTATGATCTGCAACAAAATGAAATTCCAACTTTATATCATCCATTAATGATTGCCATTAATTTGCTATTTTTTGTCCAAACTTCCAATTGTTTATATAGATGCATCTAGAAGAATACACGATTGTAAGCATAAAGTACGTGTTGTGCTCTATTCAGTGGGAATCAAAGCTAGTTAGCACAACATTAAACTCATTTTGCAGCAACTCAGCTTCCAAAACAGGACTTTCTAGGTCACTCAAGCACTTGCAAGTAACAACAGATCAGTTTCAAAATCCCGTTGACAAACATAACAAAACTGATTAAAAACAAATGAAGAGTACAATTTCCCCTTTTCTTTATGTATCATCTGGATTGCGTGACTTTATGGGTCCTAGGCACATTTAGTCACTGGATCTGAAGTTTGGGCTTAAGTGCTTAAGCCATTAAGCACTTATTAAGATTTTGGCAAACCACTACGTACGCCCAACGTAAATCCAGTACGCCCAGCGTACTGGGTCAACCACCCCGATGGTGGTCAACGTCAGAACGAGTATGCCCAGCGTACCAGAGGAGTACGCCCCGCGTACGTCCTCTGTTGGGCTTTTGACATTTGGGCTTCGGGTTTTGGGTTGTTTATGGACTAGTTGGATTTGGGCCTTTGCTGGACTTTATGAATATGATGTTTTGGGCCAACTTTTGATAATGGATCTTGGAATTAGGCTCAATTAGGGAGTTGGGACAATTTGGTAAATTGGGCCAATAATGGGCTTTGCATAAGGACTTTCAAGGTTATGGACTTGGCATTGGGCCTTGACCCAATAAAGAGAATGGACATGATGGATTGTGTGGACCCTTAGTCAAGACTATTATGTGGTGTATTGACTTGGTATTTATTATGTGATTGTTTGGGATTTCCGGTGAGACAACGATCAGAGGTTTTCGGTACTTCAGCACTACTTGCGAGGTGAGTTACCTCACTATACTAAGGGGTCTATGGCACCAAGGCCGGCCCATTGGATATGATATCCTAGCAGTTGATGGTATGTTGAGTATGAGTGAGTGTTGCATGCTAGTTGTTATGCCAGTTAGGTAGATCTGTAGGACTACCTGTATTATTATGTGATTACTTTTATGTGCATTAGTTGTGTTATATGTCGACATATTATGTGGGATGGGTTGAGGTGATACTGCTCCGTGCGGTAACCAACAAACCCGGGAGCATTCCAGATACGAGCTGAGGGCCAGGCGGGGCATGCCAGACTCGTACTGTGGGCTCGTGAGCATTCCAGATACGAGTTGAGGGCCAGGTGGGGCATACCAGACTCGTACTGTGGGCTCGGTGGCAATCCAGATGTGAGTTGTGGGCCCGGAAGGCAATCCAGACTCACACTGTGGGCCCAGGGGTAATCCAGACTGTAAAGCTGTGGACCCAGTACATGCTGTTATTTATATATGTGTTATGTGTAGTGTATCGGTATTTTGGGGGAACTCACTAAGCCTCGGGCTTACAGTTAAAGTTTATTGTTTCAGGTACATCAGGGGATCGCGGAAAGGCAAAGGCGTGATCGTACAACTCCTCACATTTATGTTTATGTTTCTGGGATACTCTGATATTATACATTTTGAAAACAAGTTTTGTAATGACTCATGGTTTCGAAATGTTTTTTTAAAGTTTAAATTTGGCATGATTTTATGGGTGTTACAAAATCGAATGAAATGCTTACAATATCCGCATGCTTATACAAAAGCATCTTGTCAATATATAAGGGAAATATGCATAAAAGTTCCTATATTTTGGTTCTATTGACAAAAAATCACCTTTTTTTTGCAATATAACAATTAGAACCGACTATTACTTGCAATTTGGCTCAATTTTCAAGTTACTACAAACAATAGTAGGTTTCGATGGTTAAACTGTAAGCAAAGTGTCAAGGGTGGCTTTTTTGTCAATAGGCCAAAATATAAGTACTTTTTTTTTTCAATGCATAATAATTTTTAACCTCAAGTCTTATATATTTTAAGATTAAAAGGGTGTTTAGGATTTCATTTTGAACCTCAAAATAACTTTTAGGCAAAATGACTTACTGATTTATAGTAGTGAGAAAATGATTTTTTTTTAAAAAGTGTTTTGATTAGCTTTTGTGGTGGAAAAAGTCAATAGGTCAATAATTTGGTTTTTAAAAACTTTTGTCTTAACTTATATGTTTTAAGGGGTATTTGACTTTTACAACCCAAAACTATTATAAGGAGTTTTGAAAACATAGAAATCCTAACTTATTGAATTTTTTTTTATTTTGTGTGTATGTGTGTTGAAACACCATCTAAATTATAATCGATTTTTAAAAATCCAAACAACAAACGTCATACGGTCTTCTTTCTCTTTTGGATTTTCATAATAGTTACCAATGTCAACAATAGTTTCATAATTGTCACAAAACCTGTTTATGCAATTGGGAAAAAAATTTCATCTACAGATCATTTTCATTTTAATCGTGTTTTTCATCTGGAGATTTTTCAACCAAATACTTGGTATGTAGATGTGTTTCGTATTAAGTTTTGATTTAGTTCCATCATCAAAAACTGATGCAAGTAATAACTGGTTCCGATAGTTCAATTGAAAAAGAAAAAAAAAACAGGGATAAAATTTTTATCAATAAAACCAAAATATAAAGACTTATATATATATATATATATATATATATATATATATATATATATATATATATATATATATATATATATATATATAAGGGTTAATGAACTAGAAATGTAACGAACTTTGGTTTTTGTTCACATTAAGGTAACCATGTTTTTTTCGTACACATTTGACCATTGAACTTGTTTGACATTTTCAAAATAAGGTAATATGACTGGTAATTAGCGGTAACATTACCCTATTATGAACAGGTCAAACAAGTTTAATGGTCAAATGTGTACGAAAAAAACATGGTTACCTAAATATGGACAAAAACCAAAGTTCATTACCCATTTTGGTAATATTGGGTTATTTATGTTAAGTGCACGTAGTCATAAGATCCATTGACGTGACATGAAATTGGGTTGTCCGGTCTTTATGTATGAGGAAACGGTCAAGTCTTGGGCTAACCAGTTTAGGCCCAACTAGTTAGGGGTTAGGTTGTATATGCTTAGGGGCTAGGCTGTATGTGCTTTAAAGACCTAGCAACACAAACTAGTCCATGACTAGTTGTGACTGAACTTGGTTAAACCAAGCCTAACCTAATTGTTCATTGATTGTTGTAGCCTAATCCCAAGGCATAGTCTCTGAGACGGTTCTTGTCCAATATTACCAAAACGGGTAAGAAACTTTGGTTTTTGTCCATATTTAGGTAACCATGTTTTTTTTGTACACATTTGACCAATAAACTTGTTTGACCTGTTCATAATAGGATAATATTACCGTAATTACCAACCTATTTTGAACAGGTCAAACAAGTTCAATGGTCAAATGTGAACGAAAAAAACATAATTACCTAAATGTGGACAAAGACCAAAGTTCGTTACCTTTCTAGGTCATAAAATTACAAAATACTTTTTTATAAATTTCCCATTCGCCGTCATTTTGATTTGGAATGTCAAACAAACAATTTTTAGATTTAGATTAATATGACCAATATTCATCTTTTAAAGAAATTAATAACTACGTTAATTTGATTTGAACACATCACCCCACAACTAAAAATTTATCCAACTTGTAATTTTGATTCCAACAATACAAAACAATATCCATAATAACAATACCTATCAATCTATGAAAATACAAAAACAAAACCAACAAATATGAAGAAGGTTTGGAGAGATGAAGTTTATATATCAGTCCCGAAACTCAAAGTATGACACTCCAGATTTTTCAAATTCACCTACAAAATAAGAGTATTAAACTAATTATAACATAAAGAAATATGTAGGAATAACCACCATTTATATAGAGGGGTAAAATCGTCATTTGGTAATTAACCATAAGTAGTGAGTTAGTTAAAACTTATAAATATAATACTTACCATAACAGTAATGCCCGTCTCACTAAACTTCGGAACGCAAATGACTCTCACCACCTGCCCCTCTGATCCTGCAACAAAGTTTGACCAATATCATACAAGGTCAAAGGTCAACACATAATTTTATTTTATTTAAAAAATAGGTTTTTTACAAGAACCTTTTACAATGCGAGTTGCATATTTATCCTGATTCCCAACAAAGTAAACATGAGGGCAGCTCTCAATGAAGAAAGGGTCCCTATCAGTGAAGGGGTAACACCCTTGTAATACAAAGAAACAAAAATAGAATACTATAAATATAAGATATAAATACATTTCTATTTCTTGCATTTATAAAAATAATAATAATAATAATAATAACAAAAATGGTACCAAGGGTGTTTGGTGCAGTTGGGGCTAGGTGCCTCCACCTCAATGTCCTTTCCATGAATTCCAATTTATCTTTTGCTTCTGAATATTTTTCAAGATCATCAATATTTTGCCCAGATGTTCCAAGAAACCTAAAACAAATCAAACATATTCTATTAGAGCATTGTACTTTCATTCTTTTTATTCACATTAAAAATAATAATTAATATATATATATATATATATATATATATATATATATATATATATATATATATATATCTTACCTCACATTATCCACATCAAAGAGGTGAGGATTAGTGCATGACCTAAATGTGTTATAGGCTGATGATCCACGAAAAAGGCATCTGTTCAAAGGCTGTACAGGAATGCAAGAAATAGCAATGTACTTTCATTTCTTTTTATAAAGTTTAATATTGTAAATATGAAGAAAATAAAGTAGGATATGCTATAATAATTAATAAACAAATCTTGAATTTTATAGTATTACAAAACCTGCTGTGGGAGAGCAAAGTTTGCAGGGTCATTGTATCCTGGCATGATATCAATTGGCATACTTGCAGCAATCTGCATACAAAATAATTAACATCTAAAAAATGGATTTTAAATTTTTAATAAATTAATTAAAGTACGTGAGTCAAAAAGATATCAAGTTCTTTGAGTGGCTCATATAACTTAGATTGGTCCTTGGAACCCAAATTCTGCAACCAATGAATATGGCATACATGATGATGTCATCACTAGTAATTTTTATGAATTTGGAATTTAAAAAAAAAATCAACTTTATTACCTGACCATTAAGAAGACCATGGTCAATTTTGACAGAATTTCCAGCAACAACCACTTGAACTATCTCAGCTGCTGATTGTTGCTCCTGTTTATAACATAGAGAGATAAGATAAATAATTACTTTTTTTTAAAAAAATAAGAAAATAGTGAGTGTGGGACCGTTTTGTCTCCTAGATGACCAGTAATGTGGTCAACAAGAAGCTGCAGTTGAAGTGGATTAGAAGAACTGCTTCCAACATTTAATCCAGATACCAAGACAACATATTTATCTTCTCCTGTTTACAAAGGACATAATTGTCAAAACAGAAAAAAGTGAAAAAAAATTAAAAGGCATGAATGATGAATATGATACCTGATTTATTTGGGAGATCCAACTGTGGTGGTAAACCAGCTTCAAGAATATCTTCAACAAGAAAATCACCACTATTGGTTTCTTTTCCATGCAAAGCAACAACATTTCCTATTGGATAACAAACAAAATAAATCAAGATTCAATACAATTTTGAAGATTTGAAGTTTAAGGATAAGATTAAATGATAATTGATAAATACCTGTTACATATACAGAAGGTGATAGTACACTGCCTTTAAGATTAACTCTTCCACTTTCATCTTCAAGAACAAGATTATCATCTTCGTGTACAAAATTATCAGGGGTCACAAGTGGAGTTACAGACCTCTGTGTAAAATAGAATGACAAAGATTTATAAAAGCTTATAGACATGATATGAAAACAAAAGGGAAGCAGTGTTAATATCAATTATCAAATCATAATTTATACCTCTTTTGAGTACTCACTGAGGATTGTAGGTTTGAGTTTCATATGCTTATAAAGTGTTCCAACAACAATGCACTCTTTGCCTTTTTCTAGCCCTAAAACTGTACACACTGCATCATGACAAAAGTAGATAATAAGAATCATAAAAAGAAAACATAAAAGATAATCTGAAATGGCAGAATGTACCTGGCAAGTGAGGTTTCCAATTTGGAAGAAGAGAGTAAATGAGAGTTCTGATCAAGTGTAACCTTATGTAGTATATCTGACTATATTGTTGACCCTTGTACATCTCTTTCTGAATTTCAAAAATCTCATCCTGTTAACCATGAAATTACACCACAAGAAAGAAGATGTTTGTAAGCATATAAATATGCACTAAGCAGGTTTTAACTTTTAACCAAGTTCACTGT
Source organism: Lactuca virosa (assembly GCF_052849685.1). Lineage (NCBI taxonomy): Eukaryota > Viridiplantae > Streptophyta > Magnoliopsida > Asterales > Asteraceae > Lactuca > Lactuca virosa. The sequence continues at coordinate 416,587,528 of NC_136430.1, read as the reverse complement.
ATAAAAATTGTAAAGAAGCAAAAGATACCATGGATCAATAGAGAGATTGTTTTCTGTCAAGTGTTTCTATTTCAATATCCATGGGTGTCATAGCTATTGTAGGTAACGCTGTAAGAACAAACAAACAAGTGTTGATTTATGATCTGCAACAAAATGAAATTCCAACTTTATATCATCCATTAATGATTGCCATTAATTTGCTATTTTTTGTCCAAACTTCCAATTGTTTATATAGATGCATCTAGAAGAATACACGATTGTAAGCATAAAGTACGTGTTGTGCTCTATTCAGTGGGAATCAAAGCTAGTTAGCACAACATTAAACTCATTTTGCAGCAACTCAGCTTCCAAAACAGGACTTTCTAGGTCACTCAAGCACTTGCAAGTAACAACAGATCAGTTTCAAAATCCCGTTGAAAAACATAACAAAACTGATTAAAAACAAATGAAGAGTACAATTTCCCCTTTTCTTTATGTATCATCTGGATTGCGTGACTTTATGGGTCCTAGGCACATTTAGTCACTGGATCTGAAGTTTGGGCTTAAGTGCTTAAGCCATTAAGCACTTATTAAGATTTTGGCAAACCACTACGTACGCCCAACGTAAATCCAGTACGCCCAGCCTACTGGGTCAACCACCCCGATGGTGGTCAACGTCAGAACGAGTATGCCCAGCGTACCAGAGGAGTACGCCCCGCGTACGTCCTCTGTTGGGCTTTTGACATTTGGGCTTCGGGTTTTGGGTTGTTTATGGACTAGTTGGATTTGGGCCTTTGCTGGACTTTATGAATATGATGTTTTGGGCCAAGTTTTGATAATGGATCTTGGAATTAGGCTCAATTAGGGAGTTGGGCCCAATTTGGTAAATTGGGCCAATAATGGGCTTTGCATAAGGACTTTCAAGGTTATGGACTTGGCATTGGGCCTTGACCCAATAAAGAGAATGGACATGATGGATTGTGTGGACCCTTAGTCAAGACTGTTATGTGGTGTATTGACTTGGTATTTATTATGTGATTGTTTGGGATTTCCGGTGAGACAACGATCAGAGGTTTTCGGTACTTCAGCACTACTTGCGAGGTGAGTTACCTCACTATACTAAGGGGTCTATGGCACCAAGGCCGGCCCATTGGATATGATATCCTAGCAGTTGATGGTATGTTGAGTATGAGTGAGTGTTGCATGCTAATTGTTATGCCAGTTAGGTAGATATGTAGGACTACCTGTATTATTATGTGATTACTTTTATGTGCATTAGTTGTGTTATATGTCGACATATTATGTGGGATGGGTTGAGGTGATACTGCTCCGTGCGGTAACCAACAAACCCGGGAGCATTCCAGATACGAGCTGAGGGCCAGGCGGGGCATGCCAGACTCGTACTGTGGGCTCGTGAGCATTCCAGATACGAGTTGAGGGCCATGTGGGGCATACCAGACTCGTACTGTGGGCTCGGTGGCAATCCAGATGTGAGTTGTGGGCCCGGAAGGCAATCCAGACTCACACTGTGGGCCCAGGGGTAATCCAGACTGTAAAGTTGTGGACCCAGTACATGCTGTTATTTATATATGTGTTATGTGCAGTGTATCGGTATTTTGGGGGAACTCACTAAGCCTCGGGCTTACAGTTAAAGTTTATTGTTTCAGGTACATCAGGGGATCGCGGAAAGGCAAAGGCGTGATCGTACAACTCCTCACATTTATGTTTATGTTTCTGGGATACTCTGATATTATACATTTTGAAAACAAGTTTTGTAATGACTCATGGTTTCGAAATGTTTTTTTAAAGTTTAAATTTGGCATGATTTTATGGGTGTTACAAAATCGAATGAAATGCTTACAATATCCGCATGCTTATACAAAAGCATCTTGTCAATATATAAGGGAAATATGCATAAAAGTTCATATATTTTGGTTCTATTGACAAAAAATCACCTTTTTTTTTGCAATATAACAATTAGAACCGACTATTACTTGCAATTTGGCTCAATTTTCAAGTTACTACAAACAATAGTAGGTTTCGATGGTTAAACTGTAAGCAAAGTGTCAAGGGTGGCTTTTTTGTCAATAGGCCAAAATATAAGTACTTTTTTTTTCAATGCATAATAATTTTTAACCTCAAGTCTTATATATTTTAAGATTAAAAGGGTGTTTAGGATTTCATTTTGAACCTCAAAATAACTTTTAGGCAAAATGACTTACTGATTTATAGTAGTGAGAAAATGATTTTTTTTTTAAAAAGTGTTTTGATTAGCTTTTGTGGTGGAAAAAGTCAATAAGTCAATAATTTGGTTTTTAAAAACTTTTGTCTTAACTTATATGTTTTAAGGGGTATTTGACTTTTACAACCCAAAACTATTATAAGGAGTTTTGAAAACATAGAAATCCTAACTTATTGAATTTTTTTTTATTTTGTGTGTATGTGTGTTGAAACACCATCTAAATTATAATCGATTTTTAAAAATCCAAACAACAAACGTCATACGGTCTTCTTTCTCTTTTGGATTTTCATAATAGTTACCAATGTCAACAATAGTTTCATAATTGTCACAAAACCTGTTTATGCAATTGGGAAAAAAATTTCATCTACAGATCATTTTCATTTTAATCGTGTTTTTCATCTGGAGATTTTTCAACCAAATACTTGGTATGTAGATGTGTTTCGTATTAAGTTTTGATTTAGTTCCATCATCAAAAACTGATGCAAGTAATAACTGGTTCCGATAGTTCAATTGAAAAAGAAAAAAAAACAGGGATAAAATTTTTATCAATAAAACCAAAATATAAAGACTTATATATATATATATATATATATATATATATATATATATATATATATATATATATATATATATATATATATATATATAAAAGGGTTAATGAACTAGAAATGTAACGAACTTTGGTTTTTGTTCACATTAAGGTAACCATGTTTTTTTCGTACACATTTGACCATTGAACTTGTTTGACATTTTCAAAATAAGGTAATATGACTGGTAATTAGCGGTAACATTACCCTATTATGAACAGGTCAAACAAGTTTAATGGTCAAATGTGTACGAAAAAAACATGGTTACCTAAATATGGACAAAAACCAAAGTTCATTACCCATTTTGGTAATATTGGGTTATTTATGTTAAGTGCACGTAGTCATAAGATCCATTGACGTGACATGAAATTGGGTTGTCCGGTCTTTATGTATGAGGAAACGGTCAAGTCTTGGGCTAACCAGTTTAGGCCCAACTAGTTAGGGGTTAGGTTGTATATGCTTAGGGGCTAGGCTGTATGTGCTTTAAAGACCTAGCAACACAAACTAGTCCATGACTAGTTGTGACTGAACTTGGTTAAACCAAGCCTAACCTAATTGTTCATTGATTGTTGTAGCCTAATCCCAAGGCATAGTCTCTGAGACGGTTCTTGTCCAATATTACCAAAACGGGTAAGAAACTTTGGTTTTTGTCCATATTTAGGTAACCATGTTTTTTTTGTACACATTTGACCAATAAACTTGTTTGACCTGTTCATAATAGGATAATATTACCGTAATTACCAACCTATTTTGAACAGGTCAAACAAGTTCAATGGTCAAATGTGAACGAAAAAAACATAATTACCTAAATGTGGACAAAGACCAAAATTCGTTACCTTTCTAGGTCATAAAATTACAAAATACTTTTTTATAAATTTCCCATTCGCCGTCATTTTGATTTGGAATGTCAAACAAACAATTTTTAGATTTAGATTAATATGACCAATATTCATCTTTTAAAGAAATTAATAACTACGTTAATTTGATTTGAACACATCACTCCACAACTAAAAATTTATCCAACTTGTAATTTTGATTCCAACAATACAAAACAATATCCATAATAACAATACATATCAATCTATGAAAATACAAAAACAAAACCAACAAATATGAAGAAGGTTTGGAGAGATGAAGTTTATATATCAGTCCCGAAACTCAAAGTATGACACTCCAGATTTTTCAAATTCACCTACAAAATAAGAGTATTAAACTAATTATAACATAAAGAAATATGTAGGAATAACCACCATTTATATAGAGGGGTAAAATCGTCATTTGGTAATTAACCATAAGTAGTGAGTTAGTTAAAACTTATAAATATAATACTTACCATAACAGCAATGCCCGTCTCACTAAACTTCGGAACGCAAATGACTCTCACCACCTGCCCCTCTGATCCTGCAACAAAGTTTGACCAATATCATACAAGGTCAAAGGTCAACACATAATTTTATTTTATTTAAAAAATAGGTTTTTTACAAGAACCTTTTACAATGCGAGTTGCATATTTATCCTGATTCCCAACAAAGTAAACATGAGGGCAGCTCTCAATGAAGAAAGGGTCCCTATCAGTGAAGGGGTAACACCCTTGTAATACAAAGAAACAAAAATAGAATACTATAAATATAAGATATAAATACATTTCAATTTCTTGCATTTATAAAAATAATAATAATAATAATAATAACAAAAATGGTACCAAGGGTGTTTGGTGCAGTTGGGGCTAGGTGCCTCCACCTCAATGTCCTTTCCATGAATTCCAATTTATCTTTTGCTTCTGAATATTTTTCAAGATCATCAATATTTTGCCCAGATGTTCCAAGAAACCTAAAACAAATCAAACATATTCTATTAGAGCATTGTACTTTCATTCTTTTTATTCACATTAAAAATAATAATTAATATATATATATATATATATATATATATATATATATATATATATATATCTTACCTCACATTATCCACATCAAAGAGGTGAGGATTAGTGCATGACCTAAATGTGTTATAGGTTGATGATCCACGAAAAAGGCATCTGTTCAAAGGCTGTACAGGAATGCAAGAAATAGCAATGTACTTTCATTTCTTTTTATAAAGTTTAATATTGTAAATATGAAGAAAATAAAGTAGGATATGCTATAATAATTAATAAACAAATCTTGAATTTTATAGTATTACAAAACCTGCTGTGGGAGAGCAAAGTTTGCAGGGTCATTGTATCCTGGCATGATATCAATTGGCATACTTGCAGCAATCTGCATACAAAATAATTAACATCTAAAAAATGGATTTTAAATTTTTAATAAATTAATTAAAGTACCTGAGTCAAAAAGATATCAAGTTCTTTGAGTGGCTCATATAACTTAGATTGGTCCTTGGAACCCAAATTCTGCAACCAATGAATATGGCATACATGATGATGTCATCACTAGTAATTTTTATGAATTTGGAATTTAAAAAAAAATCAACTTTATTACGTGACCATTAAGAAGACCATGGTCAATTTTGACAGAATTTCCAGCAACAACCACTTGAACTATCTCAGCTGCTGATTGTTGCTCCTGTTTATAACATAGAGAGATAAGATAAATAATTACTTTTTTTAAAAAAATAAGAAAATAGTGAGTGTGGGACCGTTTTGTCTCCTAGATGACCAGTAATGTGGTCAACAAGAAGCTGCAGTTGAAGTGGATTAGAAGAACTGCTTCCAACATTTAATCCAGATACCAAGACAACATATTTATCTTCTCCTGTTTACAAAGGACATAATTGTCAAAACAGAAAAAAGTGAAAAAAAATTAAAAGGCATGAATGATGAATATGATACCTGATTTATTTGGGAGATCCAACTGTGGTGGTAAACCAGCTTCAAGAATATCTTCAACAAGAAAATCACCACTATTGGTTTCTTTTCCATGCAAAGCAACAACATTTCCTATTGGATAACAAACAAAATAAATCAAGATTCAATACAATTTTGAAGATTTGAAGTTTAAGGATAAGATTAAATGATAATTGATAAATACCTGTTACATATACAGAAGGTGATAGTACACTGCCTTTAAGATTAACTCTTCCACTTTCATCTTCAAGAACAAGATTATCATCTTCGTGTACAAAATTATCAGGGGTCACAAGTGGAGTTACAGACCTCTGTGTAAAATAGAATGACAAAGATTTATAAAAGCTTATAGACATGATATGAAAACAAAAGGGAAGCAGTGTTAATATCAATTATCAAATCATAATTTATACCTCTTTTGAGTACTCACTGAGGATTGTAGGTTTGAGTTTCATATGCTTATAAAGTGTTCCAACAACAATGCACTCTTTGCCTTTTTCTAGCCCTAAAACTGTACACACTGCATCATGACAAAAGTAGATAATAAGAATCATAAAAAGAAAACATAAAAGATAATCTGAAATGGCAGAATGTACCTGGCAAGTGAGGTTTCCAATTTGGAAGAAGAGAGTAAATGAGAGTTCTGATCAAGTGTAACCTTATGTAGTATATCTGACTATATTGTTGACCCTTGTACATCTCTTTCTGAATTTCAAAAATCTCATCCTGTTAACCATGAAATTACACCACAAGAAAGAAGATGTTTGTAAGCATATAAATATGCACTAAGCAGGTTTTAACTTTTAACCAAGTTCACTGTATAAAAATTGTAAAGAAGCAAAAGATACCATGGATCGATAGAGAGATTGTTTTCTGTCAAGTGTTTCTGTTTCAATATCCATGGGTGTCATAGCTATTGTAGGTAACGCTGTAAGAACAAACAAACAAGTGTTGATTTATGATCTGCAACAAAATGAAATTCCAACTTTATATCATCCATTAATGATTGCCATTAATTTGCTATTTTTTGTCCAAACTTCCAATTGTTTATATAGATGCATCTAGAAGAATACACGATTGTAAGCATAAAGTACGTGTTGTGCTCTATTCAGTGGGAATCAAAGCTAGTTAGCACAACATTAAACTCATTTTGCTGCAACTCAGCTTCCAAAACAGGACTTTCTAGGTCACTCAAGCACTTGCAAGTAACAACAGATCAGTTTCAAAATCCCGTTGACAAACATAACAAAACTGATTAAAAACAAATGAAGAGTACAATTTCCCCTTTTCTTTATGTATCATCTGGATTGCATGACTTTATGGGTCCTAGGCACATTTAGTCACTGGATCTGAAGTTTGGGCTTAAGTGCTTAAGCCATTAAGCACTTATTAAGATTTTGGCAAACCACTACGTACGCCCAACGTAAATCCAGTACGCCCAGCGTACTGGGTCAACCACCCCGATGGTGGTCAACGTCAGAACGAGTATGCCCAGCGTACCAGAGGAGTACGCCCCGCGTACGTCCTCTGTTGGGCTTTTGACATTTGGGCTTCGGGTTTTGGGTTGTTTATGGACTAGTTGGATTTGGGCCTTTGCTGGACTTTATGAATATGATGTTTTGGGCCAAGTTTTGATAATGGATCTTGGAATTAGGCTCAATTAGGGAGTTGGGCCCAATTTGGTAAATTGGGCCAATAATGGGCTTTGCATAAGGACTTTCAAGGTTATGGACTTGGCATTGGGCCTTGACCCAATAAAGAGAATGGACATGATGGATTGTGTGGACCCTTAGTCAAGACTGTTATGTGGTGTATTGACTTGGTATTTATTATGTGATTGTTTGGGATTTCCGGTGAGACAACGATCAGAGGTTTTCGGTACTTCAGCACTACTTGCGAGGTGAGTTACCTCACTATACTAAGGGGTCTATGGCACCAAGGCCGGCCCATTGGATATGATATCCTAGCAGTTGATGGTATGTTGAGTATGAGTGAGTGTTGCATGCTAGTTGTTATGCCAGTTAGGTAGATATGTAGGACTACCTGTATTATTATGTGATTACTTTTATGTGCATTAGTTGTGTTATATGTCGACATATTATGTGGGATGGGTTGAGGTGATACTGCTCCGTGCGGTAACCAACAAACCCGGGAGCATTCCAGATACGAGCTGAGGGCCAGGCGGGGCATGCCAGACTCGTACTGTGGGCTCGTGAGCATTCCAGATACGAGTTGAGGGCCAGGTGGGGCATACCAGACTCGTACTGTGGGCTCGGTGGCAATCCAGATGTGAGTTGTGGGCCCGGAAGGCAATCCAGACTCACACTGTGGGCCCAGGGGTAATCCAGACTGTAAAGTTGTGGACCCAGTACATGCTGTTATTTATATATGTGTTATGTGCAGTGTATCAGTATTTTGGGGGAACTCACTAAGCCTCGGGCTTACAGTTAAAGTTTATTGTTTCAGGTACATCAGGGGATCGCGGAAAGGCAAAGGCGTGATCGTACAACTCCTCACATTTATGTTTATGTTTCTGGGATACTCTGATATTATATATTTTGAAAACAAGTTTTGTAATGACTCATGGTTTCGAAATGTTTTTTTAAAGTTTAAATTTGGCATGATTTTATGGGTGTTACAAAATCGAATGAAATGCTTACAATATCCGCATGCTTATACAAAAGCATCTTGTCAATATATAAGGGAAATATGCATAAAAGTTCCTATATTTTGGTTCTATTGACAAAAAATCACCTTTTTTTTTGCAATATAACAATTAGAACCGACTATTACTTGCAATTTGGCTCAATTTTTAAGTTACTACAAACAATAGTAGGTTTCGATGGTTAAACTGTAAGCAAAGTGTCAAGGGTGGCTTTTTTGTCAATAGGCCAAAATATAAGTACTTTTTTTTTCAATGCATAATAATTTTTAACCTCAAGTCTTATATATTTTAAGATTAAAAGGGTGTTTAGGATTTCATTTTGAACCTCAAAATAACTTTTAGGCAAAATGACTTACTGATTTATAGTAGTGAGAAAATGATTTTTTTTTAAAAAAGTGTTTTGATTAGCTTTTGTGGTGGAAAAAGTCAATAAGTCAATAATTTGGTTTTTAAAAACTTTTGTCTTAACTTATATGTTTTAAGGGGTATTTGACTTTTACAACCCAAAACTATTATAAGGAGTTTTGAAAACATAAAAATCCTAACTTATTGAATTTTTTTTTATTTTGTGTGTATGTGTGTTGAAACACCATCTAAATTATAATCGATTTTTAAAAATCCAAACAACAAACGTCATACGGTCTTCTTTCTCTTTTGGATTTTCATAATAGTTACCAATGTCAACAATAGTTTCATAATTGTCACAAAACCTGTTTATGCAATTGGGAAAAAAATTTCATCTACAGATCATTTTCATTTTAATCGTGTTTTTCATCTGGAGATTTTTCAACCAAATACTTGGTATGTAGATGTGTTTCGTATTAAGTTTTGATTTAGTTCCATCATCAAAAACTGATGCAAGTAATAACTGGTTCCGATAGTTCAATTGAAAAAGAAAAAAAAGCAGGGATAAAATTTTTATCAATAAAACCAAAATATAAAGACTTATATATATATATATATATATATATATATATATATATATATATATATATAAAAGGGTTAATGAACTAGAAATGTAACGAACTTTGGTTTTTGTTCACATTAAGGTAACCATGTTTTTTTCGTACACATTTGACCATTGAACTTGTTTGACATTTTCAAAATAAGGTAATATGACTGGTAATTAGCGGTAACATTACCCTATTATGAACAGGTCAAACAAGTTTAATGGTCAAATGTGTACGAAAAAAACATGGTTACCTAAATATGGACAAAAACCAAAGTTCATTACCCATTTTGGTAATATTGGGTTATTTATGTTAAGTGCACGTAGTCATAAGATCCATTGACGTGACATGAAATTGGGTTGTCCGGTCTTTATGTATGAGGAAACGGTCAAGTCTTGGGCTAACCAGTTTAGGCCCAACTAGTTAGGGGTTAGGTTGTATATGCTTAGGGGCTAGGTTGTATGTGCTTTAAAGACCTAGCAACACAAACTAGTCCATGACTAGTTGTGACTGAACTTGGTTAAACCAAGCCTAACCTAATTGTTCATTGATTGTTGTAGCCTAATCCCAAGGCATAGTCTCTGAGACGGTTCTTGTCCAATATTACCAAAACGGGTAAGAAACTTTGGTTTTTGTCCATATTTAGGTAACCATGTTTTTTTTGTACACATTTGACCAATAAACTTGTTTGACCTGTTCATAATAGGATAATATTACCGTAATTACCAACCTATTTTGAACAGGTCAAACAAGTTCAATGGTCAAATGTGAACGAAAAAAACATAATTACCTAAATGTGGACAAAGACCAAAGTTCGTTACCTTTCTAGGTCATAAAATTACAAAATACTTTTTTATAAATTTCCCATTCGCCGTCATTTTGATTTGGAATGTCAAACAAACAATTTTTAGATTTAGATTAATATGACCAATATTCATCTTTTAAAGAAATTAATAACTACGTTAATTTGATTTGAACACATCACCCCACAACTAAAAATTTATCCAACTTGTAATTTTGATTCCAACAATACAAAACAATATCCATAATAACAATACATATCAATCTATGAAAATACAAAAACAAAACCAACAAATATGAAGAAGGTTTGGAGAGATGAAGTTTATATATCAGTCCCGAAACTCAAAGTATGACACTCCAGATTTTTCAAATTCACCTACAAAATAAGAGTATTAAACTGATTATAACATAAAGAAATATGTAGGAATAACCACCATTTATATAGAGGGGTAAAATCGTCATTTGGTAATTAACCATAAGTAGTGAGTTAGTTAAAACTTATAAATATAATACTTACCATAACAGCAATGCCCGTCTCACTAAACTTCGGAACGCAAATGACTCTCACCACCTGCCCCTCTGATCCTGCAACAAAGTTTGACCAATATCATACAAGGTCAAAGGTCAACACATAATTTTATTTTATTTAAAAAATAGGTTTTTTACAAGAACCTTTTACAATGCGAGTTGCATATTTATCCTGATTCCCAACAAAGTAAACATGAGGGCAGCTCTCAATGAAGAAAGGGTCCCTATCAGTGAAGGGGTAACACCCTTGTAATACAAAGAAACAAAAATAGAATACTATAAATATAAGATATAAATACATTTCTATTTCTTGCATTTATAAAAATAATAATAATAATAATAATAACAAAAATGGTACCAAGGGTGTTTGGTGCAGTTGGGGCTAGGTGCCTCCACCTCAATGTCCTTTCCATGAATTCCAATTTATCTTTTGCTTCTGAATATTTTTCAAGATCATCAATATTTTGCCCAGATGTTCCAAGAAACCTAAAACAAATCAAACATATTCTATTAGAGCATTGTACTTTCATTCTTTTTATTCACATTAAAAATAATAATTAATATATATATATATATATATATATATATATATATATATATATATATATATATATCTTACCTCACATTATCCACATCAAAGAGGTGAGGATTAGTGCATGACCTAAATGTGTTATAGGCTGATGATCCACGAAAAAGGCATCTGTTCAAAGGCTGTACAGGAATGCAAGAAATAGCAATGTACTTTCATTTCTTTTTATAAAGTTTAATATTGTAAATATGAAGAAAATAAAGTAGGATATGCTATAATAATTAATAAACAAATCTTGAATTTTATAGTATTACAAAACCTGCTGTGGGAGAGCAAAGTTTGCAGGGTCATTGTATCCTGGCATGATATCAATTGGCATACTTGCAGCAATCTGCATACAAAATAATTAACATCTAAAAAATGGATTTTAAATTTTTAATAAATTAATTAAAGTACCTGAGTCAAAAAGATATCAAGTTCTTTGAGTGGCTCATATAACTTAGATTGGTCCTTGGAACCCAAATTCTGCAACCAATGAATATGGCATACATGATGATGTCATCACTAGTAATTTTTATGAATTTGGAATTTAAAAAAAAAATCAACTTTATTACGTGACCATTAAGAAGACCATGGTCAATTTTGACAGAATTTCCAGCAACAACCACTTGAACTATCTCAGCTGCTGATTGTTGCTCCTGTTTATAACATAGAGAGATAAGATAAATAATTACTTTTTTTAAAAAAATAAGAAAATAGTGAGTGTGGGACCGTTTTGTCTCCTAGATGACCAGTAATGTGGTCAACAAGAAGCTGCAGTTGAAGTGGATTAGAAGAACTGCTTCCAACATTTAATCCAGATACCAAGACAACATATTTATCTTCTCCTGTTTACAAAGGACATAATTGTCAAAACAGAAAAAAGTGAAAAAAAATTAAAAGGCATGAATGATGAATATGATACCTGATTTATTTGGGAGATCCAACTGTGGTGGTAAACCAGCTTCAAGAATATCTTCAACAAGAAAATCACCACTATTGGTTTCTTTTCCATGCAAAGCAACAACATTTCCTATTGGATAACAAACAAAATAAATCAAGATTCAATACAATTTTGAAGATTTGAAGTTTAAGGATAAGATTAAATGATAATTGATAAATACCTGTTACATATACAGAAGGTGATAGTACACTGCCTTTAAGATTAACTCTTCCACTTTCATCTTCAAGAACAAGATTATCATCTTCGTGTACAAAATTATCAGGGGTCACAAGTGGAGTTACAGACCTCTGTGTAAAATAGAATGACAAAGATTTATAAAAGCTTATAGACATGATATGAAAACAAAAGGGAAGCAGTGTTAATATCAATTATCAAATCATAATTTATACCTCTTTTGAGTACTCACTGAGGATTGTAGGTTTGAGTTTCATATGCTTATAAAGTGTTCCAACAACAATGCACTCTTTGCCTTTTTCTAGCCCTAAAACTGTACACACTGCATCATGACAAAAGTAGATAATAAGAATCATAAAAAGAAAACATAAAAGATAATCTGAAATGGCAGAATGTACCTGGCAAGTGAGGTTTCCAATTTGGAAGAAGAGAGTAAATGAGAGTTCTGATCAAGTGTAACCTTATGTAGTATATCTGACTATATTGTTGACCCTTGTACATCTCTTTCTGAATTTCAAAAATCTCATCCTGTTAACCATGAAATTACACCACAAGAAAGAAGATGTTTGTAAGCATATAAATATGCACTAAGCAGGTTTTAACTTTTAACCAAGTTCACTGTATAAAAATTGTAAAGAAGCAAAAGATACCATGGATCGATAGAGAGATTGTTTTCTGTCAAGTGTTTCTGTTTCAATATCCATGGGTGTCATAGCTATTGTAGGTAACGCTGTAAGAACAAACAAACAAGTGTTGATTTATGATCTGCAACAAAATGAAATTCCAACTTTATATCATCCATTAATGATTGCCATTAATTTGCTATTTTTTGTCCAAACTTCCAATTGTTTATATAGATGCATCTAGAAGAATACACGATTGTAAGCATAAAGTACGTGTTGTGCTCTATTCAGTGGGAATCAAAGCTAGTTAGCACAACATTAAACTCATTTTGCTGCAACTCAGCTTCCAAAACAGGACTTTCTAGGTCACTCAAGCACTTGCAAGTAACAACAGATCAGTTTCAAAATCCCGTTGACAAACATAACAAAACTGATTAAAAACAAATGAAGAGTACAATTTCCCCTTTTCTTTATGTATCATCTGGATTGCATGACTTTATGGGTCCTAGGCACATTTAGTCACTGGATCTGAAGTTTGGGCTTAAGTGCTTAAGCCATTAAGCACTTATTAAGATTTTGGCAAACCACTACGTACGCCCAACGTAAATCCAGTACGCCCAGCGTACTGGGTCAACCACCCCGATGGTGGTCAACGTCAGAACGAGTATGCCCAGCGTACCAGAGGAGTACGCCCCGCGTACGTCCTCTGTTGGGCTTTTGACATTTGGGCTTCGGGTTTTGGGTTGTTTATGGACTAGTTGGATTTGGGCCTTTGCTGGACTTTATGAATATGATGTTTTGGGCCAAGTTTTGATAATGGATCTTGGAATTAGGCTCAATTAGGGAGTTGGGCCCAATTTGGTAAATTGGGCCAATAATGGGCTTTGCATAAGGACTTTCAAGGTTATGGACTTGGCATTGGGCCTTGACCCAATAAAGAGAATGGACATGATGGATTGTGTGGACCCTTAGTCAAGACTGTTATGTGGTGTATTGACTTGGTATTTATTATGTGATTGTTTGGGATTTCCGGTGAGACAACGATCAGAGGTTTTCGGTACTTCAGCACTACTTGCGAGGTGAGTTACCTCACTATACTAAGGGGTCTATGGCACCAAGGCCGGCCCATTGGATATGATATCCTAGCAGTTGATGGTATGTTGAGTATGAGTGAGTGTTGCATGCTAGTTGTTATGCCAGTTAGGTAGATATGTAGGACTACCTGTATTATTATGTGATTACTTTTATGTGCATTAGTTGTGTTATATGTCGACATATTATGTGGGATGGGTTGAGGTGATACTGCTCCGTGCGGTAACCAACAAACCCGGGAGCATTCCAGATACGAGCTGAGGGCCAGGCGGGGCATGCCAGACTCGTACTGTGGGCTCGTGAGCATTCCAGATACGAGTTGAGGGCCAGGTGGGGCATACCAGACTCGTACTGTGGGCTCGGTGGCAATCCAGATGTGAGTTGTGGGCCCGGAAGGCAATCCAGACTCACACTGTGGGCCCAGGGGTAATCCAGACTGTAAAGTTGTGGACCCAGTACATGCTGTTATTTATATATGTGTTATGTGCAGTGTATCGGTATTTTGGGGGAACTCACTAAGCCTCGGGCTTACAGTTAAAGTTTATTGTTTCAGGTACATCAGGGGATCGCGGAAAGGCAAAGGCGTGATCGTACAACTCCTCACATTTATGTTTATGTTTCTGGGATACTCTGATATTATATATTTTGAAAACAAGTTTTGTAATGACTCATGGTTTCGAAATGTTTTTTTAAAGTTTAAATTTGGCATGATTTTATGGGTGTTACAAAATCGAATGAAATGCTTACAATATCCGCATGCTTATACAAAAGCATCTTGTCAATATATAAGGGAAATATGCATAAAAGTTCCTATATTTTGGTTCTATTGACAAAAAATCACCTTTTTTTTTGCAATATAACAATTAGAACCGACTATTACTTGCAATTTGGCTCAATTTTTAAGTTACTACAAACAATAGTAGGTTTCGATGGTTAAACTGTAAGCAAAGTGTCAAGGGTGGCTTTTTTGTCAATAGGCCAAAATATAAGTACTTTTTTTTTCAATGCATAATAATTTTTAACCTCAAGTCTTATATATTTTAAGATTAAAAGGGTGTTTAGGATTTCATTTTGAACCTCAAAATAACTTTTAGGCAAAATGACTTACTGATTTATAGTAGTGAGAAAATGATTTTTTTTTTAAAAAGTGTTTTGATTAGCTTTTGTGGTGGAAAAAGTCAATAAGTCAATAATTTGGTTTTTAAAAACTTTTGTCTTAACTTATATGTTTTAAGGGGTATTTGACTTTTACAACCCAAAACTATTATAAGGAGTTTTGAAAACATAAAAATCCTAACTTATTGAATTTTTTTTTATTTTGTGTGTATGTGTGTTGAAACACCATCTAAATTATAATCGATTTTTAAAAATCCAAACAACAAACGTCATACGGTCTTCTTTCTCTTTTGGATTTTCATAATAGTTACCAATGTCAACAATAGTTTCATAATTGTCACAAAACCTGTTTATGCAATTGGGAAAAAAATTTCATCTACAGATCATTTTCATTTTAATCGTGTTTTTCATCTGGAGATTTTTCAACCAAATACTTGGTATGTAGATGTGTTTCGTATTAAGTTTTGATTTAGTTCCATCATCAAAAACTGATGCAAGTAATAACTGGTTCCGATAGTTCAATTGAAAAAGAAAAAAAAGCAGGGATAAAATTTTTATCAATAAAACCAAAATATAAAGACTTATATATATATATATATATATATATATATATATATATATATATATATATATATATATATAAAAGGGTTAATGAACTAGAAATGTAACGAACTTTGGTTTTTGTTCACATTAAGGTAACCATGTTTTTTTCGTACACATTTGACCATTGAACTTGTTTGACATTTTCAAAATAAGGTAATATGACTGGTAATTAGCGGTAACATTACCCTATTATGAACAGGTCAAACAAGTTTAATGGTCAAATGTGTACGAAAAAAACATGGTTACCTAAATATGGACAAAAACCAAAGTTCATTACCCATTTTGGTAATATTGGGTTATTTATGTTAAGTGCACGTAGTCATAAGATCCATTGACGTGACATGAAATTGGGTTGTCCGGTCTTTATGTATGAGGAAACGGTCAAGTCTTGGGCTAACCAGTTTAGGCCCAACTAGTTAGGGGTTAGGTTGTATATGCTTAGGGGCTAGGCTGTATGTGCTTTAAAGACCTAGCAACACAAACTAGTCCATGACTAGTTGTGACTGAACTTGGTTAAACCAAGCCTAACCTAATTGTTCATTGATTGTTGTAGCCTAATCCCAAGGCATAGTCTCTGAGACGGTTCTTGTCCAATATTACCAAAACGGGTAAGAAACTTTGGTTTTTGTCCATATTTAGGTAACCATGTTTTTTTTGTACACATTTGACCAATAAACTTGTTTGACCTGTTCATAATAGGATAATATTACCGTAATTACCAACCTATTTTGAACAGGTCAAACAAGTTCAATGGTCAAATGTGAACGAAAAAAACATAATTACCTAAATGTGGACAAAGACCAAAGTTCGTTACCTTTCTAGGTCATAAAATTACAAAATACTTTTTTATAAATTTCCCATTCGCCGTCATTTTGATTTGGAATGTCAAACAAACAATTTTTAGATTTAGATTAATATGACCAATATTCATCTTTTAAAGAAATTAATAACTACGTTAATTTGATTTGAACACATCACCCCACAACTAAAAATTTATCCAACTTGTAATTTTGATTCCAACAATACAAAACAATATCCATAATAACAATACATATCAATCTATGAAAATACAAAAACAAAACCAACAAATATGAAGAAGGTTTGGAGAGATGAAGTTTATATATCAGTCCCGAAACTCAAAGTATGACACTCCAGATTTTTCAAATTCACCTACAAAATAAGAGTATTAAACTGATTATAACATAAAGAAATATGTAGGAATAACCACCATTTATATAGAGGGGTAAAATCGTCATTTGGTAATTAACCATAAGTAGTGAGTTAGTTAAAACTTATAAATATAATACTTACCATAACAGCAATGCCCGTCTCACTAAACTTCGGAACGCAAATGACTCTCACCACCTGCCCCTCTGATCCTGCAACAAAGTTTGACCAATATCATACAAGGTCAAAGGTCAACACATAATTTTATTTTATTTAAAAAATAGGTTTTTTACAAGAACCTTTTACAATGCGAGTTGCATATTTATCCTGATTCCCAACAAAGTAAACATGAGGGCAGCTCTCAATGAAGAAAGGGTCCCTATCAGTGAAGGGGTAACACCCTTGTAATACAAAGAAACAAAAATAGAATACTATAAATATAAGATATAAATACATTTCTATTTCTTGCATTTATAAAAATAATAATAATAATAATAATAACAAAAATGGTACCAAGGGTGTTTGGTGCAGTTGGGGCTAGGTGCCTCCACCTCAATGTCCTTTCCATGAATTCCAATTTATCTTTTGCTTCTGAATATTTTTCAAGATCATCAATATTTTGCCCAGATGTTCCAAGAAACCTAAAACAAATCAAACATATTCTATTAGAGCATTGTACTTTCATTCTTTTTATTCACATTAAAAATAATAATTAATATATATATATATATATATATATATATATCTTACCTCACATTATCCACATCAAAG
Source organism: Lactuca virosa (assembly GCF_052849685.1). NCBI lineage: Eukaryota > Viridiplantae > Streptophyta > Magnoliopsida > Asterales > Asteraceae > Lactuca > Lactuca virosa. The sequence continues at coordinate 416,569,853 of NC_136430.1, read as the reverse complement.
AGGTGAGGATTAGTGCATGACCTAAATGTGTTATAGGCTGATGATCCACGAAAAAGGCATCTGTTCAAAGGCTGTACAGGAATGCAAGAAATAGCAATGTACTTTCATTTCTTTTTATAAAGTTTAATATTGTAAATATGAAGAAAATAAAGTAGGATATGCTATAATAATTAATAAACAAATCTTGAATTTTATAGTATTACAAAACCTGCTGTGGGAGAGCAAAGTTTGCAGGGTCATTGTATCCTGGCATGATATCAATTGGCATACTTGCAGCAATCTGCATACAAAATAATTAACATCTAAAAAATGGATTTTAAATTTTTAATAAATTAATTAAAGTACCTGAGTCAAAAAGATATCAAGTTCTTTGAGTGGCTCATATAACTTAGATTGGTCCTTGGAACCCAAATTCTGCAACCAATGAATATGGCATACATGATGATGTCATCACTAGTAATTTTTATGAATTTGGAATTTAAAAAAAAAATCAACTTTATTACGTGACCATTAAGAAGACCATGGTCAATTTTGACAGAATTTCCAGCAACAACCACTTGAACTATCTCAGCTGCTGATTGTTGCTCCTGTTTATAACATAGAGAGATAAGATAAATAATTACTTTTTTAAAAAAAATAAGAAAATAGTGAGTGTGGGACCGTTTTGTCTCCTAGATGACCAGTAATGTGGTCAACAAGAAGCTGCAGTTGAAGTGGATTAGAAGAACTGCTTCCAACATTTAATCCAGATACCAAGACAACATATTTATCTTCTCCTGTTTACAAAGGACATAATTGTCAAAACAGAAAAAAGTGAAAAAAAATTAAAAGGCATGAATGATGAATATGATACCTGATTTATTTGGGAGATCCAACTGTGGTGGTAAACCAGCTTCAAGAATATCTTCAACAAGAAAATCACCACTATTGGTTTCTTTTCCATGCAAAGCAACAACATTTCCTATTGGATAACAAACAAAATAAATCAAGATTCAATACAATTTTGAAGATTTGAAGTTTAAGGATAAGATTAAATGATAATTGATAAATACCTGTTACATATACAGAAGGTGATAGTACACTGCCTTTAAGATTAACTCTTCCACTTTCATCTTCAAGAACAAGATTATCATCTTCGTGTACAAAATTATCAGGGGTCACAAGTGGAGTTACAGACCTCTGTGTAAAATAGAATGACAAAGATTTATAAAAGCTTATAGACATGATATGAAAACAAAAGGGAAGCAGTGTTAATATCAATTATCAAATCATAATTTATACCTCTTTTGAGTACTCACTGAGGATTGTAGGTTTGAGTTTCATATGCTTATAAAGTGTTCCAACAACAATGCACTCTTTGCCTTTTTCTAGCCCTAAAACTGTACACACTGCATCATGACAAAAGTAGATAATAAGAATCATAAAAAGAAAACATAAAAGATAATCTGAAATGGCATAATGTACCTGGCAAGTGAGGTTTCCAATTTGGAAGAAGAGAGTAAATGAGAGTTCTGATCAAGTGTAACCTTATGTAGTATATCTGACTATATTGTTGACCCTTGTACATCTCTTTCTGAATTTCAAAAATCTCATCCTGTTAACCATGAAATTACACCACAAGAAAGAAGATGTTTGTAAGCATATAAATATGCACTAAGCAGGTTTTAACTTTTAACCAAGTTCACTGTATAAAAATTGTAAAGAAGCAAAAGATACCATGGATCGATAGAGAGATTGTTTTCTGTCAAGTGTTTCTGTTTCAATATCCATGGGTGTCATAGCTATTGTAGGTAACGCTGTAAGAACAAACAAACAAGTGTTGATTTATGATCTGCAACAAAATGAAATTCCAACTTTATATCATCCATTAATGATTGCCATTAATTTGCTATTTTTTGTCCAAACTTCCAATTGTTTATATAGATGCATCTAGAAGAATACACGATTGTAAGCATAAAGTACGTGTTGTGCTCTATTCAGTGGGAATCAAAGCTAGTTAGCACAACATTAAACTCATTTTGCTGCAACTCAGCTTCCAAAACAAGACTTTCTAGGTCACTCAAGCACTTGCAAGTAACAACAGATCAGTTTCAAAATCCCGTTGACAAACATAACAAAACTGATTAAAAACAAATGAAGAGTACAATTTCCCCTTTTCTTTATGTATCATCTGGATTGCATGACTTTATGGGTCCTAGGCACATTTAGTCACTGGATCTGAAGTTTGGGCTTAAGTGCTTAAGCCATTAAGCACTTATTAAGATTTTGGCAAACCACTACGTACGCCCAACGTAAATCCAGTACGCCCAGCGTACTGGGTCAACCACCCCGATGGTGGTCAACGTCAGAACGAGTATGCCCAGCGTACCAGAGGAGTACGCCCCGCGTACGTCCTCTGTTGGGCTTTTGACATTTGGGCTTCGGGTTTTGGGTTGTTTATGGACTAGTTGGATTTGGGCCTTTGCTGGACTTTATGAATATGATGTTTTGGGCCAAGTTTTGATAATGGATCTTGGAATTAGGCTCAATTAGGGAGTTGGGCCCAATTTGGTAAATTGGGCCAATAATGGGCTTTGCATAAGGACTTTCAAGGTTATGGACTTGGCATTGGGCCTTGACCCAATAAAGAGAATGGACATGATGGATTGTGTGGACCCTTAGTCAAGACTGTTATGTGGTGTATTGACTTGGTATTTATTATGTGATTGTTTGGGATTTCCGGTGAGACAACGATCAGAGGTTTTCGGTACTTCAGCACTACTTGCGAGGTGAGTTACCTCACTATACTAAGGGGTCTATGGCACCAAGGCCGGCCCATTGGATATGATATCCTAGCAGTTGATGGTATGTTGAGTATGAGTGAGTGTTGCATGCTAGTTGTTATGCCAGTTAGGTAGATATGTAGGACTACCTGTATTATTATGTGATTACTTTTATGTGCATTAGTTGTGTTATATGTCGACATATTATGTGGGATGGGTTGAGGTGATACTGCTCCGTGCGGTAACCAACAAACCCGGGAGCATTCCAGATACGAGCTGAGGGCCAGGCGGGGCATGCCAGACTCGTACTGTGGGCTCGTGAGCATTCCAGATACGAGTTGAGGGCCAGGTGGGGCATACCAGACTCGTACTGTGGGCTCGGTGGCAATCCAGATGTGAGTTGTGGGCCCGGAAGGCAATCCAGACTCACACTGTGGGCCCAGGGGTAATCCAGACTGTAAAGTTGTGGACCCAGTACATGCTGTTATTTATATATGTGTTATGTGCAGTGTATCGGTATTTTGGGGGAACTCACTAAGCCTCGGGCTTACAGTTAAAGTTTATTGTTTCAGGTACATCAGGGGATCGCGGAAAGGCAAAGGCGTGATCGTACAACTCCTCACATTTATGTTTATGTTTCTGGGATACTCTGATATTATACATTTTGAAAACAAGTTTTGTAATGACTCATGGTTTCGAAATGTTTTTTTAAAGTTTAAATTTGGCATGATTTTATGGGTGTTACAAAATCGAATGAAATGCTTACAATATCCGCATGCTTATACAAAAGCATCTTGTCAATATATAAGGGAAATATGCATAAAAGTTCCTATATTTTGGTTCTATTGACAAAAAATCACCTTTTTTTTTGCAATATAACAATTAGAACCGACTATTACTTGCAATTTGGCTCAATTTTTAAGTTACTACAAACAATAGTAGGTTTCGATGGTTAAACTGTAAGCAAAGTGTCAAGGGTGGCTTTTTTGTCAATAGGCCAAAATATAAGTACTTTTTTTTTCAATGCATAATAATTTTTAACCTCAAGTCTTATATATTTTAAGATTAAAAGGGTGTTTAGGATTTCATTTTGAACCTCAAAATAACTTTTAGGCAAAATGACTTACTGATTTATAGTAGTGAGAAAATGATTTTTTTTTTTAAAAAGTGTTTTGATTAGCTTTTGTGGTGGAAAAAGTCAATAAGTCAATAATTTGGTTTTTAAAAACTTTTGTCTTAACTTATATGTTTTAAGGGGTATTTGACTTTTACAACCCAAAACTATTATAAGGAGTTTTGAAAACATAAAAATCCTAACTTATTGAATTTTTTTTTATTTTGTGTGTATGTGTGTTGAAACACCATCTAAATTATAATCGATTTTTAAAAATCCAAACAACAAACGTCATACGGTCTTCTTTCTCTTTTGGATTTTCATAATAGTTACCAATGTCAACAATAGTTTCATAATTGTCACAAAACCTGTTTATGCAATTGGGAAAAAAATTTCATCTACAGATCATTTTCATTTTAATCGTGTTTTTCATCTGGAGATTTTTCAACCAAATACTTGGTATGTAGATGTGTTTCGTATTAAGTTTTGATTTAGTTCCATCATCAAAAACTGATGCAAGTAATAACTGGTTCCGATAGTTCAATTGAAAAAGAAAAAAAAGCAGGGATAAAATTTTTATCAATAAAACCAAAATATAAAGACTTATATATATATATATATATATATATATATATATATATATATATATATATATATATATATATATATATATATATATATAAAAGGGTTAATGAACTAGAAATGTAACGAACTTTGGTTTTTGTTCACATTAAGGTAACCATGTTTTTTTCGTACACATTTGACCATTGAACTTGTTTGACATTTTCAAAATAAGGTAATATGACTGGTAATTAGCGGTAACATTACCCTATTATGAACAGGTCAAACAAGTTTAATGGTCAAATGTGTACGAAAAAAACATGGTTACCTAAATATGGACAAAAACCAAAGTTCATTACCCATTTTGGTAATATTGGGTTATTTATGTTAAGTGCACGTAGTCATAAGATCCATTGACGTGACATGAAATTGGGTTGTCCGGTCTTTATGTATGAGGAAACGGTCAAGTCTTGGGCTAACCAGTTTAGGCCCAACTAGTTAGGGGTTAGGTTGTATATGCTTAGGGGCTAGGCTGTATGTGCTTTAAAGACCTAGCAACACAAACTAGTCCATGACTAGTTGTGACTGAACTTGGTTAAACCAAGCCTAACCTAATTGTTCATTGATTGTTGTAGCCTAATCCCAAGGCATAGTCTCTGAGACGGTTCTTGTCCAATATTACCAAAACGGGTAAGAAACTTTGGTTTTTGTCCATATTTAGGTAACCATGTTTTTTTTGTACACATTTGACCAATAAACTTGTTTGACCTGTTCATAATAGGATAATATTACCGTAATTACCAACCTATTTTGAACAGGTCAAACAAGTTCAATGGTCAAATGTGAACGAAAAAAACATAATTACCTAAATGTGGACAAAGACCAAAGTTCGTTACCTTTCTAGGTCATAAAATTACAAAATACTTTTTTATAAATTTCCCATTCGCCGTCATTTTGATTTGGAATGTCAAACAAACAATTTTTAGATTTAGATTAATATGACCAATATTCATCTTTTAAAGAAATTAATAACTACGTTAATTTGATTTGAACACATCACCCCACAACTAAAAATTTATCCAACTTGTAATTTTGATTCCAACAATACAAAACAATATCCATAATAACAATACATATCAATCTATGAAAATACAAAAACAAAACCAACAAATATGAAGAAGGTTTGGAGAGATGAAGTTTATATATCAGTCCCGAAACTCAAAGTATGACACTCCAGATTTTTCAAATTCACCTACAAAATAAGAGTATTAAACTGATTATAACATAAAGAAATATGTAGGAATAACCACCATTTATATAGAGGGGTAAAATCGTCATTTGGTAATTAACCATAAGTAGTGAGTTAGTTAAAACTTATAAATATAATACTTACCATAACAGCAATGCCCGTCTCACTAAACTTCGGAACGCAAATGACTCTCACCACCTGCCCCTCTGATCCTGCAACAAAGTTTGACCAATATCATACAAGGTCAAAGGTCAACACATAATTTTATTTTATTTAAAAAATAGGTTTTTTACAAGAACCTTTTACAATGCGAGTTGCATATTTATCCTGATTCCCAACAAAGTAAACATGAGGGCAGCTCTCAATGAAGAAAGGGTCCCTATCAGTGAAGGGGTAACACCCTTGTAATACAAAGAAACAAAAATAGAATACTATAAATATAAGATATAAATACATTTCTATTTCTTGCATTTATAAAAATAATAATAATAATAATAATAACAAAAATGGTACCAAGGGTGTTTGGTGCAGTTGGGGCTAGGTGCCTCCACCTCAATGTCCTTTCCATGAATTCCAATTTATCTTTTGCTTCTGAATATTTTTCAAGATCATCAATATTTTGCCCAGATGTTCCAAGAAACCTAAAACAAATCAAACATATTCTATTAGAGCATTGTACTTTCATTCTTTTTATTCACATTAAAAATAATAATTAATATATATATATATATATATATATATATATATATATATATATATATATATATCTTACCTCACATTATCCACATCAAAGAGGTGAGGATTAGTGCATGACCTAAATGTGTTATAGGCTGATGATCCACGAAAAAGGCATCTGTTCAAAGGCTGTACAGGAATGCAAGAAATAGCAATGTACTTTCATTTCTTTTTATAAAGTTTAATATTGTAAATATGAAGAAAATAAAGTAGGATATGCTATAATAATTAATAAACAAATCTTGAATTTTATAGTATTACAAAACCTGCTGTGGGAGAGCAAAGTTTGCAGGGTCATTGTATCCTGGCATGATATCAATTGGCATACTTGCAGCAATCTGCATACAAAATAATTAACATCTAAAAAATGGATTTTAAATTTTTAATAAATTAATTAAAGTACCTGAGTCAAAAAGATATCAAGTTCTTTGAGTGGCTCATATAACTTAGATTGGTCCTTGGAACCCAAATTCTGCAACCAATGAATATGGCATACATGATGATGTCATCACTAGTAATTTTTATGAATTTGGAATTTAAAAAAAAAAATCAACTTTATTACCTGACCATTAAGAAGACCATGGTCAATTTTGACAGAATTTCCAGCAACAACCACTTGAACTATCTCAGCTGCTGATTGTTGCTCCTGTTTATAACATAGAGAGATAAGATAAATAATTACTTTTTTTAAAAAAAATAAGAAAATAGTGAGTGTGGGACCGTTTTGTCTCCTAGATGACCAGTAATGTGGTCAACAAGAAGCTGCAGTTGAAGTGGATTAGAAGAACTGCTTCCAACATTTAATCCAGATACCAAGACAACATATTTATCTTCTCCTGTTTACAAAGGACATAATTGTCAAAACAGAAAAAAGTGAAAAAAAATTAAAAGGCATGAATGATGAATATGATACCTGATTTATTTGGGAGATCCAACTGTGGTGGTAAACCAGCTTCAAGAATATCTTCAACAAGAAAATCACCACTATTGGTTTCTTTTCCATGCAAAGCAACAACATTTCCTATTGGATAACAAACAAAATAAATCAAGATTCAATACAATTTTGAAGATTTGAAGTTTAAGGATAAGATTAAATGATAATTGATAAATACCTGTTACATATACAGAAGGTGATAGTACACTGCCTTTAAGATTAACTCTTCCACTTTCATCTTCAAGAACAAGATTATCATCTTCGTGCACAAAATTATCAGGGGTCACAAGTGGAGTTACAGACCTCTGTGTAAAATAGAATGACAAAGATTTATAAAAGCTTATAGACATGATATGAAAACAAAAGGGAAGCAGTGTTAATATCAATTATCAAATCATAATTTATACCTCTTTTGAGTACTCACTGAGGATTGTAGGTTTGAGTTTCATATGCTTATAAAGTGTTCCAACAACAATGCACTCTTTGCCTTTTTCTAGCCCTAAAACTGTACACACTGCATCATGACAAAAGTAGATAGTAAGAATCATAAAAAGAAAACATAAAAGATAATCTGAAATGGCAGAATGTACCTGGCAAGTGAGGTTTCCAATTTGGAAGAAGAGAGTAAATGAGAGTTCTGATCAAGTGTAACCTTATGTAGTATATCTGACTATATTGTTGACCCTTGTACATCTCTTTCTGAATTTCAAAAATCTCATCCTGTTAACCATGAAATTACACCACAAGAAAGAAGATGTTTGTAAGCATATAAATATGCACTAAGCAGGTTTTAACTTTTAACCAAGTTCACTGTATAAAAATTGTAAAGAAGCAAAAGATACCATGGATCGATAGAGAGATTGTTTTCTGTCAAGTGTTTCTGTTTCAATATCCATGGGTGTCATAGCTATTGTAGGTAACGCTGTAAGAACAAACAAACAAGTGTTGATTTATGATCTGCAACAAAATGAAATTCCAACTTTATATCATCCATTAATGATTGCCATTAATTTGCTATTTTTTGTCCAAACTTCCAATTGTTTATATAGATGCATCTAGAAGAATACACGATTGTAAGCATAAAGTACGTGTTGTGCTCTATTCAGTGGGAATCAAAGCTAGTTAGCACAACATTAAACTCATTTTGCAGCAACTCAGCTTCCAAAACAGGACTTTCTAGGTCACTCAAGCACTTGCAAGTAACAACAGATCAGTTTCAAAATCCCGTTGACAAACATAACAAAACTGATTAAAAACAAATGAAGAGTACAATTTCCCCTTTTCTTTATGTATCATCTAGATTTTCGATACCAGAATAAATTCCGAAAATAACACGAACAATCAGTCCTTAAATGGGAGAACGCGAGATTACCTGCAGAAACCAACCAGAAGAAGAACTGCAGTGACAAAGCGCCGGCGTGTAAGAGAGAGAGGAGGTCGGCGGTGAATTCCCGACAGGGAGGATTGTTGAGTGAAGGGAGGCGGGAACCGAAAGCATTGGGGATTTGGGGGGAAGAAGAATTCTGGAAGAAGAACCCATTTGGAACCTTTTATGGTATATGTATCTCCAAAGCAAAGCGGAGATCAATATGGGGATGTAGCTCACATGGTAGAGCGCTCGCTTTGCATGCGAGAGGTACGGGGTTCGATACCCCGCATCTCCACATTTTGTTAATATAATTTAATTTTTGATGAAATATGATTTTTAAAAATAATTTCCTTAACTTTTTAAATTCTCAAATAACGTTACAAATAGTGTCTTTGAGGAAATTTTTTATTATCTAATTTTTCATGAACTATGAGTTTTAATATTTTTTCCTTAACTTTTTAAATTCTCAAATAACGTTATAAATAGTGTCTTTGAGCAAATTTTATTTGTAACTTGTATCTAGCGACTAGCGTTACTTGTACTTTGTATTATATTTTAATTGGTGGGCCTAACATAAAGAGTTCAATGGATTCATTTTGTCCATTACTCCAACTGGACCTGTATTAGTTCTATTATTGACCACTAATGGACCAATCGTTGTGAACTATTTGATTGATCAATGGGGTAGAAATTTTTAATGAATGGGCCTATTATTTGGAGTGAAGATTTATAGTATTAATTTTGGATTATATGGTCACGTCATAGTTGTAAGTTGTCTAACCAAAAGTCATTGCCTCATTGGGGCTTTACCAATGTAATTAAATAAGGTGGTTAGTAATGACTTATTTATCGAAACCTGTTTATATCACTTCTATGTGCATATTTAGTGCGAGTCATATGTCATATTAGTGACGGATTATCAAAAAATTAAAATTTTGGACCTCTATACCATGGCCGACTCTATGTTGAGATTTTTTAAGCAAGCGCTTAGGGCCCCCAATTCTAAGTGGTCCCATATTCTCCAAAGTCCAAAAGTTTAGTTCATTAAAAAATCCAATTCGGTAACCACAAAATAAATGAAGCGGAAGAATAAATCAACGATCGCTGCATTCATGAAACTAAAATGACATTGCATTCTTCTACCGATTTTGATTTTTGCGACATATTCTTCTTCCGAGTATAGCAAAGGCCAAAGGGCCCCAAATTTTTGGCTCGCTTTGAGCCCCCAAAACGGTTGAACCGCCCATGAGACTGACCCTGCTTTTAAATAAACAATTATTGTTCAGAAAAAAATCTTCCATTAATATCGTCACTGCAACACTTATTTTGAAGTGTTATAATAAAATCTAGAAGTAAAACTTCTATCATGGTGGCACTTATTTTAAAAGAGCTTCAAGGGAATCCAAGTCAACATTTTTACAAGTTTGATTAAGATTTTTTTTTACTTATAATTTTGACACTAGTTTTAAATCAATCTTTGTTTACATGGCACTATAATCAAATTTGTTGACATAAACATATAAATACACTCTACATTTTGTATATTTTTATCAGAATCATGCCAAAACTATACAAACAAAAATACAAGTGAATTAACATGTCCAAAAGAAAACATAAAACACACAAATGAAAATTTTCAAACTCAATGAAATAAGTATTTAAAATCATTTTTTTAATTTAAACCTTACAAACCGTTGAGTATGTTTTATACACACAATTTCCCTATTGTGTACACAAACCATGCCTCAAATTGATTTCAACAAACAAAAAACGATTTCGATATGCTTGAAAATATGTATACGTGTCTTTGATATCATTTTTAGATCAACGGTAGTACCTATGACCATTTTACATCAAAACTTGCAATACAAGTAACACGAAGAAGTTAAGAAAAATATCACACAATCTTGGATGATCATGAGAATCCAAATGAGGGTCTCTTTATTGTGTGTACATACCAAAGTAATGATTCGTCTGCATGTAGATGTCAGTCCACGAGGCAATCGAGCACTTCTTCACAAATTTGAATTGTTTTAAATCTCAAATATGTAAACAATTGTGTGTTTCTTGTCATTTTATAAAAATTACCGGTTTTTTGTCATCTTCTGTTAAAAAAATAGTTAATGAGCTTAAAATATATAGATTTCGGTGAAGATTTTTCCCTAATTAAAACCACAAAATGACAGTTTGTTACAATTCAAATTAACGCAAGTTTTGAAGAGAAGAATAATCAGATGCGCCCATTTAACCTAGTTTTGTCATGTCATCTATTAAAACCCACGTCATTTATTAAATGACCGGTTGGTTAAGAGTAGTCGGTCACAAAACATTAAAACAATCAAGGTCAAACTAAATAATGGTTAAATTGTACAAAAAAAAATAATATAAGGGTTAAATTGTCCCATTTCGGCTCCTAAATCTAGTATTCCAAATTAACAAAAGACTAGAGTTTTGTCCCATTTCGGCTCCTAAATCTAGTATTCCACCTACATCCTTATCCAGATGGCTTTCTTGGTTTGAGCTTTTCACGGATAGTGATCTCAAAACTTCATTACCATAATCCCATATCCTAGCATAGTGATCAGTCAACTTGCCATCAATTAGTGTGAATGCTAATGCCCTTGCCCTTTCACACTGACCTCTGCTAAGCTTTAAAGAATAATTCTGTAAAAAATCAGCTTTCATTTCTTTGACTTTTGTTTTGGGGTTGCGAATTAGGTCATTAAGATAATGGTTAGCAATCCAACCCGGAGTTATCAATGACCCGAGGTTGTATTTTCGTGCACAAACATGTTTCTTTTCCAAAGATTTCACTTGCCAAGTTAGTTCATTCCCCATCCAAGATGCCCAACATCTAAATGGACACTTATTCTCATCACTTTTTTTGTCACGTCGTACTAATATCCTAGAACGATCACACTTGGCAAACCTCAATTGGTAACCATTAGCCACCGCATAATTTGTTAGACAAAGCTTGAACTGTTCTGGGCTTTCGTATTTTTCCCCCAAGTGTGGTTCCATTTTATTCCAGGGTATCCTGGGGTTGTGTACAAGATATTGGTCCCCAAATTTCTGACCTATATCATCTCCTTTGTCAGATTCTTCATTTGAAAAGCTCCATTCAGCATCATCAGATGATATGTCAGGCAATTCCACTTCTCCCTGTACCAAATCATTCAAAAAAGGATCCCATATTGTTTTGTCCATTGTAGAAGCAACATATTCTTCTCCATCAGAGTCATCATCATCTGTTTCATTCAAATCCTCCATATAAACTTCAACTTCGACATTTGAAGTTAAAGTCATACCTGTTGGTTAAGATTCCTTAAAGAATCAATGCATACAACAAAAAGCAAATAACACATTCTATCTATTATAGAAGACAGTGAACGATAATTTCAAGTCGATTACCTTTTTTCCTTGTGATTAACCGCTGATTTTACCGCTGATTCCTCAAAGCTTTCCCTCGACAAACCCTTTTTTTACAGAATGATCGATTGAAGGTGAAAAGCGTGTCGATATACTGGAGTCATATGACACGTACACTAAAGAGAACGGGAAACCTAGGTTTACTGAATAAAATAGATATATCACACGTTTTGGGAATATAATAGTGGTTTAATCGAACAAAGAAATAATATAATTGTTTTTTTAAGCATTAACCAATAATATAGGTTTTTCTGGGATTACCCCATATTATAATTTAACTAATTACTTATGTATATGTGTAACGCCCGTAAATCTGGCCTAGTCAATTTAGAGATAATAGGGGTCGAAAACGACTTTTTGAAAAAAGATTATTTAGAATAAATAATCATAACCAAGTTGTATAATATGTCTCAAGGGTTCCGTACATATAAAGAACGCCGAAAACCGAGTTATAACGAAGAAGTTATGGCTCATCGAAGTTTTACGGCAAAACCGACACGGCACCGGGAGACGTAAACAGTGAATTTACGATAGAGGACTTTTCAGCCTTAGTGATCTAAACAAAATTTGTAGTACACTTTAAACCGAGAACATACAAAAAAAAGAACGCCCAAATCTGACTTCGTATGAGGAAGTTATGAATTTTCTAAGATTTTGCATAGCAGTGGACGGCCCGAAACTCGAATTTTAGTTCGAGCGGTTTTTGGCCTACGCAACCTAAAAGAGAGTTGAATATCTCATTAATAGGAACTCAACGATAAAAATACAGACGAAAACAGAGTCTGTATGAAGGAGTTACGAATTCTTCGCGGTCATTTAACAGTCTAATCTCCTCCTACTATTAAATTTAAGATCAGTCGATATTTAGCCAACGGAGTCTAAATGAAAGTTGTAGATCTTGTTTTTACCTACGTATGGATATAAAGAACGTCAAAAATGGAGCTCGTATGCGAAAGTTACGGGATTTAGAAGTCGGCAGGGTGCTGTGCGAAATCGGGTGACGTGGTTGAATATGGGCCAAGGCTTTCTCCCCAAGGCAAGCCACCAGATGGTGACACAAGGACATGGACTCGACGAGTAGAGCAGGATTCCGGCCTATAAATAGTGGTGTCGGGTTCCCTCATTCTTCACACCTTCCCAACTTCACCTTCTCTCTCTACTTTCTCTCTCTAAGCTCCCAACCCCCCCCCCCCCCTAAGCCTAGGTAAACCCCCTTAGCACCCGAAGGAAGCCCCGAGGCTCCCGAAGCCCCGAGAAAAGAGCCTTTCGGCTCGGGAACACTGCTCCGGCGAAGCCCGGTTTTCGAGAAAACCCGATGTAAGTGAATAAAAATGAATAAAAATATATTTCTTCGGAAATGATTTGATAACGTATTTATCATGTTTTTCTGGAAACAAATTCCACAACACTTTTCTTTAAAAGGTTACTCTGATTTTCAAACAAAGCATAAACAAATCGGTCTTTTCTGGCCGTGAAAATGGGGATGTCACAGTTGGTATCAGAGCATTAGTTTAAGCGAACTAGGAATAAGGATTTTTTTCTAGACTTAAACTTAGAATGCTAAGCGATGATCGTGAGGAGTGTGTCTAATATATTTTAGGAAGTACACCTGAATAGACACAAGCACTGGCTTATTTAGGGAAGATGATTAAATTGCTTTTATGTGCTAAATGATTTATGCTGCCTTATATGCTTTATGATGTTATCGTTTGATCGGATCTATGGTCTGTTGCCGACCGGATCTGGAAATTTTATGTGTTCAGATTTCTAAACATTTAATTACGGTGTTAGAACTGACATGTAACTTTTCGGAGTAATAAGGAGGAATATGCGCCTAAATCTTCCTCTATCTATATTCTCGTCTCGATACACCGAACGCCTGCTTTGGTGTATAGAATGTCATGATAAGGACTCATAGCAGACTGAGCAAATGGAGGAAATGAGAAGGCTTACGATATTGAATGATACATATCAGAAGATATTTTAAGAGGGATATCTTGCCTTTAGAACACGTCTAAGAAATAATACGTCTAGTACGGGAGAAATACACTTTCGATTAGCAGAAAGAAAGATTTTTGGTATAATCCATGAAGTTATCCAATCGTCTGACATTTCCATCACCAACCGAGTTGAAGCAGAATTGATGATTGAAGATACGCATGGAAGAAGTCCTAGTAGAGTCTAGGGAAAATTATGTGATTGTTTGGACACATTTGTATGTGTTAAAATTGTTTTTGTGGTAATAACTTGGAGAACTGCAAGACAATACTTGGGACGAGTATGAGTAGGTGTGAATGGTAGTAGAGGCCTATACTACCGGAAGCACAGGACTCACACTTGGATCAAGGAAAGTCACAAGGTTACCAAGAAGCTAGTAATTGATACCATTTTATTCAAGTATGTTGTTACCATTGTTTCAGTAATGACTAAGAAGATTTTTGTTATTCCGACCCTAGTGGTCATATCGAATTGAGTCCGACTACGAGGAGTATGTTACATGGTTCGGAGAACCAAGTTTGATGTAACATCTGACTTAAGCCGGAAGATTGAAATAAAAGATAATCAAAGCGATCGGTAGAGGTATCGCGATAGTTGCTTGTAGCTAGAAATGCTACCATTTAAGATATGATTAGAACATGAAGGAATATATATTTTGTTCTGGAATTTGACTCTAAAAGACCTGAGTCCAAACAATGCATCATACGATGAGAGGTCATTAGAACATGACCCATCGGTCTATTATAATAATCGAAAGAAGAAACTTATCTCAAGTTTGTTAGAGAAAGAGTCTTCAATAAAGATCGAGATCGTGACATGAAGATCATGATTGGAAGTCTAACATGAGATAGAGAGCGGGTCCAAGATCGGGCACCGCCTGCAGTCAGGAAGTCTTAGAGTTAGATACTCGTTCGAAGAAACATCAAAGTTACGGTTATTACTTAGGATGAAGAGATAACGTATGGAGTCATCATGTGAGCCCTGTTTCGTTGATGATTTCGGGACGTAATCATCCTAAGGGGGAGATAATTGTAACGCCCGTAGATTTGGCCTAGTCAATTTAGAGATAATCGGGGTCGAAAACGACTTTTCGACCAAAGATTATTTAGAATAAATAATCTTAACCAAGTTGTAGAATATATCTCAAGGGTTCCGTACATATAAAGAACGCCGAAAACCAAGTTATAACGAAGAAGTTATGGTCCGTCGAAGTTTTACGGCAAAACCGGCACGACACCGGGAGACGTAAACAATGAATTTACGATAGAGGACTTTTTAGCCTTAGTGATCTAAACAAAAGTTGTAGTATACTTTAAACCGAGAACATACAAAAAAAGAACGCCCAAATATGACTTCGTATGAGGAAGTTATGAATTTTCTAAGATTTTGCATAGCAGTGGACGACCCGAAACTCGAATTTTAGTTCGAGCGGTTTTTGGCCTACGCAACCTAAATGAGAGTTGAATATCTCATTAATAGGAACTCAACGATAAAAAGACAGACGAAAACGGAGCCCGTATGAAGGAGTTACGAATTCTTCGCGGTCATTTAACAGTCTAATCTCCTCCTACTGTTAAATTTAAGATCGGTCGAGAATTAGCCGACGGAGTCTAAATGAAAGTTGTAGATCTTGTTTTTACCTACGCGTGGATATAAATAACATCGAAAACGGAGCTCGTATACGAAAGTTACGGGATTTAGAAGTTGGCAGGGTACTGTGCGAAGTCGGGTGACGTGGCTGAATATGGGCCAAGACTTTCTCCCCAAGGCAAGCCACCAGATGGTGACACCTGGACATGGACTCGACGAGTAGGACCTCCTACTCGACGAGTAGAGCAGGATTCCAGCCTATAAATAGTGGTGTCGGGTTCCCTCATTCTTCACGCCTTCCCAACTTCACTTTCTCTCTCTAAGCCCCCAACCCCCCCCCCCTAAGCCTAGGTAAACCCCATAGCACCCGAAGGAAGCCCCGAGGCTCCCGAAGCCCCGAGAAAAGAGCATTTCGGCTCGGGAACGCTGCTCCGGCGAAGCCCGGTTTTCGAGAAAACCCGCTGTAAGTGAGCTACGCCTAACCTATCTTTAGTATAGTTTATGTTTTAATATAATAATGTTATTAGGAACTTATAATGAGTATTTGGGCTATTATTATGAGTTATATAAGTGTCGTTATAATATCTTTTAACCACTCGCGGTACGGGGAATCTGGTTTAAAGGGCCGCATAGGGTTGTTGGATTTCAGAAGTGTTATATGCCAAAATGGTCCTGCCCTCCGGTGTTTTATGTCTGGCCCCTGTCTGTACATAGTGGTTGGAAAATATCGTTTAAATGCTTATATAATAATAATAATTCTAAGACTAATAATTAGTCTCGGTGAATATTATACTAAACCCTAGTGGTAATGATACTAGGTTTTGTCGAAGGAAATTGTTTTAAGAGTAACAAAATGTTGTCCGAGTGCCGAGTCACCACCTTATCAGGTGAGTGCATAGTTACTTTCATCTTACACATAGATATGAATTATTTAATATAAATTACGTGATATGTGTGAATCTTATCTGTATACTTGCTATCTATGTTGGATGAACAATTTTATACATGTTTTAAATGATTTAAACTGTATATATATTTTTTATCTACAAAATATGTTGGGTAAACATGGGTAGATGAAATATGAGTCGGATGATGAGGTGAGAGGTGAAATAGACCATGATGTGAGGGTGAGAGGTGGACGATGTGAGAAGCCTTTTACCCAAATGTTGGCCCCGTCATCTAGCAGAGTATGGATGACAACCACGGACTATTCTAGACAGTCCAGTGGAACACTAGCAGGCTCGCAACCTGTAGGTGTTGTGAACGATGTGTTCACCGGTGTACTCTAAAAACCCATTGACATGTATTGCGAGTGGACTCTCGAAAACGATACTGTCAATAAACGAGATAACCTTGGCAGATGCGCCTAAAGGACTCTACCGGCAGAAGCGCCTAATAGAGAACCTCATAACCCCGGCAGATGCGCCTAAAGCACTACACCGACAGATGCGCCTCATAGAGAATGTCACAATTCTGGCAGCTGCGCCTAAGTGATAGAACTAGCAGATGTGTTTGACAGTTGTGTCATAGGCAACGATGGACTTCGTGCCTACTCCTTAGGAATGAATTAACGAGGAATAGTCGATTCTTAGGGTAGATCCTTAAGAGTAAATAAGATAATGGGGATGGGTAATTGGGTTGATTGTTTGATGTTTAAACATAATAATTATATTATTGTGGGTTGAAAACCCTATGTACTCACCAGGTTTCCCAACCTGACCCACTCAAGCTTATTTGTATCACAGGTGTCGATATGAAGCTCCTTTACACTGAGAGATTTAAAAGAGATGTAGATCACTAGTGTAAATGAATGTAAGTTCTGTTTATGCTTATGTTTCTTTATTGACGATGACATCCCAAATGTTTTAAAATGAATAAAAATACATTTCTTCGGAAATGATTTGATAACGTATTTATCATGTTTTTCTGTGAACAAATTCCGCAACACTTTTCTTTAAAAGGTTACTCTGATTTTCAAACAAAGCATAAACAAATCGGTCTTTTCTGGCCGTGAAAATGGGGATGTCACAATATGTTTTTAAAAATATATGAGATCTAATTTTAATACTCGACATCCTTTTAAATTTCTAATAATCGTTAAATATTTAAATCCATCTATTCCTCATATTACAAATTAAAACAATTGAAATATGAATTTCATATTCAACATCTGTTTGGGACCGTATAGTATTGCATCTAGAAAAAATTGTGTGGTTTTAAAAAATGATTCAAAGGGATTATATAGATTTTTTTCAGTGGACATGAAGGAGACAACCGAGAAGAACTAGATAATCCTCATAATTAGCAGTATTGTCGAGCTTGTTGACTGATGTGCAACTTCTGTCTTGGTTCCCTTAAAGTGGAAAAGAGAGGATTTGGGGTTGTTTACGGTGTAGTCATTTTGTTTTTTGATGGATAAGGCGAATGCATATGATAAGGCGTTATCCTACGAAACAAAAACAAAGACATCGACTGATATTCAACTTATTTCCTTTAACTGGATTAAGTATAGAGCCAAGCGTAATTCTTTAAATTTGAATGAACAATATAATTCTCCTATTACAAATTGTACCATGTAACTCTTTCTAGCAACTCACTGGTTTTTCTTGTTTATTGATATCTTGTTGTTCAAAAAAAAAATTCTAAAACCCGTACCACTAATGCAAACAAGTTACGGCATAAAACCAATCTTTTAAAAACCGGTTTTTTAGTTGAAACGGTATGGTGACCGGTATTTCCCGTTTCAACCGGTTCAATCGCCGGTTCAACCGATTTCTATAAATTTAATTTTTTTCCTATTTTCCTACACACATAGACATCCACACGTTTAAATATTAAAATACAAGTTGTAGATCAATCAAAATATATTAAAAAACACATAACCATAAATTTTACATCAATCCACGCACATCAAATATATATATATATATATATATATATATATATATATATATATATATATATATATATATATATATATATATATATATATATATATATATATATATATATATATATATATATATATACAGAGAGAAACAAAATATAGTTTTAGCTGAATGCAAACGCATTTAAAAACCTCTAACATTAACCATGTGTTTTTATTCAAAGAAATCTAAATAGATGTGAAAAAAGGACAAAGTTTGTTATGCAAAATGATCTATTTGACTATTTCCATGTTTTTTTATTTAATTTAATTCGTTCAACCGGTTTATTTAACCGGTTCAACCGGGTTTTTGTAAAAACCGGCCGGTTCATTCCGATTTAAAAATAGACATAAAATCGGTACTAACTGAACCGCTCACTTCTCCGGTTCCCAGTCCAACCGGTTCGACCGGCCAGTTCAAATCAGTTTTTTAAAACAATGCATAAAACTGTTTGCAAAAAGCAATATTTATTAACAACTATTGTTTATGATTTAATTGTTTCTTCAAAACTCAACTTGTCATTACATTAATTTGCTCAATATATGTCACCTTCAACCATTCATTACCTTTTGTATTTATCACAAGTCCAAATCATAATTAAAAATCACTCTTATGAACCATAGAAATCCCATATAGTCGCAATAAAACTAACAAACAACTTCTGTCTACGTCCGTCTGAATTGCAAAATGATAAACCAAACACATGCCATTTACTATCTTAATAATTTGACATAGGTATTTTTTTGTGTTTGGCGTATATAAACTAATTTATTTTCTAAACTTATTTTATATTTTGGTGAAACTACATACTAAAGTAATTTATGAACTAGTTTTCTTTTAAATATTTGAGATATAAATCAATGTGATTTTTACCACAAGTTTTCCAAATATACAGTTTATAGACTCATTTCTAATATATGTCATTTTGTTTTTCAGGTTGGATTTTAAAAGATATATTATTTTATCCTTTTCATCTAAAATCTAACTCTTTTTAATTAGTTTGTCAAATATAATTTAAATTATAAGAATATTTTTTTTATTTGATATAATAAAAAGAGAGAGATAATTGATGCTAGATATAGGTCAATTTAAAAGCTAAAAAGCTAGAAACACAATTTGACTACAAAATTTGTTTAACTAAATTCGAATATCACATATTTCAACTTTAAGATGATAATTCCTGCTACAAAAAAGTTTCCACATCTTTATCAACATAAATACACTCTTTATTTCTTTAGACCACATCGCTTTAAAATCGACATCACATTAAACTGATAAATGATAATAACCCCCAAAATCAGGTGGCCCAACACAACTTTTTTGGTGTCGATGAATGTTTACGCTGTTTACTTTGCATCAAACACCAAACTCGGTATTATGTAAAATTATTAAATATTAAATATTCCGCATAAATGTTATAAATCAAATTAAACCAAATGTATCATAATAAAAATCTCATCAAAAGCTTTAAAACAAATCTAATATTAAATATAACATTTAAAACATCACTTTTATTTTAGTAAGTTTACTAATATGTTATTTAACATCCTTTTTGCGTGGTTGGAATAAAAATGAGTAAATTATAAATTTAGTCCTAGTATTTTACTTTAAATCACATGTTTTTGTCGAATTCTTGAAATTTTTATAGAAGTTATCATTAAGTTCATATGTTGTTGTGTATTATGTCTATATGCTTTACTCACAATTGCAAGTTTGGTCCCATATAAAACTCATATTACATTGTTCCAGATACTAAATTCACAATAAAAATACATTTTAAAAATTGGACCAAACTTATTTTAAATACAAAACAGGGACCAAATACAAAACTTACTCTAAAAAATTGACGTTTAAATTTAATATTTTGTGGTGCTTTTTGGTATTAATTTAAAGGTGGCCTTACGCTCAATCAAAGATTGGCAAGCCATGATCCACGATCTTCCCAAAAAGGGTCACCTTCAACTTTTATTACTTTATAAAATACAAACCACTCACATGGTCCACATGGACCACAAACAACTTTCATTATTCTATACCCGTGTTTCACTGTTGCAATAATGAAAAATCAATTACATTAGGAAAAACCGAAAAACAAATAAATAATAAAGGGATTATTTAATAAAACTGAATCATTTATGCTGTATGTAAGGCGTAATAAACGAGTTTATATTTTGAATTTATTATAATTTAGTGCTTTTTAATACCATTAAAATAACTTATTGTTAACCTAGTTATTAGCTAGAATGCTAAAAACTACTTTAATGTTCATGATTCCAACTTCTTAATGTCCCCTCTGACTAGTTCTATCAGAGGTTAACAACCGTTTATTTGGACTTTTTAGGTTTGCTTAAAACTATTTAAAATTTTAGAGACAAATTGATGCTTAGATAAAGCTCCATTCGAAAAAACTAAAACAGAGTGGTTACAAACATCAAGTTCGAGTACATAACTTATTATTCAACTCTCACTACAATTACCACGTCCATTTTCAAATGGACATCAAAACCAAACCAAACACTAAACAACACAACTAGAAAAAAGAGATAAACTTTCGCCACTCTTTCCTTACAATTCCATATCTCTAATTCATTCATTCGATCTTATTCCCATACCAATAAACCCCATCCTTCACCTCCTCATCTTTATCAACATAAATACACTCCTTGGTCTCCCTATACATGGCCTTAAAAACCGAAGTCCCATCAAACTGATAATAATCCCCCAAAATCGGCTTAATCGCTTCAGTCGCTTCCATCGCATGATAATGAGGCATAGTAGAAAACAAATGATGAGCCACATGAGTATCCGTAATATTATGAAACACCTTGTTCAAAACCCCGTAATCCCTATCAACCGTCGCAAGGGCCCCACGCAACCAATCCCATTCAGTCGAGTCATAGTGGGGCAACGACGCGTGCGTGTGTTGCAAAAACGTGATCAAAACAAGGAACCCATTCACCACAACCAACGGACCCCCGTACATGGCTAGGACCCACGCGAGCCCTTTCATTGTCGAAAGACGAAAAAGCCCATAAAGAACCGCGAAAATTCCCGCGTCAGATATGAAGATTTGCGCGCGTTCGCGGTTCGAGTAAATCGGACTGTTCGGGTCAAAATGGCACGCGAAGCGGTCGTAGTATCGACCGGATACGTTGAACATTAGGTATAAGGGCCAACCTAGGGTTAGGGTTACCAAAAGGGTTAGGATTCGGCCCAGAGGGTTGTTTAGGTATTTCGCGGTTGACCGGACGTTTGACTTTAGCTTCGGGACGAAGACTTCGTCGTGCTCGATTGACCCGGTGTTGGAGTGGTGGCGGCGGTGACTGTATTTCCATGAGAAGTACGGGACAAGGAGGGCGGAGTGGAGGATGAGCCCAACAGTGTCGTCGAGCCATTGGTGGTCACTGAACGCGTGGTGACCGCATTCGTGGGCGATGACCCAGACACCGGTTAGGACACACCCTTGTAGGGCCCAGTACACGGGCCATGCCACGTAGGATAGAGGGTGGGGAAGGGTAGGGATGTAATTTGACGCGAGGTAGTAGAATATGGACGCGATTGTGAGGTCGTAGACAACGTATGAGAACGAACGGATAACGGATCGGTTGAAACAATGGGGCGGGATTGCTTTCTTGAGTTCGCCGACTGTGAATGGTGGTTTTTGGTACGGGACCCGTTCGGGGGTATTTTTGTCATTTGACACTTTCGACATTCGCCCTCCGGCACCCATTGTTCAATCACCTATACATAAAAAAAAAAGATTGAAATATCAGAAGTTAGCTTATAATATAAGTAGGGTGGGGTCCATGATAGTTGAGCATAAATCAAATATCTCAATAATTTAATACCAAACTTTCCATAAGGAGAAACACGCTTTCTTGAAATAAAAAAACACTGATAATGCAAAATGGAATGCATCACATGGTATGCCAATTTTGACTGATAACATTCAAAGTATACCAAATTTATAAAACTATTAAACCATAAGTTGACCAACATAGTAAATATCGAAAAAAGTAGAGCTATTTGTGAAAAAAACAAACACAGTTTGCTATTAACTTGAAAATGTTGATGGAATCATGAGTCATGTGATTTAAAAACACGAGAAGGTGAACTTGAATTCAATAACTTTTGAGTCATAAATGAAGTTAAGTACATGCCCAAACCTAGGAGGGAACTATGAAATTCAAAGGACAACCACATAATTAGATCTGATTTGATGTAGGGATGTGACATAAATAAGGGGGTTGTTGGGAAAAGCATATTATATATAATAAGTTGCTGTTGGAAAATATAAACAAAAATCAGTTCAGTAAGTTGTAAAAGTTTGGTGAGGCCCATGTGATACACAGTGCATGTTATTGAATACAAAAAGACAAAGACAAAAAAATTTGTCATATTTTGGCGATAGTATCCAAGTCTCTCAAGTAAAGAGTGTATCTAAAATATAATAATATGTGGTGAACATTGAACAATAAAATGAAGAGATATTGTGGAAAAATATTAGAAATTAACAGGGAAAACAAACCTTTAATGATTTAGAAAATTGCAAAAAAAATTTCACTCTGTATTAACAGTTTTATTCTTTTTAGCCCAAACATGTCAAATGGTTAAAGAAGATGGGGGAGATGGGGAAACCGGAAACATTTATGACTTTAGCTTTCAAAGTTGAGAAGATCTGTTAACTCTCTCAAATAAATCCAGTGATTTTCTTTTTCAGTTGTTAAAATAAGAGCAATAATCCAAACTTTTCAGAAAACAGAACTCAAAAATCTGATACCAATTCACAATACAAAAAATATGATAAAGAAACCAGAATAAAAAATCAGAAGTCTAAACTGATTATTAAAAATCACAAGTCAAAGATCACAGCAAATATATCTAACCACAGCAAACATAAACCATGAATCAAAAATCAGAAATCAAGTTTGCGTTTCTTATGTTTTGATGTGAAATGTTTAAGCTGTTTTTGCAACCTTTCATACTTAATCTGGTCAAATTACCATGAAGTACAGAAAACAAATTACCAAAATATCATAAACTAGAAATCAAAAATCTCAACTGAAACATTGTTAATGAACCACAAAATATCACAAATCTTTATACAACTCCAGAGTATGAAATCAGAAATCTGGCAATGGTGGAGAGGAAATCGAGGAAGCGTGTTATTGGAAAATTAAAAGCAAAAATGAGCGATAAGTAAACATGGCAGTTTTCAATTACTTTATCAAAATAGAAAATCGTAGGTTGCTGAACGAATCAAATTTCACAAAAATCCAGCTCCAATAAAGAAGAAACACTTTTAGCAAGAAAAAACGAAACAAAAAGAGTAAAGTTAACAAAATCGGAATGAGATTGTTTCCATTCCCTGTTCATATTGCTTAAATCAGCAACCCCAACGCTTGCATCAGAAAGGAGGGACAGAATCAACAAAAATGATTTCTCAGATCCACTTTTCAGCCACATTCCACATCAATCAATGTTCGAAGGTTTTAAGCACCGGAAATTTTAGATCTGTCAAATATGAAACCCCTTTCGACTAAACTCAGGCCTTAATCCAACAAATACAGTCACAAATCATGGCATGCAGATTCAGTTTTCACAAATACAGACGCATATAAACGAATGTATTTCAAATCTCTGTATCGATTGGAAAGATGAATGAAGAAGATAAAGATAATCACCTGAATGAAGCTTTTAGGCGTGAGTCGTCCTCTTTCTCTATCTAAATCTTAATAGCGAAAGGGCCGTTCGGAAATGCCGGCCTACTCCATTGCAAGAGCATATGCTGGTATTTAAGCTTTAGGTTTTTACGTCTTGATGTGTGTGCTTACACTTGAGAGTATTGTCCACCACCACCGGGTGGGACCCACATTACGTATTAAAGAAAGAGAAAACAATTAAAGCCCATATTTAATTTACCAAAATGCCCTTAGCCATCTCCTACTCCGTTCCTTTTCCCATTTGCAACTCTTTCTACCGCCGACCACCACCACTGCTATTCAGAACCACAAGGCCACAAACACACATACACCAACGGGGGTTTTGTTTCGTACAACTCGAACCAGAAAACCCACAAATCCATTCTCCTTTCGTTGAAGCCGTTCCCCTAGGGTTGGTGCATATTTGGGAAAAGCAAAATCAAAATATGTTGCACTCATCGGAGATACTCATACTTACCGACCGTTTCTGGAACTGAGAAAAAGAATATGAAAATGGGATGATAAGGGTGTCGATCGGAGATGGCAGGTGGTGAAGTGGTGGTCGCCGGTAAAAGAAATGCGAAGAGAAAGAAGAGGTTGACCGGAGATGCTTGGTAGGAGGAAGCTAAAGGGCTATTTCGTAAATTTGTATGAGATTTATTTCCTTTTATTTTATTTTTTTTAAATTAAAATATGGGTAGATATCGTGTTTTGATACATAAATTAGACAAAATTGCAAAAAATATATGTGGTATGCAATTTTTTTTGAGGTTTTAGTTCAAACTCTGATTTTTTTGGATTCGTGGTCGTGGTCCTTTTGGCTATGTTTGTACGTAAATTTGGTCCCTCGTAAAATTGAAATGACTATAATGCACTTCTGATATACTTTTTTATGTTTTGTCTATTTAGTTTAAATGAAAAAAATAAATAAATAATTTGGGCCCACATCTCTCTCTCTCTCTCTCTCTATATATATATATATATATATATATATATATATATATATATATATATATAGAGAGAGAGAGAGAGAGAGAGAGAAATTAAATATCCTCCTATTTTTTTTCCTACATATCCTCCTACCTATTTGAAATGATGACAAGTGTACTAAATTAATTATAATCTTATCCAAATATGACACATGTCACCATTTTACATGGGTAGGAACATAAGTAGAAAGAAAACGTAGGAGGATATTTAATTTCTCATATATATATATATATATATATATATATATATATATATATATATATATATATATATATATATTGTTGCATCTTCAAAATCATGTTCGTCCTCATACCAATGTCCAAACAAACCTTCATCCCCACCACTCATCTCCCCTTTTTCGCTCACCTGTTCATTTTCTCCGATTTCCAGTAGGGAACACACCCAAATCGCCAATGGTACTACACCCAAATCTCGATTTCCGGTGGTGCTACAAACATAATGAAAGCTTCATCCCCACCGACTCACGATTTCACCTTCTCGCTTCCACTGTCGCTCGTACTATCGATGACCTGTCAGACTCCTTTCGTTCCTTTGGTGCAAGAGAATGAAAGCAAACGACACCACCACCATCATTTTCGTCTTCGTTGTTTCTCCTAATCTATTGGTTCGCCGGAATCAATTGAAGCCACAAACGAATTGGAGGCTTTCGGAGGATTTCATCATCTCTGCTTGGATGTTTCTCCTTCCCCCATTGAAACGTTGGAAGAAAAGGAAGCTAGATATGATTTCTTCTCCTCCATACTGATTAGTTTCATATCCTTTCTTCTTCAAGTGTTTTTTTTTTTTGTTGCTTTATTTTTTTCGAAAATGGTCTAATAAATAGATTTGGGAGGGTCGATGGTTGAAGGTGATGGATTTGTATTTCAAATACTCTTTTTTCGAATTTGATCTAGAAGATGGATATAGGTTTTAAGTTGAATTTGATGGACTTGAAAATTAGGTTAAAAAACTGAAATTTAGGTTGATGGTTTTAAAATTACTGATGTATGTTGTTATTGAGTATGTATGTTCATCAGTGTGTGTGTTTAGAAAATCATATGTGTGTTTTTCTTGAGTATCTATGTTCATAAGTGTATGTGTATTTTGAAGAAGTCTAGAAAATCTGATGAGTGTATGTGATTTCAAAAAAACCTAGAAAATCTGATGTGTTTTTCTTGTTGCTATTGTATCTTCAAATGTTATTAAAAGAAAATCATGTTTGGAGATGGGTTTTAATGTAGGTGTGATGGATTTCTGTTTTGATTTTGTATTATTGGGGTATTATATGTTTGTTGAATCTGAACCAGATCTTCATACGGTTCATCCTAAGATCTGGGTTTGTATGATCGTATTAATTGGAGAGAGAGAGAGAGAAAGAGAGAGAGAAAGATAGAGAGAGAGAGGGAGAGAGAGAGAGAAAATGTAGGCCCCTTGTTATTTTTTAATTATTAAAAAGACAAAACTTCAAAAATGGTCCCTGTGGTTTCCGAAAATATCAAGTTTAGTCCCTAAGTTCAAAAAACCTCACAGATGGTCCCTGTGGTTTCAAAACTTTTAACAAATGGTCCTTTTCGCTAACTTCGTTAGCTTTTGGCCGTTAAGTGAAGGGCATTTCAGTCATTTCACAACCACAGGGACCATTTATGAAGGTTTTGCCTTAATTTTTTTTTAAAGAAAAATAAATATAATTATTTAATATTAAAGGGCCCCACCCCCATCTCTCTCTCTCTCTCTCTCGTAAGAAAGACTAGATTGTGCAACTCGATCGGTTTATTCTTCTCTTTCAAAACACATCTATAACATCTGTAACATTCATTCACATCAAGAAAGATCTAAATTTAAAACCCCCTTCTTCCTTTTATTTATCATTGATTTGAAGGTTTGAATGATACAGAATAAGAGATTTTCAGTTATAAATACGAAACAACACCACCACTCCATCATCTTCTTCCCCGTTCTTCACCTACAACTCAAGCTCCACACACACTTCTAGAAAACGATTTGCTACTATTGTTGATATCTAATTACACATTAAAAAGCTTCATTGTGTGTGTCTTGGGGTCGATGTTAGGTGTCACAGAACCTCGATTAGAAGTATTTTAGGAACGAATTAAGTTCTTAATTCCAGACCTGAAACGGATATGGAGAAAGGTAGATTTAGAACAAAAACCATACACAAAATCCCACCTCCTACTGCCCCTGCTTTTTCATCACCACCCACCTTAACAAACTCAGGTGGTGGTGGCTTAAGACCCAGATCCAAAAATCGATGGGAAAAGTAATCTCCATGGTGGTTTTCATGTTCACTAGTGGTGACAAACGCTGGAACACACAGCGAAATTGTTCATCTTCTTCAATGACGCAAGCATCTTCTACCAACCTTCTTGAAACGTTATTTCTTCACAAGAATCAAAGGTAAGATTCAAATCGCGTTTGTATGTGTAAATTCTTCATCGATCTTCATTGTTGGGTTCTTATCTTCCAGATCTAAGAAACAAGTAGGTTGAGAGATCAAGATGTACAATTCAGGAACCAAACGACAAGACAATTTAAACAAGTTGTGCCCAAGAACCAAAAACAGATGAACACTATCCCCACTATATTATACATGTTGGAGATTATTAGCAGCTGAAACTTGATCCCTCAATTAGAAACCACGAATCAAACCTCTCAATCGGAAATCAGGAAGGGAATAAGGGTGGGGTTGTTGGAGAGAGAGAGAGAGAGAGAGAGAGAGAGAGAGAGAGAGAAAGAGACAGAGAGGGGTGGGGCCCTTTAATATTAAATAATTATATTTATTTTTCTTTTTAAAAAAAATTAAGGCAAAACTTCGTAAATGGTCCCTGTGGTTGTGAAATGACAGAAATGCCCTTCACTTAACGGCTAAATGTTAACGGAGTTAGCGAAAAGGATCATTTGTTAAAAGTTTTGAAACCACAGGGACCATCTGTGAGGTTTTTTGAACTTAGGGACTAAACTTGATATTTTCGGAAACCACAGGGACCATTTTTGAAGTTTTGTCTATTAAAAATAAATAAATTAGTATTAGATTTAAAAAGAAATGAAAGAAAAATGGAAAATAAATACTCCAAGGGTATTACAGTCATTTCACTATTCAGAGGGACCAAAAACGCAACGAAACTAGCTCAAAATGACCACTAATCCAAAAAAGTCAGGGTTTGGATTAAAACCCCAAAAAAATGCATACCACAGGGACCATTTTTGCAATTTTGTCAATAAATTAATATGAAAACTCCTCGTATTATTTAGGTTTTTACTTTTTACTGTTTTTAGCAATGTTTTAAAAACCGGTTTAAACCGGCCGGTCGAACCGGTTGGACCGGGAATCGGGGAAGGAAACGGTTCAACTATCACCGGTTTTATGTTTATTTCTGAACCGGATCGAACCGGCCGGTTTTTACAAAAATCCGGTTGAACCGGTTCAATTAAACCGGTTAAACCGAATAAAAACACATGAAATTGAAACATTTTGCATAATAAACTTTAGTAGTTTTTTCACATTTATTAAAAATTTTCTGAATAAAAACATATGATAAATATTATGAATTTTTTGGTGCATTTATATATTCATCTACGACTTTATTTCTTTTTAATGCACATAGATTGATATAAAACTTATGGTTATGAGTTTATTTTAATGTTTTTAGAATGATCTACAACTTGTTTTCATGTGTATTTTAATGTTTGAACTTATGGACATCATATTCTTGATTTGTGTATGTAGGTATGTGTACGGAAATATTAAAAAAGATGAAAATTATAGAAACCGATTTACTTAGCGGTCGAATCGGTTGAACCAGAAACCGGTCACCATACCGGTTCAACTAAAAAACCGGTTTTTAAAACATTGGTTTTTAGTGTTCAAGTTTAATGCTCCTTGTAATACAAATTTTTAAGACACATTTGTATAATTAGTTAATTATATTTTTGAAAAGTTTCAAGTTAAATATAAATATATGAAATTTTAAACCGTTGGTTGTATGATTATAAAACCAAGAACGGTTCATCAATTTGGCTAATTTCTTTGGAAAATAAAGGGCAGGTATTTTTGGCAAACTTAGAAAAAAGATAATTATAAAATGATCGATTTATCTCTCTATTTCTTTTATCATTTGTCATTTAATTGTTTTTTATTTAATCATTTGTTTTATTAAGGCCTTGTTTGGCAAATGAGCCCACAATATAGATGATGGTTAATAACTAGTTTATAAATTAATAATGTTTGATACTAAATATAAAAAATGACATAAATATACATTTAGATATATAACTAAAAGAAAAAAGAATAAATATAATTAAGGACATATTTGAAATATTTTTTAAAAACGTAAATATAAAAAATGACATAAATATACATTTAGATATATAACTAAAAGAAAAAAGAATAAATATAATTAAGGACATATTTGAAATATTTTTTAAAAAGTTTCATAAACTTATCAAAAACTATCTCAATCTAGTTTATCAAAATCTAGCTTATAAGCTAGTTCATAAACTAAAAATAAGCTATTATTTATTTACCAAACAGTAAATTACAATAAATTAACTCATTTTTGTCAAACATTACCTAAGAAGACTTGATCGGCAAACCTAAGTGCCTAACCCATAAACCCCTCACCAACCCTTCCCTTCTCATATATGGCGGTCACATTCCTTTCCTTCCTTATTTTACCACCCCACCCTTTTCCCTTTCCTCTTTAGCCATTAAGTTTGTTTCAAACCTAATTAGGAACAATATCCCTTCAATGGTTTTAGGTTTGTTAGGTTATATCAATGATAGAGCTAAATCATTTGTGATTGGAAATCAATGTTGAATATTAATAGCATAGATGGAAGATTTAAGGTTGGATGTAGTGGATATTGGTGACAGAATCAAAATATTTAAGACGGGGTATATTAGAAGATTTTGTGTGGGTCATGAACGATACTCTGGTTGAAACATAAAATGGAACATATTTGTCACCCTCCATATTTTACGTTGAAACATAAGCTAATAATAATCCATATTTGTTTTGAAGTTAACTAAAAGCGGATGTGTACAAGCCTACAACTAAAAAGACCATGACAACGACGATTCTGAGGCATTTCTTCATACATATGTATAAGATGATACTTTCAAGGTGTAGATCATGTAGGAGATACCATATGATCATTACTTTACACGAGAAAGATATGGATCATCAAACAAACACACACACACACACACACACACACATATATATATATATATATATATATATATATATATATATATATATATTAAAGCGGCTTACATATGCACCTACTACACTACTCCTAAATCTACACATTCCGTTCACAAGAGGACTTGAACTCTTCATCATTTGGCTGAGAAACACATATTCGCCAACTCCTTATACACCCAAGGCTCTTTGGTATCAAACAAACATATAAAGTGACTAGTTTTGTTTGCAAATTGTGTTGGGTTGAGTGATTGTCTGTTATAAGCAAATAGTGAAGTTCATTAAGTGAGGAAAGAGTTCTATAAGAAATTAAAAGACAAATCATAGGTTTAAGGAGACAGTTTATGTAAGTTATGGTATAATCAAGTTCTTGATGGGTTGTCGCCAAAATTAGAGTTATGTAATAATAAAACATGGCGAGAGAGATTTGGAGTAATGGAAGCATGAAGCAAAGATTTTAACTTTAATACTTAAGTTTTTGAACGGTGATTGCAATGTTGTCAAAATCGTGATCTTAATCGTAGGATCGTACGCTTATACGATCCTAGGTATTAAAAACGAGTCAGATCGTATACAAATCGTATTTGGGGTAGGATCGCAGGTAGGATCGTAACTAGGATCATAGAATCGGGATCCGATCTGATCATACATTTCCTTGATTTTTTTTTTGAAAAATGAATTTACCACTTTATGTTTTATCTTTTATCAGTTTACCGTTTATTATTTTATGTTATGAGTTGTTTTGAAGTTTTTATAGCTTTTGAAGGAAAAACTAAATATTTGAAATATTTTTCATGTTTAAAAATTATAAATTAAAATTATGTTTTATTTTGTGGGACCTTAGGATCCCGATCTTAATCTTGCAAACTCAAAAAATGATCATACGTAAGATCCAGATCTTGACAACCTTCGGTGATTGTTGATATCAAAGCAATAACAAAAGGGTTATTTTGTATGTCTTAAGTATCAAAATATCATATTTATCAAACCTTAAATTTAAATATCATATTTATCATTTTTTTTTAATTTTCAAAATATTGTATTTGATTAAATTCTTTTTAAATATTTTTGACAATTTATAATCAATTTTTTATAATTTAGAATCATTATAATTAAAAAGGTAAAAATAAATTGAACATATTGCCTCCAAAATAACAAAACCGTTTTTCACATTAAATAGATACCAAATTAAGATACAATTTTTAAGGGTTTGATGGTTTGTAAAGGTTTTATAAGTGTATGTTCATCAAAACGATGATACTAAAT
Organism: Lactuca virosa; assembly: GCF_052849685.1. NCBI lineage: Eukaryota > Viridiplantae > Streptophyta > Magnoliopsida > Asterales > Asteraceae > Lactuca > Lactuca virosa. The sequence goes on along the minus strand of NC_136430.1, from coordinate 416,538,005 downwards.
AACGATTTGTAAGGGTTTGATAAACATATTTAATTTGTATGAACATGGTGCTGATACAATTAAGGACATCTCACTGGTAAAATATAAAAAATGTTAAAAATACGATATTAGGAGTATACTTTTCAAAATAAGTTTTTACTTCAATATAAAATTGAAATATTTGAAAACAATTGTTTATTTAGAATTTCTAAAAAGCATATATTGAAACATAAAGGTTATCTAAAGGATAGTGTCGTGAGTTGCAGGTTCTTAAAACGGTGGGATAACTTTTTCATCCGTTTTATTTGCAAAAGGTTTTGTTATTTAGGGTCTGTTCATTCAATCTATATGATTTTTTTTTTAATTTTGGGGTAATATCATGGTTATCAAAATCGCGATCCTGATCGTAGAATCGTACGATCCTAGGTATGAAAAACGATCTGGATCGTAAACGGATCGTATTTGGGGTATGATCGCAGATAGGATCGTAGGATCGAGATCCGATCCAATCCTACATTCCCTTGATTTTTTTTACCACTTTATGTCTTTTACTCTTTACCAATTTACCATTTATCATTTTGTGTTGTGATTTATGACTAATATTTTGAAGTTTTTATAACTTTTGAACAAAAAATTTAATGTTTGAAATATTTTTTATGATTAAAAAATATAAATTAAAATTATAATTTATTTTGTGGGATCTTAGGATCCCGATCCCGATCTTGCAAACCCAAAAACGATCCTACGTAGGATCCCGATCTTGACAACCTTGGGTAATATGATTAATTTATATTTATTTTTTAAAATATAAAATTGGTTATTAATTCTAAAAAAATTGAAAAAATAGGCAAATACAATATTTTGAAAATTAACAAACGTAAATAATATTATAATATTTAGATTTAATGTTGGACAAATATGATATTTTGATAATTAACAAGGACATATATGGAATTCACCTTATTTTAACTTTAATAAATTATGTCACCTAACGCAATCAAGTTTTTTCGCATATATTGTGCCAAATTTATAGATAACATCTATAAAATTGTTGGCATTTTGATAAACTCTATAATTTTTATTTAAATTTAGAATATGGTATATAAAAGCATCTTTAATTGGAATTTATTTTATAATTTTTTACTGTTTGATTGACCACTTATCACAACTTAATACTATTGGAGTGTATAGTTTTTTGTATATTTATATTGACGATTTCATATATAATTAATGCTCAATATATTATATTGTTTTCATTTAATTTTTTTATCATAGTTTATTTTTACTGTTTAATTATATTCTAATTTTAAATATTATTTTCATTTCTTTAACTAATTAATTATTTTTATAATAGTTTTTCGTTTGTGAAATATTTATAGATTCTAGTGATAATCTCTAATTAAAATTATTCATATTGAAATATAACATGTTTAAAGAATGACTAAATAAATGAGAATATTTTTATGAAACATTTTAGATAGATGGAGATCAACAAACTAAATTTATAAATTAAAAAAAAAATCTATTGAAAGAACTTAACCATTAGAGATCATTTACTGGAAGTCAAAATTAATAAACTAATAATTAATAAACTAATAAGATCTTCATCTTTTATCTATATATACATTACACACTTTATTTTCATTTTACACTTTCAAAACAAAAAACTTATTCTATTTTCTTCATCTTTTCTCCATAAAATGGATCCAAACCAAAATACATCATCCACTCCAAACACCCCAAACACTCCAAGTGATTATCAAACATACATGCAATTGTTGAACTTTCCAATCCAACAACAACCTCTATTTACTAACCTTCCATACAACTCACAATTCTTTCAACAACAACGACCACAACAACAATTCATTCAACCTCAATTCATTCAACTCAAATTCAAAGGTTTTCAACAACAAACTTCTCCACAATTCCAAACACAATCTTCTCAAGTCTCATTATCTTAATCCCAAACTATGAACCTCGACAACGACGATGAACGGGTCCAAGAAACAGCACAACCATCTCGAAGAAGGCAACCAAAAGCAAAAGGGAAAAATAAAGCAATGGCTTGGAACGAAGAAGAGGAAGAAGGTTTAGCAAAAGCTTGAATTTTCATATCCTGTGACTCGAGAAGAGGCAACGCGCAATCCGGAGAAAGTTTTTGGAATCGTGTTTTGGATCACTTTCATGCGCTACTTGGAAGGAAAACGGATCGGTCGTATGACGCGGTCAACGGAAAACAGCATGATCTTCGCGCGATTTGCACAAAGTTTAATGACATATTTGAAAATCTATAAATATGTATAAAAGTGGTTCCAACGATTTCAACATTTTATCAACCGCGTGCTACCAATTCAAAGTTACCAACAATGGTAAACCTTTTGGTCACCAAAAAGCATGGGAAGTTTGCCGTAACGGTCCAAAATGGGTCCTTAATCTGGAGACATCGCATTCGGACTCGACCACCGGCTCCAACAAAAAACCAAGAACTTCTGATTCTGACGTGGGTTTTGGGCTAGACCTCAATGATGACGTCGATGTTGCCGATGGAGAGGGTCCACCGGAAGTCCAACTCCATCGACCACCGGGAAAGGACAAAGCAAAACGGGGCGGCGTCTTCAAGCCGAAAAGCAACCGCAACTAGCGTTGACGGGCTTGTGGAATCCATAGATAAAACTTTAAGTTTTCTAGAAAAAAAATATCAATCAACGAAGGAAGTTCTTCGCCAAAAAATCGCTCTTACCGATCTTCAAATCATAAACACAAAGCCCCAACCGGATCTCGACCCGGAAAATCTCGCGACATTTCTGAAAATCCAACGTGTCCGTGCTAAATATGAAGAGTATGTTCTAATATTTATGTTTTAGTTGGTATTTTGTGTGTTTTTTTTTAAGTAATTTAAAATAAATAAGTAATTTATAATTTTTTTAATGTTTTTAAGTATTTTTGGATTTAAATTTGTGTGTTTTAAAATTAATGTAATGTGTTTTAAATTAATGTTTTTAATGTGTGTTTTATTCGAATTGTTTTTTTAATTTAATTTAATAATGTTGATTTGGTCCCTTGAAAATAATAGAGTAAATTACACGAATGGTCCCTATGGTTTAGGGTAATTTGTGTGTTTGGTCCCTAACTTATTTTTTTAACTCGGAAAGTCCAAACTGTTTGTTTTTGTGACACGTTTGGTCTCTGTCTTACCTAAAAAGACTATTTTACCTTTGATTTTTTAATTTATTTAAATAAACACACCCCAACCCTACACCCTTCACCTTACCTTACCTACCACATCATTTTTCCCTATTTAAATAATACCCCCCCCCCCCCCCCCCGGTCCCAAAATAATAGTCCACTGACAAAAAACACACAGTTTAAGAAAACATTAATTACCATTAACTTTATTAAATAAAATGACAATCTTACCCTTCTCTTGCATTTAATTCTATGGTAGTTGCATTTAATTTTATGGTAATTTAACTAATAATGAGGGGTATTATGGTAAAAGACATATTTATTTTTAGAAGTAGGCAATTATTTTGGGACAAACCAACAAGAAAACATGGACTATTAATATGGGACGGAGGGAGTAGTCTTTTTAGGTAAGACAGGGACCAAGCGCGTAATAAAAACAAATAGTAGGGACCAAGCGCGTAACAAAAACAAATAGTAGGGACCTTCCGAGTTAAAAAATAAGTTAGGGACCAAGTGCGTAAATTACCCCAAACCATAAGGACCATTCGTGTAATTTACTCTATAAAAATAAATGGGTACAAATGAGTCTTCAAGAAGAAAAACTAATATGGATGACAATTTACATGTATGCAAAATCAGATTGGTGGCAACATGGTACACGCAAACTATGGTGTAGACTATGATGAAAAATTTCTAGCAAGGTTCATACCTTATTTATAATGGTTTGGCAGAGTAGATCTCAATGTCCTAGTTCAACTAAGGAACAAGACAGATGAGTTGAGTTCTATATGATCACCTTTGGGATTGATCATGTATGTTATGATATGTATGAGGGCTGATGTGTCGTGTGTGTTTAGCATGACGAGTTGATATCAAGCCAATACCAATGAGACTCACCGAATGACGGTTAAGAGATTTCTCAAGTATTTGAGAAAAACAAAAGATATGTTCTTGATCTATGGATGCGGGGAAGAGCTTAGAGAAAAAGGTTTACATTGATGTTAGCTTCCACACTGATAGAGATGATTCTTATTTATAGTCAGGATTCATGTTCTTACTAAATGAAGGAGTTGTAACTTGGAAGAGTTCCAAGCAAGATACAATATTTGATTCGACAACGGAGACTGAGTACATTGCAGTTAGTGAAGTTGCAAAAGATGTTATATGGATGAAGAAGTTCATTAAGGATATTGGGGTGGTTCCCATAATTGAAGATCCCAAAGAGATCAATTATTACAATAAAAGTGCAGTCGTTCTAGCTAAAGAACTCATATCACACAAGCACACACAACATATATTACATAAATATCATTATATTCTTAGGGTTGTCCAAGAATGGGACATTATCATTAGTAGAGTTACATTAGATGAGAACTTAGTTGATACGTTCACCAAGCTATTATCGTAGACCAATAATGATTCTCACACTAGGTTTACACACATTAGATTTGAACCCAATTCCCTTCGTCACACATAATCACATGCTTATGGCTAAATAATCGGAACGTAGGTTCTTCGTCGCCTATTCATACTCTATACATCGACTAATATTAAAATTTTGTTATAAGTACTACACCTATTCTCTATACATATGTAATCTTAATTCCCACCCTTTTTACATGAAGTAGTTCACACGTCCAACATAAATCTTTCTAGCAATAACAACATATAATTGTAAATAATTTAGTAACAAATTTTCATACAAACGACCATAAAATTCACAAGAAAACTCTCCGCGTTGGTGTTAGATCTCAACCGAATCTTGTCATGCTACTCGCACTCTATATTGTTGAAATGCCAGTTTTATGTGTATGTTTTAGATCTCCAAATCATTTATTTAATGGAATACGAATGTTGGTTTTGTCTTAATTCTTGACGCGACCATGTGTGGGTCGCGGCGCGTGCCAACTCAAGAAATCATGACGTGGCCTAAAATGGGCCACAACGCATCGCCTCCACAACCCAAAACCATGGGTCTCGGGTTTTGGACCCTATTTAAAGGCTCTAACTTCTAGGGTTTTCTCTCTTATCATCCTCCATCCTCCAAAAAACCCTATAACAAGCAAACCCTAACTCCCGTCCTTTGTTCCTTCAGTTTTAGTGCCATTTGTGAGGAGCTTGAAGTAGAAGAAATAGTTTTGGTGCAAGAAGAAGTTAGATGCAAAGAATTTTCAGCCTTCTAGTTATCTTTTCAACCTTTGTAAGTAATAGAGTTTCAACCTTTGTGAGTTTTTATCTTAAATCTCGAGTTTTGGAGTGTTTTGTCACATCTCCGACCGAGGCGGCGGAACATGTCGGTTGTGCGACTAAGTTCATGGATCACAGATAAACTGAATATATAGCACAAGTACAACAATAAACAAAACAACATTTGTATTCCATCTTTAAGTTTGAATACAAAGTTCTTACAGATAATAATATAATATATGAATTGGCTTAAACAGGTAGGCGGACATAACAAAAGTAGTAAACTAAATTGCCTGAGATCCATGACTATCTGTTTTCTGAATTTGCATGATTACTGATTCCCTGAGAATACATGTAGTTTTGAGGGTCAACACAAGGTTAGTGAGAGTTACAGGTTCTCTGCTAGCAACGGTAATGATACTTTTAAAGGCGTTCAAAAAGTATTTTCTTTATAAGTAAACCATATTTAAATAAGCTCTGAAAAATACAAAATGTGTCTTGGTATAAGTAAATTCATGCTTTAAAATGGTTTTGAAAGAATCAAGTTTATGAGTGGTAGTATGAGTGAGAGATTCGAGTTAATGTTTATCGTGAGTTCTATAACCGAGCTATATAACTGAGTGTACCCTGTTAAAATGCTTCATTGGACGTTGCATTAACGATCGTAGACACTTATCACCCACTTCGATTGATCGGTCGAGGTTGTAGCTAGCAACCGTAGGTGGGGATGTCAACCCCGTATAGATCTATACATATGTATCTCGCTCTGAAGATTAACGGTTATAGTAGTGTGGGTATGCTAAGTGTTTAGACTCAGCTAATGAATAACGTCTCAATAAAAAGCCCTTAACTAAAAAGTATGCGAATAACTCTCAACCCTAACTTAATTGTGGATAAGTTCTGGGCATAATGAATTTCATGGTATCAACTTTATAAAAAGTCGAGTATGTTTGACATGTATATAAAGTATAAGGCACTAACTTTTATAACAAAGTATGTTTCTTTTATAAACTCCATAGTAAAAAGGCATATGTGATTTCAATAGTTGTATTATTCTAACAACATAACATACTAGGATATTGAAGTTTAAAACGATATTGTTTACTTATTATATATAAGTGTTTAAACAATGTTTTGTAACTACTATGTACATACGAGGGCCATACATGAAACACCGGAGGGCAGGATCATTTTAGCAATTAAGCCGTTCTGAAATCCAACAACCCTATGCGGCCCTTCAAACCAGATTCCCCGTACCGTAAGCAGTCAAAAGGTAGTGTAATAATACTTTTGTATAACTTATAATACTTATTACATGTATTCTCCCCCAAAATAAGTAAATACAAAAGAGGGGTCGTAACACTCACCTTAAAGTACGATTGTCGATTTGTTTTCGAGAATGGGTGCGAGAAAACCGGGATGTATTGTCGTGAACGCGATATTCCAAGATAATTTAGTTTCCTAAGGAAATATTAACATAAATTAACATGTGGAGGTATTTGGTATTTTTAACTAAGTAAAGGACCTATTTAGTAATTTCCAAAGTTTTATTAATCCAAAAATTTATTTAAATAATTATTTATTTAAATAAATTTTATCCAAAAATTTAATTTAATATTTTTCCAAAATTTTAATTTAAGAAATTTATTTTTAATAAAAATTTAATTAATCATTTCTAAAAATTTATTTAATCTATAGTTTAATTAATATAAATTAAATCAATATTATGTAAAAACAAATATTTAAATTTTATATTAAAACTTTAGATTCAATTGAAATGATTTTTCCAAAATGGGGTAGGTTTTGAAACTTTTAAATGAAGTTTAATAGTCTTGGACCTGTTTTGCAAAGTTTTTTTTTTTGGAATTTGGATTTTTTATTTAATTTGGAAAGAAACTTTGCACAATGTCAATTCAATTCACACAAGAGGTTTATACCTCCTGTGTATCCGTCGAATGTCATGCGCACACACACAAATACGTAAATGGTCTCGGTGGTTATTCTGATCGATGAAGGAAGCAACACAATGAATAAAGAGGTGTTTTGGAGGAAGCTTACCACAACAAAGGATGGCAGACGACGGTGGTGACAGCCTCCGGCAGTGGTGGTGCAGTGATGATGGATGGAGGCCGACAACCTCATGCTACCAGTTTTCTTGGCTTTCCAGTGAAGACGAAGACAGAGGAAGGGGTGGAGGACATCGCAAGCAGCAACACGGTGAAGATGGAGGGCGGTGGAGGTGGTTTACCAGTGGAAATAAGGGGTGGCTCCGGGGTGGCTCACGGGGTGGTTTCCTATGGTTCTGCCTCCTGTTTTGAGCTGGAATCGAATGGAGGGAGGCCTGGGGTGATGTAGGCCCATTTAGGAAGAAAGACTTTTGAGGCATATTGGAGGAATTGGACTTAGGATTTTGGGCCCTTGGCTAGATTGTGTCATAATCCTAATTAGGGTAATTTGTATATTTATATAGTGTGAGATTTTGGATTGCTAGCTAAGCAACTATTGTTTTCAGCATACCGAGGTGATTCTTCTCACTATATCCATAGGTCGAAGGCACCAATGCTGACCCATTATCTGAATTATGGATTGTTAGTGGTTGTGCATGTACTTGTGTGAAGACCATGGGGGTAGCCCATGACACGTGGATATCAGACTATGGGGGTAGCCCATGGCATTCTAGGTAAAGACCATGGGGGTAGCCCATGACATTCCAGATAAAGACCATGGGGGTAGCTCATGGAAACTTTATATGTGTTGTATGGTATTCTATGGTTGTATGTTATGTGATATTTTGGGAACTCACTAAGCACTAGCTTACAGTTTATTTGGGTGTTTTCAGGTACTTCCGGTACTAAGGGGAAGAGCCTGGCTTGATGGCGTAACATTCACTCTCCAGCACTTTCCGCATTTATCTATTTTGTTACTCTGATATTTGGTACGATATGATGTAATGGATTTTTGGGAGAAAAATTATGATTGTATTTCTATTTTCAAAGATGAAAATTTTTACCTGGTTTTTGGGTTGTTACACTTGTACCTTTTGGTGTTGTATGCAAGAAAGAGGGTGAGGAGAAGAAAGAGTCACGTGGGGATGGGTAAGAGTGAGGCCAAAAATCTGATCATCTAGCTTCTTGAATCATAAGTGGGCTCTACATGAGGTTATACCCTCATTAGGTGCTCAAAAACACCCATAAAAAAGTGCATCGGGATCCGAATGCCGAGAATTTTTTTTGAACATGTCGTTAGATAGAGTTTAATTCAAGTATTTCAAAAAGTCAAACGGATTAATTTTTCGAGTTACGGAACTCCGGGAAATCGTGTTTAAAGTTCCGCGTCTAAATAGCCCGTAACGCTCGTTTTTTCGATTTTCGCGAATATTTTGCTAAAAATATTTTGAGTATGAAATTAAATATTAGGCTATAGCCTGAGTCCAAAAACGTTCTTGGAATTTCCATCGGATGTGTGTAAGTGTCTCAACGGATCGATTCGGTTTTACGCGATTAAAGAAAACTAATGTTTTACTGTTCGTTTTCTTAAAATTGTCGTATCTTTTGCATACGAACTCCGTTTTGGACATTCTTTATATTTTCAAAAACAGTGGAACATGTACTATAACATTTTAATGTTTTCTTTGCTCCAAACTTCTTAATACGAAAATTTCAGTTTTTCAGACGCAATAATCGGGGTTGCAGTTTGAGCGGTTTGATTTGGCTGACAATTTACACATTTGGAAGTAAGGTATCATTTGACATCTTATACTATTTGAAAGAAACTCATTTATTTTACATTAGATGTACTAAAATCAAATGAGGTAAATTACAAACAAATTTATTGTAATTTAGTCGCTCGTAGTCTATGCCCTAAATTCAGGGATGTCACATGTTTTGGTGCATTTGGTCCCATTTTTTGTAAATTATGTAACACCCGGATTTCCGGATGGATCGATTTTGGGTTTCAAGGAGTCAAAAGGTCGATTTTTGAAAGAAATGGAGTCTCACGACGTGACCTTTGAGTGGTCACGACGTGACATAGGTTAAAATGTAAATTGTGTCTAGGACTGATCTCACGACGTGAGGCATAGAGGCTAATGACATGAGAACTGCTGCAGCCCAAACCCATGATCTTTTAGGATTTCCTTCGTATTTAAGCCTCTCTAAGCCATTGATGGGGTTCATTTTCAGCCGCTAACATCCTTTCACCTCAGAAAACCCTAACCCTCATTCCTTGCTTGATTATTGAGCTTTTTGGAGCTTTTCTTGGCTTGAAGAAGATGAGAAGAAGAAAAAGGAAGTGATCTTTTGCTAGAGCTTGCAGGGAATCAACATTATCATCACCTCATATTGACTCTGTACCCTTGTAAGTGTCAAAGCTTCCACATTTATTGTTGCATATGGCTATATCTAAGTTTTGTCCCACTCCTCTCTTTGTTGAACAAGTTTGAATGAATGGGAACCATAAATTTGGCAACTTTATGGTTTGTAAGGGTCCTTAGAGTGTCATGAAGTTCAGATCTAGTGATTGGTTGGGTTTGTTGGATTAGTGTCTAAGCCCATAACTATTTTGGTATGTACTTGACCCGATGGTGCATGGTCCTTTTGGGTTGCCTTCACCAAAGCAAATTGATAGGATGAATTATGGAGAAAGAGAGTTAATTATGATTTATTAATATATTATATGAATAATATATTAAAGGAGAAATCATATTGTTTAATTAATATTAGTCAATAATTAATTAATTTTGTGGCTAAAAGAGATTAATTAAACTTAGGGGACTGGAATTGTAATTATAAGATAATTTCAATTGGATTATGGATCACCTTGGAATATAGGTTGGACGAAATCTATGGGAAGCCCATATGATTTTCGTCCAAGGCATGTTCCAGAAGGAGTCCATGGGTTGCTTAGGGCCTAAGCAGTCAAATTAGGGTTTCCTTGTTAGATAACCCTAATAGCCTCACTATTTAAGGACCCTTAGGGCACCAAAAACGTGGCTAACTGATTCCTAAGGGTTTCTAGACGTTTTTGGGTGCCTCTCCTCTTCTCCTTCTTCATCCTCTTGTTCTTGGTGTTTGTGAGCCATTAGATGAGTGACATTTGTGACTCTAAGCTTTTCAGAAGCCAATTACAACAAGGAATAGATTGTTATTGCTACATAACAATCAAGGTAAGATCTAAACCCTATTCTTATGTTTATATTGATTATCACATGCTAGATCTAGGGTTTATGGCTTTGGATGATTATTGCATGTTCATTAGACAAACTAGATCCAAAGCTTTAGGGTTTGCATGAACACCATAGGAATGATGTAGTGCTCAAAACTCATCAGTGGTATTAGAGCCTAGGGCTGTTTGCTAATGAATTGATGCTTATTTGATCGAAAATTGCTTGAAAAATCGAAATTTTTTGGTTCTGACTGTATAACTCGCCGAGTCACTGGGTGAACTCGCCGAGTCGGCTATACTCGACGAGTCCAGGCCTGACTCGACGAGTCAAAGCGTCTGACAGCTTGATTTTTGCGATTTTGTTGCTGTTTTGGCTTGGGATACTTACCATAAACGTTTTTAATTAGTAAAATCTGATTTTTATTGATTTTGGGTGAATATCCTTGCCAAAATAGTAGATAATTACCAATTAATCAAATATTTGTTGCCTTATAAGATAATGTTTAATTATTTTAGTTATTTGGTGAGTTATCCTGCAAGTAATTGGACTAGGTCAAAATTAGATAACCATAATTAATTGTTAATTGCCTTATTTGAATTGTTGATCTAGAATGTTCTTGATAAAGTTTGGAAAAGTTTCATTTTTTCACCCTTTAGGTTTTATAGTTTAAATTTGAACTTTAAAAGTTTTTGTTTTGAAATTTAAATAGTTGAACCTTAATATTTTGAAAGGTTTCAAAACTTGCCCTCAAGTTTTGGAATTTAAATTTTTGATTAAAAGTTTAATTTTTTTTTGAGTTTTAAAACCCTAGTTTTGAAAAAGTTCAAATTACACCCTTATGGTTTTATTAAGTTAATTAATAGTATAATTAAAAGAGAGTTAATAAATTCATAATGATATGGTTTATATTTAATTAAATTAAAAGTGTAATTTATAAAATTAAACCACCTAGTATTTTAAAAGTGTAAAATACACCATATACTATATATAACATTAAAAGTCTAATATTATATATGTATAACTTAAACTGCTAGTCTTACCGTTAGTAGGCCTCATTCACGAAGCTGGTCTATAATGGATGTTTAAGGAAATTGCCTATAAAATGGCGATTGAATGGGTATCCACTCTTACCCACCGCACTCTTGACTAGTGGAGGGTCGTTAACCGAACGGGTAGGATAGGGCAAACCCTCTCCTCATTAAAAGTATAATGAATAAAGTAACTAAATGTTTTATAAAATTCCCAATCTTAGTTACTTTAGGAAAAAGTGAAATCGATGCAATTCCATGGAATTGCACTTTGTACCCTTGTCGAGACAATTGGTGGAGCGTGTGTGGTTAACCGACACACTAAGTTGGGTTTGGCATTGGTAGCGAAGGGTGACTCGATGTTTGTCATAGATCGATGGAGCGTGTGTGGTTAACCGGCACGTCAATTAGGTGACTGTAACATTGAGGGCACCACGTACATTCGCATGGTTATTCACACCTTATTTGTGATCCTCGGCATCCCAGTCACAAATGAAGGGCATAATCGAGCTTAAACATGACATTGAAAAGTTCAATGAATCCCAACAGATCTAGGAGTTTCAATTCATTTAAAACTTAACTTTTTTTTTTCGTTTTTCATGGTGGAAATTGGTAAATCGTCATTTACCTACCTTCAAATGTTCTGCGAGTTGGATTACGACATCCCTCTTCCAATTTGTAGGATATTGTGTAGGGTCCTAGCCTTAATATCTCATTTGGGTGTTTTATTAAGGACTCAATCAACTAAACTTGATTTTTCTCTCGTTTCATAGATGTCAAAGTCTGACAACTATGGTCTTTCTAAATCCGTTGGAAAAAGTTTTCCACATGAAGATGATGTTCCACGATTGGATTGTGGAAATAGAAATCATGCTTCTCTTCCTCCACCTCCTCCAATAATTCTCCCTGACCCACGTGTTCGAAGACTAGAAAAGTTCAAGGTCACTCTAGCCCTATTGGCAAAGGACATGAAAATGAAAAGTCTATATGTGCTCATGTCTTGGATAAAAGGTTATATATTGATAAATTGGGATTGTTAGGTGTCGATGTCTCAAGGAAGTTGGTTGTTGACTTGGTTCTTCAGTCACTTCCCGAATCATATGGTAAGTTCGTTAGAGAGTACTATATGATGGACCACGACATGAATCTTATTGATTTGACTTATTTACTTATTGCTGCTGAATCAGAAATGATTTGGCGCACTGGTCAACAAATTTTTTCTGGTAAATCAATATCCCAACCCTCTATGGGCAATGGTAACATTGGAAGTCCAGAAAAGTTTTCTCTACGCAAGAGAAAGGCTGAGTCTGAGATAGTCCAGTGTACCATTCCATAAGAATCCATGTGTTTCTGCTGCCAAAAGAAGGGGCATTGGTTACGAAGTTGCCCTGACTACCTGAGAGATCTAAGAGATGGGAGAGTCAAGATGTATGACTCTGCTTCAGGTAAAATCCACTATCTAACTCTATTAAGTTCCTATTTGGAGATTCTTAATACATGATGTGATAAGATTACATTTCGATGTTTTGAAGGATCAAAGAAAGGAAAGAAAGCTTAAAGGAAGGAGCAAGCTGAGTCTGATCGCGAAAAAAATGGATTCCGATCGCATGATTCAAGGATCAGATATTAAAGCTACTACATTAGAGTTAGGATAGATTGCTAGGTAATATTTACATAGTTTTCATTTGTGATCGCATTGTAAGGACAATATTTTTCCGCAATAAAATAAATTTTGATTTATTTTATTTATGTTTCCTTGCGATGGATTTTATGAAAATTGGTGTTTGAATGGTTCTATTGTTAGCAATATTGTGAATGGATTTGATTCTTAGTTATGTTATTTGTGGTAATGTCAGAAATTTACCAAATGAGGAAAGATTCTCATCGCCCAAGCTTCAATTAGACAGAAACTTGGAATCATGCAACTGGTATTGTGTGACGAATGAGAACCTTCGTATTTGGAAAATTGAGACTAATTCCTTGTTCACATAAGTATGTAAGTCAAGTGAAGGATAATGAGATCTGGTACACAATGTTGTGTACTAGTCAAGTCCACCACAAAGAATGATAAAATGTTCGTCCTGATTTGCTAAAAGATTAGTAAATATGATTATACTTAATAGATTAAGTATAATTCTGAATCATTAAAAGGTTTCAATGAATGGCAGAATGAATAAGAAGAATCAATTAGGCAAGAAAGATAAAAGTTTCTCCAATCTAAGAAGAAGGGAGAGTACTTTTGTATCATGTTTTATGATCCTCTTAAAGATTATAAGAACCATATTACAATTCATCCTCTAAGGACACCTTAGTGCACTAGTATGGCTAAGAAGAGGAGTTGAGAATTATCAAAATGGTTAAGTCAATAAGATGAATCGTACTTCGTACCAAAATCAATTCTTAGAGTCATACTCCAAGATTGTGAATTGAGTGACATAATCTTAAGTAGGAATGTTCTTACACAAGCACATTTTTTGTAAGTTGTGAGGTCTTGGATAAGACAAAGACCAACTAATACCAAATTATGTGTAGGTTTGTCTTGATAAAGACACACACTAACTCTTGAGTATTTGTTTGTCAAGAAATGTTTCTTGACAAGAGAATCTTATATGTCAAGAGGTCAGTGGGAGTCTAAAGATCTTGAAAAGTTTCAAGAACAAATCAAGAAGTAAACCTATTAAACACTAGCACACGACTTGAGGATTGTAACCTATCGTGTTGACAAAATTTTATTTATGTGCCAATCCAGTTGAGTGATTATGCGTATGAGTTCTACGAGTTCCCAATTGAATGCATAAGGGCAAACACCTTGATCAATGAAAGTACATTGACTCGCATAAGTGAGTTGCTAAATAACTTGGAAGCAATGGTGGGACCCTTGATGGCAAGAAATTAAGAATGAACAAGTTATGTCCATAAGAGGTTGAATTTGTCACAAACATTATCTTACGATTATGATTATGACAAATTTGCATGGATAGGAACACATGCACCATAAAATCTAAGTGTCATAAGGTTTCTCTCCTTCATGAAAATGATTGTGAGGAAATGCTTTCACTAAGAGATATTTTAAGGAGATAGCGATTATGTAAATTGCATTCTCAAATTCGATTATGATTACGGCATCTCTTTTCATAGTTCGAATTGTGAGATTTGGCAATTAGTTTGAACAATCGAGACTTATTGCTATAAGTTCTGGAATTGTTTAGACATACCTGTGAGCTGTCTAAAGTAGGGTGTATGAGTTTGAGATGCTTAGATAAAAGCTTATCAAAGCATATTGTATTAGAAACAATGAACTTTGGAAGTCAATAAGTATTGTTTTCTAGAAGTTTAGCTGGTTTCTGAATACGTGTCAAAGCTAGTGGAAGTATACATGTTATGCTAGTATGGATATAATCATCATGTTAGTGGGAGCATGATTATTATTGCAAGTTAGCAATATTAATTATAGAAAACAAAAGTTTCACTTTGCAAAGTTGCATAGGTTGAAAAGTTGTTTTGCTATAATTAAGGGAGAGAATGTTATACTTCGTTTCAAATCTAAAGGTTTAGATCGAGAAATTTTACTCAAATTTAGTCAAAAAGATATATGGATGTTATGTTGAAAGGATTCAACGTAAGAGAATTCTATATATGGAAATATTTGTTGCGTTCTCACACTCGATTATGATTACGGAATCCCTTTTCATAGTTCGAATCGTGAGAACATGGCAAATAGAAATATTATAGAAAAAATATTGGTAAAGTATCATGTCATTTTAATATTCGGCCGTTCTAAAATTTTCCGAATGCCTAGGGCATTAAGAGGGAAAGAGGACTAGAATCGGATTTGACTGAATTAGTTAAACAACTGTCAAGGATAATCTAAAGTTCGCCAAGGATTGGTCGCTTGTGAACAGTTGGAAGTATAGTAATGGAAGGACCATATTGACATTATTATTATTAGATATGATTCTATTAATAATGAGTTGTCATATGGAAAATATGGAAATGTTTCCTTATTGGGAGTTAGACGTTAAGAGTTTATGTGTAGATTAGAAAAACTTTTATGCAAAAAGGATGTTCAAAGGAATGTACTTTGAATGTGAGACTTCATGTCTATGGAATTGTCTTGTAACAATCTCCAATAGAGCATTTTGTAATTTCATTGGCCGAGTCTTGGTGACTTTTGTGTCATGACATTACGAAAGGACTGTTGCATAAAGTGTTAGAATCTAACATATTCTATAAGTGGCAAGAATTTGGTATTCTTACACTTGTGGTAAGGATTGGGAATTGTAAAATGAGTGTGATTGAAAATGTTATTCAATTATACTATTTCACAGAGCAAGGACCATAAGTAAACATAGTGTGCATGCTAAGAGCATGGGACAATTGTCGTTATAATTCAAGTAAGAAGTTGATTACCCGAAACAACAAATAATGAGTAATCAATATGGTGATTAAATAAAAGTGTTTTATTTATACTCAAAAGTTTGGGGCCATATAGGATTAGTATTGTTCTTTTGTTTCAATTTGCATGTTTTGACTTCCTAAATAATTGAGTTATTTGAGAATAATCGAATTTTTTGAACGTTCCACAGTCGCTCATACTTTGGGAGTAAGTATGAAAGAAGATTGTCATGAATTGGTGTGTAGATTGTCTAAAAGTGTATTAGACATAGCAAAAGTTTGCTACAACGTTCATGAGTGCTTACGAATATGATTTGAGCATTGGATTAAACCCACGCTCACTTGGATCGCTTCATGGATTTTTATCACGAGTGATTGGTGAGACGATAATATCTTATGTTCTTGAAACCGATATGTGTGAGTTGTATCTTGTGAGTCGGTTGCACATTGATAATATGTAAACGCACCAGTAACTTGGTGTTATAAAACGTATTGTTGTGTGTGATTCGGTGAGTGAGTACAAGCGAGCATTGAGTCGAAGTTTATCCGTTCCTTTTACCTAATGTGGGATAAAAGCGATATTTGTGGGTCCCTCGATGATTTATTGATGACAATGGAAAGTGCTCGGACGGGCCAGGACTGTTTTGATTTGTTCAATTAGTCAGTTGTCATAAATCGGAAATCGGGAAACTACACATAGACTGAGAGAATGATTTCAATCCATGTCTCACGTCTATACGATATCTAGAATGGAGGAATATATGATCCCTTATCTAAATGACGCGTATTTGATAAGATCAGAGTTGACAGCGGTTTTTGAAAGCTATGATTGCGGATCAGGATCTGAAGTTACACGCAGAATAGTTATTAGACTTATTCAAGTGGGAGACTGTTGGATTAGTGTCTAAGCCCATAACTATTTTGGTATGTACTTGACCCGATGGTGCATGGTCCTTTTGGGTTGCCTTCACCAAAGCAACTTGATAGGATGAATTATAGAGAAAGAGAGTTAATTATGATTTATTAATATATTATATGAATAATATATTAAAGGAGAAATCATATTGTTTAATTAATATTAGTCAATAATTAATTAATTTTGTGGCTAAAAGAGATTAATTAAACTTAGGGGACTGGAATTGTAATTATAAGATAATTGCAATTGGACTATGGATCACCTTGGAATATAGGTTGGACGAAATCTATGGGAAGCCCATATGATTTTCGTCCAAGGCATGTTCCAGAAGGAGTCCATGGGTTGCTTAGGGCCTAAGCAGTCAAATTAGGGTTTCCTTGTTAGATAACCCTAATAGCCTCACTATTTAAGGACCCTTAGGGCACCAAAAACGTGGCTAACTGATTCCTAAGGGTTTCTAGACGTTTTTGGGTGCCTCTCCTCTTCTCCTTCTTCATCCTCTTGCTCTTGGTGTTTGTGAGCCATTAGAGGAGTGACATTTGTGACTCTAAGCTTTTCAGAAGCCAATTACAACAAGGAATAGATTGTTATTGCTACATAACAATCAAGGTAAGATCTAAACCCTATTCTTATGTTTATATTGATTATCACATGCTAGATCTAGGGTTTATAGCTTTGGATGATTATTGCATGTTCATTAGACAAACTAGATCCAAAGCTTTAGGGTTTGCATGAACACCATAGGAATGATGTAGTGCTCAAAACCCATTAGGGTTTTGAATCTTTGTATGAAAGTTGGATGACCTTTTCTACACTTTTGGTCCCAAATGAGATCTAGACATGTATTTGACATACATGTCCATAAAGCATCGACTTTTAAATGTATTATAGGGTTATAAGACCTTCTGGAAAGTTAGAGTAAAAGGCTTAATGGATTAAGGACTTAAATCATTGGATTTTTGGCTTCAGATTGTGCTCACAACGTGAGACATAAGGTCTCACAATGTGAGGATTGAATGACCCCATTTATGCGGAGCTTTTTGGGGCTCATGACATGACAGAAAGGCGACTCACATCGTGAGGTCAACTCAGATGATTTCCATTGACTGAGTTGGCTATATTGGGTCGAGACGAGCTGGAATCGGACCAAGCGGACTCTCATGGCGTGAACAAGGTCTGGTCATAACGTGAGGCTGGATAGTTTGCATTATGGGTTGTTGACTTTGACTTTGTCTGTTGACTTTTGGCATGGGTTGACTTTTGGTCAAACTGATGGTTTTGCAGTGTATACTGATTGCTGAGAGGGTACTCTTTATTGCTATTAGGTTCCATGTAAGACCAGTCTTTGCTGGGGTATCTATCTGCTACTTGAAAAGTGAGTCCTCTCACTATACTTGCGTGTGTGGTAGCATATGTTGACCCGTTGGGTCTTAACTGTTGATTGTTGCTGTATGTGAATTGGGTTGCTGATAACTCATGGACTATTGTAAGTCCATGGGACTGCTGGTAGTCCCCAAGGTTGCTGATAACCTGTGAGGTGTGTTGTTAATCCACAGGGCATGCTATGAGCCCGTAGGGACTGCTGATAGTTCCCAGTGTTGCTGAAAACCCACAACTATTGTTTGATGTATGTGATATTCAGAATTGCTGATAGCTCCAGGGATATTATTATATGTTGTGTTATATGATATATTTGGGGAAGTCACTAAGCTTTGTGCTTATAGTTGTGGATTAAACATTTTGCAGATACTTGTCAGATTGCGAAGATGTGACTGTACACACACATCAACAACTTTATGATTCTAGATTCCGCACTGTCTTCATTAAAACTATGATTTTTGAATAATGGTTTATGAACAAATGATTTATTCTGAATGTAACCTTATTGAAAATGGACCTTATATTATTTAAAAATGAAAAGTTTTGCTTTGGTTTTTGGGACGTTACATATTCCTTGGAGCTTGGAAAACTTCGGTTTAATAAAGTTGTTGGAAGGACCTTTCTCGACTTAATGAGGTGAAAAGAGAGAATGAATGAGCTCTCTTTTATCAATTCAAGAAAACCATACCCTTTATGGCTTTATTTTTGATATAGGGTTGGTGTTTAGAAGGTTAAAGGCTTCTGATGCTACCACTGCACGTTGACCAAATGCACCACTTGTTATGCAAGGCCTTTGAAGTCGGAGTTCTTGGTATTATTTTTTGGCACATTCACAAGAAGAAAAGTCCAGTTTCCAGCAACATTCGATATGTGAAAGCTTTCCCACCACTATCAGTCGATTTGATCCCACGCTATTAATCAAGGCGAGTTTGTTCCTTTTCTCACTCTTTTATTTTATGTGCTTTTAATTATTTTTATACAATGATGGCGCTGTATAATTTAAGTGTGGGGTAGGGGATCAAAGTAAGGATAACAATCATGCTTAATAAAAATGCTAGATTTAAAAACTATATATATATATATATATATATATATATATATATATATATATATATATATATACTTGAAAAAATGGTCTAAACTAAAAAATCTGGTAAATTTTAAAATTATTGCGTTAGAACTAGTTTGCTAGTGTTACATGAGATGATTCAATGAGAAAGCTAAGGTTTAGTTAAGCCAATATGTTATAATATATTTGTGGCTTCCCAGTTCTAGTGAAATCATGAGACAAAAACTCGAACTTGTGTAGTTTGAGGGACATAATATGTTTTGCATCGTGTACTTGAAATATATCTAGAAAAATTTATGTAGTCATTACACTTTAGACTAATGCCATTAACCAATAAGGTTTGAGGTTAAGTTCCCTTGCTTAAGCATATGTTTTTCTTTTAAGTTTTTAGTTTGAGAGAAAAAAAATGAGTTATGAAAAAAAAAGCTGTGAAAAAAGAAAAAATAAATAATAATATAAATAAATGGCAAAGTTGTTGAAAGAATAAGATCTATCAAAGTATGAAGATCTTGAAGAAGTGAAGAATAAGACAAATTGTCAAAATCCTAGAGCTTAGTCGTCAAATGTGTAATTTTTCTTTCTAGGTTATTTTTTTATATGTATGCTTGGAAACTTAACTAAAATACCTTGAGGTCAAGAAAGTTTTCTGAGGTTTTATTCGGATGGATGCAGAAATGATTGTTGTTCAAAATAAGTGGGGAGCGTTTATGAAGATCGTTAGTATTTAGGATTTGAGAAGTACCTAGGCTTTAGACACACACACACACACACACACACACATATATATATATATATATATATATATATATATATGCATTGAGGTGAAATGTAATTGGTGAGTTCAAGTTGGATTGTTTTGTGTGATATTGGTGAGCAAAGTTTTGATGTGATGTATTGAAAATAATAATTTTGTTTGAGGACAAGAAAAAGGCAAGTGTGTGGTATTTTGATAGTGTTATATTTATGCATATATTTATGCATTATTTAAGTTCATTTTAGCTTTACTTTGGTTAATGACATCACCCAAATGGTATTAAATCCCTTAGTTGTCCTTGGAAATTTTGTGATAAAATCCATGGTGATTTGTTCCTATTTCCACATGGGAATCTCCAAAGGCTGTAACTTTCCATGCGGTATCTGATGTTCGGCTTTGACCTTCCGACATGTCAAGCACCTCTCAACGAACCGTGTTATCTCTATCTTCATGTAAGGCCACCAGTAAGTAAGCCTCAAGCCTCGATACATTTTTATGGCTCCATGGTGAATCAAGAACTTGGACTTATGTGCCTCATCCAGCAATGTCTGACGGACTCCACCCGAAACTGGAACCCAAACTCGTCTACACTGAGTTAATAACCCTCGACTGTCGGTGATGAATCTATCAATTTGACCACTGATCTTCTCCTTCTTCTGGTTCTCTCTCTTGATTCTCTCGGCGTGAGCCTCCCTGATCAAATCTAGAAGTGGTGAAATGATGGTCAGCCTCAAACATAAGCCTCGAATAGGAGCATTAGCCGCCGTGTGACTTAAGGCATCATCGACCATATTGGCCTTCCCTAGATGGTAAAGGATCTCACAATCATAATCCTTGATCACATCAAGCCACCTATGATGCCTCATATTCAGATTCGGCTAGTCCATAAGATATCTCAAACTCTTGTGATCTGTGTAGATGGTGCAATGGAACCCAGAAAAATAGTGTCTCCAAATCTTGAGGGAAAATACCATTATCCCAAATCCAAATTGTGCAGATGATACCTAGCCTCGTGAAGCTCCAACTGCTTGGAAGCATATGCGATAACCCTTTCTTGTTGCATGAGCACCACCCCAAGACTAGTGATCGAAGCTTCACAATACACCACAAAATCCTTAACACCCTCTGACGGGTCAATACCGGGGCCTCACATAGTCTCTTCCTTAGAGTCTTAAATGTAGTCTGTTACTCAGGCCCCCAACGAAAATTTACACTCTTATTCTTCAAGCTAGTAAGAGGAATGACAATCTTGGAGAAATCCTGGATAAACCTCCGGTAGTAACCTTCCATCCCAAGAAAATTCCGGATCTTAGATGTAGACTTCAGGATCTCCCACTGCATAACCATATCGATCTTTGCTGGATCGACCAAAATCATGTGCTAATTGACAGGGTGCCTCAAGAACTGAACCTTTCGCAACCAAAACTCACACTTAGAGAACTTGACATACAACCTTTCCTTGCACAGTACTCCGAGTAACCCTCGCAAGTGCTCCTCATGCTGTTCTCTGGTCTTGGATTAGACCAGAAGATATGATGGGTTTCGAGCCTCATTATATCAAACATAGGGCGACAGAAATGATAAACAAATCTGATCTAAACTAGAAACAATGGATCTAAACTCAATTATTCTATGAAACTTATAGAACTCAATAGACAGAATACATACCTTAGATTTATTTGTGGGTTTCTTCTTTTGACGAGTCAGTTGATTGGACTTAAGAACCCAAGGAGAGTTCCTTTTCTAAAATCTCCCAAGAGACAAGCAAGAAACAGATCTAGGCATCCATCGAATAATGAGCTTCAAATGAAATCAAAATCTTGATTCTGTTCATCGACCGTGACGTGGAGATAAAAATGCCATGATGTGGGATCGACAATTCAGGATTCGTTAGGGTTTTGAGGAATCCAAACTTTTGACAACTGAGAGGTAATTTCACATGTATCAAAACCTATAGGGAGATGCTTTGAAACCCTAGACATAATTACCAAATATAATAATTATTATCTAATGAATTCAAATCATTCTTGAATATTCTATATTCCATTTACTTACTATTAATTAATTAACAAAATAAGTCCCTCAAATAAATATCTTTTCATATATGCTTCGTTTTTGTTCTTGCGTGTAACCCAAAAGGGCACTGCTATTTATAGTAATATTATCAGACTTTGTTATGGCTATGGGCACTAATCTCCATCAACTCCCACTTACACTTAGACATTAACAATTGACCGGTCTAATCCTTACTATGAACATCAACGAGTGGCAGTCTAATGCAACTACTATACTAATAGCAACTTTTCTATAAACAGAGCTAAGACTAATAACTTCAAATTTTCTTTGATCGTCATGATATCTTATTATGAACTAGATACATGGATCAACGATCAATCTCATGGTTCAATATTATGTTTCTCGATACTGACTTGTGGTGACCTTTAAGACTGACTGTCGAATCTATTCAACTTAGTCACAACTTGGCCAATCATTTATTGTCAACACCAAATCAACAATGGGACTAGATATATCTACTTCTCCGTTTCTAGAATAAGGATCAAATAAAATTTAACTACATAGGTTAGTACTATTCCTCATGCAATATCTAATCAAACAATGTATAGATTCCAGTTACAGACAACGTTGGGGGAAACACCAAGATACAACAGATTGTAGAACAAAACCTCATGTATCCCCATTTGAATAATATGAAAAATTATTCATATTAATTTACTCATGACATGATCCATGGATTAATATTTAAGTGTGGTTACTCCAATACTTAAAATCTCCATTCTCAAGTACTCATCAGTGTTGATCGTAAGGCTTTGCAATGTTCATCTCTAACATTACTATGACAATCTTAATTTACTACTATTTTCCTAGATTAGGATTGATTGTGGAAGTTTGAATAATAAGTTATTTTGGAAGGGGTTCTAAACATGTAAAAAATAGGAACACTGATATTAAGGATAAACATAGTAACTTATTATTAATAAATACCAAATCAAAATATCCAAAAAAAGTTCCCAAAAAGAGTTCAAACTACAAATTGTGTTATCAAACCAATTCAGTAGCAAATCTGATGCCAATAAACCTCGTATGAGCATCATGCTTAATCTGTGACAATGGTTTGGTGAGCGAATCTCTTGGATTGTATTCAGATGAAACCTGACTCGCGATAATGGCTCCGTTTTCAACAAGCTTCCTTATAAGATGGAACTTTCTCTTAATCTGCCTTGTGCGCTTGTGGTCTCGAGGTTCTTTAGTTAAGGCAATTGCACCCTCATTATCACATAAGATATCAACGGGTTTTGCTATGTTTGGAACGAAACCTTAATCGTTGGTGGACTTATTTAGCCACACTGTTGCTTTAGCTGCTTCATTTTATGCAATGTACTCTGACTCTATAGTTAAATCAACAATAGTCTTTTGCTTGGAACTTCTCCAAGTCACTGCTCCTCCATTCAATGTGAACACAAAACCGGACTGAGATCTTGAATTATCTCTGTCAGTTTGGAAACTTGCATTCCCATATCCTTTGACGCTCAAATCCTCTTTACCACCATAGACAAAGAACATATCTTTAGTCCTCCACAGATACTTCAGAATGTTCTTGACTGTGGTCCAATGACTTTCATCGGGACTGGCATGAGAACAACTCATCATACTAATGGCGTATGAGATGTATGGCCTTGTATAAATAATAGCGTACATGATAGATCCTATAGCAGAAGCATATAGGACTCGACTCATTCTGTCCAGTTCTTCACTAGTACTAGGACATTGGGTTTTACTTAAAATTGTACCATATTGTAAAGGTACAAATCCCCTTTTAGATTCTTCCATCTTGGATTTCTTCATGATTTTATCTAAGTGTTTTGGAAAAGTCCTATTAGACGCCTAAATCTATCCCTATAGAGCTTGATACAAAGTATGTAGGCAGCTTCTCCCAAGTCCTTCATATAGAAACTTTTCCTAAGCCATATTTTTACACTATTAAGTGTACAGATGTCATTTCCTATGAGTAGAATTTCATCGCCATACAAGACAAGAAAGATCTAACATGCACACAATGTTCATCTTCATTTCGTAAGAAACCAAACTCCTTGATTTTCTCATCGAAATAGATGTTCCACCTGCGAGGAGATTGTTTAAGTTCATAAATGGACTTCTCAAGCTTACATACCATATCAGGAGACTTGGAATGTAGAAAACCTTCTGGATGAGCCATGGGAACATCCTCAGTCAGTTTCCCCTTAAAAAAAGCAAATTTTACATCCATTTTCCATATTTCATAATCATGAAACGCAACGGGCATTAAAAACGAATTATGGTAATTATCCTAAGCAAAACGAGATTTGAAAATCGAAAAATCAGGCAACCGACGAGTCAACTCGTCGAGTTGGACACTGAACTCGTCGAGTTCATCCAACTCGTTGATTTCATACATGAACTCGTCGAGTTCCAAGGTCAGACAACAAAAAACAATTTTTTCTTTCTTTGGACAGTTCACTTTTGCATCAATTCAATTGAAAAACATCCTAGGCTCTGATACCACTGATGAGATTTGAGCATAACAACAAACCTATGTGTTCATGCAACCCTAATTGCTTTGGATATAAGTTTTTCACTATTGAACATGCAAATTGATTTCCAAAGCAATAACCATAGGTCTAGCATACAATTTCGAAATTCATATACAAATTAGGGTTATAATATTACCTTACTTGTTATGTAGTAATAACAGGACAATCTTGAAGATTCTTGACTCTTGAAAGCTTAGTGCCCCAAATGTTGCACCTCTAATGGTTCACAAACACCCAATGCAACAAGATGAGTGGAGAGACAAGGAAAATCGGCTAGGGTTATGTATCATATACATAGGGCCGAAATTCCTAGTGTATGAAGGTATTTATATATGGCTAAGGGCTGCTAGGGTTTCTGGAGGAAACCCTAATTTCCTGCTTAAGGCTTAAGCAGCTGATGGACTCCTCATTATGAGGCCTTGGACGAAAATCTTATAGGACCCCCTTTAATTTTCATCCACTCCATCATAAGGATTCCAGTAGCCCAGTTTCACAACTATCAATGACTTGCAAAACAGCCCCTCCATTATTAATCAGTTCCTTTAATCCAAAAATTAATATCAAATTAATTTATGATTGATTGCTAATTAATAATAAGATTGCCAACTAATATATTAACCTTGCAATATATTAATAAAATCATTTTGAGTACCAATTTATTATTTCAAATAATAAATTCTACTCTCTCTCCACTAGTCATCCTGTCAAGTTGCATGAGTGAAGGCAACCCAAAAGGACCATGCTTCTATCAAATCAAGTACATACCAACTATAGTTATGGGCTTATACACCAAATCCAACAGGGGTAGCGTTGTTCAGTTTGTCAGGTGTGACTTTGATTTATGAAGAATCTAATTTTGGCATGTTGTGTCAATAGGATTTGTAGTGGGGTTGATCCGACTAAAGTTTTGGCAGCATTTCTAGATCACCTTAGGAGTCTTCTCGAGCTAGTTACATATTGGTGGAATCTGTTCAATTTTAATCAAGCTGTGGGATCTGGTTTCGGTTGTTAATAATGATGTTTATGATAACGGTTAAGGATCGTCATTTCATTAGATCTACTGACACTTCACCCTTTGGGTAAGGTTGCGACGAAGAAGGAATGCAGTAGATCTAGAGATGTTTATGTGCTTCCCTTTGGGGATGTATATTGTGGTAGCTCATCAAATATGGTCATGAGGAGGTGTATATGAACTCAGTAAGATAGCATGAGAACACCTTGTCTGAATTTATTGGTATGGTTCATAATTGGTTTGTAGCCCTTGAGTTGGAGCAAGAATACAACCGCCTATCCCATTCGTTGGTTGGGTCGTGTTTGGTTAGCATCGAAAGGAATGTTAAATGGGTTTTCTGCAAGATATTGGATTGATGGTTGAGTATCTTTAGACTCGATAGTCATTTGTTTGAGACTCTTAGGTATCAGATCGTTAGTCTTATTGGCATGGTTATATGAATTGAATTGTTCTTGGGAGTCGGGAGACTCAGTGACCAGCTGGTTCGGATCATGTGTCACAAAAAGTTATATAGAATGGTATATTATTTGTGCACTGGAAGTTGCTTAATGAATGGTTGCTATGGTGGACCCCATCTTCTTATGGGTTGTCTATTAGGAGTTGGTTTCCAGTATGAGGAGTTGGTTCTAAAATCTCGAGTGATTTGTCAGGTGGAGGTACACTTGAGTTGATGAGGATTTCGATGCAATGTGCGAATTCTGGGATCGACCATTTTTATGCTTGTGGGGACAGCGGGTTGGTGATGATTTGTCAGGAATTCAAGAGTATATTTAAAGTTTTAAGGCAGAATTCGTGATCATAATGTTTTGAGTATCTTTTCAGCATGTTTTGGTGGTGTCCTCAGTCAGGGACTAGAGGTCGGTTCGACGAATGGATGATCCTCAGTATAAGGGTAAGGTTTCTGAGAACAGACTAATGGGTTCTCGGTTTCGGGAAGTATAGTAACAATGATGGTTTGTGATTATAGTACTGAGAGTCCCCGGTTTGTGTGGTTTTCTCTGGAAGTTGGGTCATGCAGTTAGGGAGAGAAAGAAAAGTGTTGCGTTTGAGCATTTTTTAGGTTATTGGGTTGCTTGTTGGCAGTTGGGGGTTTCCGAGTGGTCTCTCGAGTTTTATTTATAAGATGCCTTGATTGCGAAATGGTTAAAGGGAGTTTATAGAACATGTTGGTGTTGTTTTATATATCGTAACCGAGACATATTTCGAGGACGAAATCTAATTTAAGTGGATGAGAACTGTAACATCCTATTTCCCGCCATTTCTCGGCCGTGGGACGGAAGTCGATTGTGTAAGGCTTTGGGCCTTGAGGAGGCAAAGTTTAGTCCTTATGGAGAATGTAATGTTAGTTAAGAGATTTTACCCTTGAATTGTGTTTTGGACCGAAGGGTAGAAAGGGAAAAGTCATAGGTCGGGTTCTTGCATGAAATATGGATTTTTGTTCGAGAAGTTTTTAGTCCAAGATAGTTAGATTATATTTTAAATCTCTTCAATACCTTTTCGTGGATATAAAGAACGTCGAAAACGGAGTTGGAACGAAGAAGTTACGATTGTTTGAAGTTAGGCGATTTCTAGGTCAGCCGCGTACGCAGGGGCGTACTAGGGCATCCCTAGTATGCTGGGCGTACTCAACATGTATTGTAACATCCCAAAAATACAACCCAAAAATTTTTGTTTGAAAACTTTACTAAACCATAATATCAAATATTAAAAGATAAAACCATGAATCATGTATCTCAAAATGTCATAATAAATTTATCAAATCGAAACTAGTGTCAAAATCATATCAAAATATCATAGTCTAACTCCCAGGCTAAAACTGTGGTGTGTGCCATACCATCATCCCGAGCCCTTCCCTTTGCAAGCTGAAGTACCTGAAATCAAAACTGAAACTGTAAGCACGAAGCTTAGTGAGCTCCCCCAAACTACCACATACCATACAATAACATATAAAACACATATTGGGCCTCGCCCACTGCATCGGACCGAAGTCCGGAACTGACTAGGGCCTTGCCCACTGCATCGGACCGAAGTCCGAAACTGACTAGGGCCTTGCCCACTGCATCGGACCGAAGTCCGGAACTATTAGGGCCTTGCCCACTGCATCGGACCGAAGTCCGGAACTACTAGGGCCTTGCCCACTGCATCGGACCGAAGTCCGGAACTGACTGAACATAGCATAACATAATCATAGCATATAATATGAACATATATACTGCATACTGCATCAGACCATAGTCCGGAACACATAACACATACCATGCCTGTATCACAAAGACACCACGCATACTGAACTACTGCATTGGACTGTAGTCCAAAACTACTGCTAACTAAACGGGCCGACATTGTGGCCGTAGACCCGTTCCTATTAGAAGGAAACTCACCTCCTAAGGCTGGCTGCTGAAATGCTGCTCCGGAACTGTCTGACTGCTGCTCCGGTAACTCCCCGACTACAATTCCCAAAACACTGATAACTAATCTTAGGGTAAAATGACTATTTTACCCCATGGTCAAAGTCAACAATCCGTTGACCTGACTCGCCGAGTTGGGCCGCCAACTCGTCGAGTCCTAATCTTTCCTTCTACTCCCCTTCCCGACTCTACTCGTCGAGTTTAGCGAAGACTCGACGAGTTCTCCTTGTATAATAACATCAAGTCAACCTTTATCTGACTCGCCGAGTTGTATGAACAACTCGTCGAGTCCTCCTTCATCATATGAACACGTCCAGTCTGTGACTCGCCGAGTTGTATGAACAACTCGTCGAGTCTGCTCTTACGGGCAAGGAGATTGCCTTGGACTCGCCGAGTCAGGGCGTAGACTCGTCGAGTCCCTCTACACTCAGATCCATGTCTTAACTCACTGAGTCTTTACTCCACTCACTAACGGACTCGCTACTACTGAACAAGGAATCTAAGATTCGTGACCGGACTCGCCAAGTCCGAAGAACAACTCGCCGAGTCCTTTGCATGCAGTTTCTATTCAGTCGATTCTAATCAATTTCAGTGCATCCAATTCATAGATCTGGGTTTCTGGGACAATCTGAACATGTAAAGTTGCTAACTTTACGTGTATCTATGATGCAATGAAGCAATAACACTCAAACGTGGCTATAATGGGGGTTACTTGTCTAGAACAAGGCCATGGCTGCCAAAAGGTGGCCTTCTTGAGCTCCTGGAACTCAAGAGAGGCTAGATCCGAGATATGGCTTGATTACAAAGCTTCATCACTAGGGATTTGGGGTTTTTGAGCTCAAAACCATCAATTTGGGGACAAACTAGATCTAGCAATACAATAACCAAGATGAAAGCTTTATTACCAGAAAGGATGGCCAAAGAGGAGTATAATCTGGATCTACCTCTTCTTCTTTGAGTTCTTCTACCTTCTCCTTCTTCTTCTTGCTCAACAATGCACCAAGATTCCTTCACAAGGGCAAAAATCACTCACACACACTTTTAGGAGGCTAGGGTTTCGGGAATAAGTCTCTGAGAGGTGAAGGAGGCTGGTTTGGGGCTATAATGGTGTTTAAATAGGGTACACTCCCTAAAATTAGGGCTTCATCCACACTGGCGGACTCGCCGAGTCCGGAATATGGACTCTTCGAGTCGCCACGCCTACTCCACGTGCTAACTCGCTGCTACTCGACAAGTTAGGGCCACTGAATCGTCGAGTAGCTTCTAAAATAAAAAGAAAAATAATGTTTTAAATGCATACCAGGAACGGGGCGTTACAACTCTCCCCCACTTATCTTAGACTTCTTCCTTGAAATCTGCTGCTACTGAATCTGAAAATAACTCCGCATAATGCTCCCTCATCTCCTCCTCGGTCTCCCACGTCCATTTCGAACCCTTCCGGTGCTGCCACTTCACCTTCACTAGCTGAACCACCTTGTTCCTCAAGGTCTTCGTCTTCCGATCCAAGATCGCAACTGGTCTCTCGATGTAATTCAGGCTGCTGTCAACCTGATATCCTCTAACGGCACAACTACTTACTCATCCACCAAACACTTTCGTAACTGAGACACATGGAAAGTGTTGTGCATCTGGCTAAGCTCTGCTGGAAGATCTAACCGATAATCAACCCGACCCACCCGGGCCAAAACCCTAAAGGGACCAATGAATCTGGGGCCCAGCTTGCCCCTCTTCCGGAACCTGATGACACCCTTCCAGGGTGACACTTTCAGGAGGACCATATCGCCTACCTGGAACTCCAAATCAGAACGCCTCCTATCGGCGTAACTCTTCTGCCGACTCTGAGCAGTCAGGAGCCGGCTACGGACCTGCTGTATCAACTATGTGGTCTTAAGCACCACCTCAGTGCTCCCCATGACTCTCTGACCGACCACGCCCCAACAGATTGGGGTTCTACACTTCTTCCTGTAGAGCATCTCAAAGGGAGGCCGGTCTATACTGGAGTGGTAACTGTTGTTATACAAAAATTCCGCTAATGGAAGGTACGTATCCCAAATGCCACCAAAATCTAGGATACATGCCCGAAGCATGTCCTTGAGAGTCTGAATCGTCCTCTTGCTCTGCCCATCCGTCTGAGGGTGGAAAGCAGTGCTGAAAAGGAGACGAGTCCCCATCTCGGCATGGAACCGCTTCCAAAACCTGGAAGTAAACCGGACGTCTCGATCTGATACTACTGAAACAGGCACTCCATGACGTGCCACAACCTCTCGCATGTAAATATCGGCTAACTTCTCGGCCGATATGATCTCCTGGATCGGTACGAAATGCGTGCTCTTGGTCAACCGATCCACTATGACCCAAATCGAATCAACTCCACGTGCAGTCCTGGGAAGCTTAGTAACAAAATCCATAGTGATATCCTCCCATTTCCACCGGGAATGTCTAATGGCTGCATCTTGCCGTGGGGTCTCTGGTGCTCTGCCTTGACCTTCCTGCAGGTCAGGCATCTCTCCATGTACCAAGCTACATCCCGCTTCATGCAGGGCCACCAATAATCGGGTTGAAGATCTCTGTACATCTTCGTCGCCCCTGGGTGGATGGAGAACCGGGACTTGTGGGCCTCATCCATCAACACCTGTCGTACTCCTCCCCAGTATGGCACCCAAACTCTCCCATGAAGAGTCAACAATCCTCGACTGTCATTAACGAAAGAAGCTACTCGGCCCACGATCCTCTCGCACTTCTGTCTTTCCTCTTTTAGGCCCTCAACTTGTGCCTCTCTAATCTGCTCCAATAATGGAGTAATCATTGTCATCCTCAGACATATATCTCTGATCGGGGCCGTCATCGCCTTACGGCTCAGGGCGTCGGCCACTACGTTGGCCTTGCCCGGATGATAAAGGATCTCACAATCATAGTCCTTCACCACATCTAACCACCGACGCTGCCTCATGTTTAGATTCGGATGATCCATAAGGTACCTCAGACTCTTGTGATCCGTGTAAATGGTACAACGGACCCTATAGAGGTAATGCCTCTAAATCTTGAGGGCGAACACCATTGCCCCCAGCTCTAAATCGTGCGTCGGATAGTTAGCCTCGTGAGGCTTCAACTGTCTAGAGGCATACGCTATCACATGCCCTCGCTGCATCAACACTGCTCCCATACCTGTGATCGAAGCGTCACAGTAGACTACAAAGTCATCCACTCCCTCTGGCAGGGTAAGAATCGGTGCCTCGCACAATCTCTGCCTGAGGGTCTCAAATGCTGCCTGCTGCTCAGGCCCCCAGCGAAATGCCACCGACTTCCTGGCCAGTCGAGTGAGCGGAACTGCTATCTTGGAGAAATCCTGGATGAATCTTCTGTAGTACCCTGCCAAACCTAGGAAGCTCCGAATCTCATATGGAGACCTCGGGACCTCCCACTGCATCACGGCCTCTATCTTGGCCGGATCTACTAGTATACCCTTCTGGTTGACGAGGTGTCCAAGGAACTGCACTTCGCGCAACCAGAACTCACACTTGGAGAACTTTGCGAAAAGTTTCTCCCTCCTCGGTGTCTCTAGCACCTCCCTCGGGTGCTCCTCGTGCTGCTCCTGAGTCTTGGAATAGACCAAGATATCATCAATGAACACTATCACAGACCAATCTAACATCGGTCTGCATACGCGGTTCATGAGATCCATGAACGCGGCTGGTGCGTTGGTGAGCCCAAATGGCATCACCACGAACTCATAATGACCATAGCGGGTCCTAAAAGCGGTCTTCTGCACGTCCTCACCTCTGACCCGCATCTGATGATAACCGGAGCGCAAATCAATCTTGGAGAACCAAGATGGTCCCTGGAGCTGATTAAACAAGTCATCTATCCTCGGGAGTGGGTAACGGTTCTTCACCGTCACCTTGTTCAACTCCCGGTAATCTATACACAAACGGTGTGACCCGTCCTTCTTCTTCACAAACAGGATCGGGGCTCCCCATGGTGGACTGCTCGGTTTGATAAAACCCTTGTCTAGTAGCTCCTGCAGCTGCGTAGACAACTCCTGCATCTCAGGAGGAGCCAATCGGTATGGTTCCTTGGCTATTGGAGCCGCACCAGGAATCAGGTCAATCCTGAACTCAACCTGTCTCTCAGGAGGAATCCCAGGAAAATCCTTTGGGAATACATCCGGGTACTCACGTACTACCGGTACAGCGTCAACTGTCGCCTTGCCCTTCTCCCGAGCATCTAAAACATAGGCGACGTACCCCGCGCAACCCTGCTGAAAGTAGCGCCTCGCTCTCGCTGCTGAACACAGACTCAGTCCGCGCTGTGGCCTCTCACCCTGAATCACTAACTCTCCCCCACTAGGAGTGCGGACCCTCACTAACTGCAGTTCACAATCAATCACTGCCCCATTGGGGCTCAACCAATCCATACCCACTATGACCTTATTCCCTCGCAAGGGAATAGGAACCAGATCTACTGAAAACTGCTCATCAAATAACCGCAGCGAACACCCCCTATGTACCTTCGCGACCCTGACGGTCCTGTCATCAGCTATCTCAAACTCAAGTAGACGGTCCAGCTCCCCCGGAGCTCTGCTAAACCGCTTGCTAAGCGCAAGCGAGACAAACGATCGGGTGGCCCCCGGATCAAACAATACTGTAGCTGAAATGTCGTTCGCTAAGAACGACCCTGAATACAACACATAATCATGAGAAATAATCAATATTAAATACAAAGATAAGAGGAAAATACATACCCGTCACCACATCAGGAGTCGCCCGTGCCTCCTCTGCTGTCATCTAGAAAGCTCTACTCTTCGCCACTGACGCCTCAGTCCGACCCTGACGGCCGTCTGTAATCCTCAAAGTAGCAGGGGCAGGTGCTGCCACCTTCCCTGCTGCTGCTAAACTCGGGCACTGGGACTGTTTATGTCCCCTCTGATTGCAATGGAAGCAAATCAGATCAGCTGCTGTGGTGGTGGTGGTGGTGGCTGTACAATCTCTACTCATATGCCCGGTTCGACCGCACTTGTAGCAACCGAAGATCCCTGCCTTGCACGCCCCATCGTGCAATCTCCCACACTTGCCACACCTATTGTGGCTCTGCTGTCCTCTGGATCTGTGATCCGATACCTTGGGCTTTTTGCCCGAACTCCCTGTGCCAGATGCCGCCTCTGGCTTCCTCTTCTTCTCCATCTCCAAATCTATCTCTCTCTCACGAGCCCTCACAATCATGTCATCCAGCGTTTTACAGCTGGACCGGCTCACAAACTGTCTGATATCACTCCTCAACATCTCATGATAAAGAGCCTTCTTCATATCCTCATCAGCTACATACCGAGGAACGAGAAGAGCACTCTCCCTGAACTTGGCGGTAATCTCCGCCATAGTCTCAGTAGTCTGAGTAAGATCCTGAAACTCCCTCGCTAACTGCTGCACCTCGATAACCGGTGCAAACTCAGCTCTGAACCTGGTAGTGAAATCGGTCCAGGTCATCGCATCGAGAGCTACGTCATCTCCCATGACATGTCTGATTTCCTCCCACCAATCTCGTGCCCTGTCCTTCAGGAGACAGGATGCTAGTCTGACCTTGTCCCCCTCGGGACATCTGCTGGTGTGGAATGCATTGGCGACATCCGCCAACCACCTGGTACTCGCAAGGGGATCCCGCGCCCCATGGTAGTCAGGAGCTCCACATGCTCTGAACTCCCTGAAAGTGAGGGTGCGTGACCCCATCATGGCCGCCACCTCAGCACGGAATGTGCTCAAGTTCTCGTCCATCAGCTCCAAAATACCCTCCTTGATTGAACCGAAGATCACAGGAGTCTGCTCGAGTATGATGCGAGTAACCTCTGAGGAGAGAAACTCCCTAGTCTGCTCATCCACATGCTCGGCCCCCGAGCCTGATCATGATCCCTCACCGGCACCTGAACTGTCGACTGCTGGTCTAGGGCGTAAAACCACCATTCTGAAAACACATAATGACAATGTCAGGAATACAGATATATCTCGAGGGATCTCTACCACTACAAGTTTCCTGGTCTCACCTCAGCCTTCCTTGATTCGAGTACGGATCCTCTGCTTTCAGTAGTACGGGCCCATACTACCTTCCACATCTATCCGTACTTTCCTCAAGAACTGCCTTGACTCCACCAAGTCGCTTTTACTACCACTGCTCTCTGCTACACTCATCCTAGGCTTGCCCTAGGGTAATCACTAACCCACTCTCCGCTATCATCTGCACAAGAAGTCCCGGCTACCTCCCCCTAACTAGCTCGTGATACTATTACATATCACTAAGACTAGATCATTCTTCGAATGAGAGATCCTACCCTACAACGGTTGGACTCAGACAAGAGCTGCGCAATAGAGCTAGACCTAACCTTCTGAAATTATTTAATCCTCACAATATGTAACGTAACATATTCATTTACTAGTTAGTGAAAGATAACCAAGACTCCTAAAAGCACAAAGCAAGCAGCATTCGAGCATCGAGTACACATAATCAAGCATATACTACTCTAGCTATCATACTGACAATTCTGCACTAGCATGCAGTTTTCATAGAGCTGAAACACATATAACAGGCATATAAGGCATCCTTCCTAAATCCTTAGTCGTAATCTAGCATGCTGTTCTAATAAAGCTGATAATCATAACATAGCATAAACTCGTATGGATAAATTGGGAGTACTTACTTGAGCTCGGCTGATTGTATGCACCACACCCTTTTTCTTTTCAAAGCTCTTTTCTTTCTAAAAATTCTTTTTACTTTTCTAAAACTCTTTTCTTTTGAAAACATTTTACCACTTCCTTAGTTTGAGTTCAGACACACCCGAAAGTGTGCCCGAATCCCTCAAACCAAGGCTCTGATACCAACTTGTAACATCCCAAAAATACAACCCAAAAATTTTTGTTTGAAAACATTACTAAACCATAATATCAAATATTAAAAGATAAAACCATGAATCATGTATCTCAAAATGTCATAATAAATTTATCAAATCGAAACTAGTGTCAAGATCATATTAAAATATCAGAGTCTAACTCACAGGCTAAAACTGTGGTGTGTGCCATGCCATCACCCCGAGCCCTTCCCTTTGCTAGCTGAAGTACCTGAAACCAAAACTGAAACTGTAAGCACGAAGCTTAGTGATCTCCCCCAAACTACCACATACCATACAATAATATATAAAGCACATACTGGGCCTCGCCCACTGCATCACACCGTAGTCCGGAACTGACTAGGGCCTTGCCCACTGCATCGGACCGAAGTCCGGAACTGACTAGGGCCTTGCCCACTGCATCGGACCGAAGTCCAGAACTACTAGGGCCTTGACCACTGCATCGGACCGAAGTCCGGAACTACTACGGCCTTGCACACTGCATCGGACCGAAGTCCGGAACTGCATCAGACCGAAGTCCGGAACTAACTGAACATAGCATAACATAATCATAGCATATAATATGCACACATATACTGCATACTGCATCGGACCATAGTCCAGAACACATAACACATACCATGCCTGTATCACAAAGACACCAAACATACTGAACTACTGCATTGGACTGTAGTCCGGAACTACTGCTAACTAAACGGGCCGGCATTGTGGCCGTAGACCCGCTCCTACTGGAAGGAAACTCACCTCATAAGGCTGGCTGCTGAAATGCTGCTCCGGAACTGTCTGACTGCTGCTCCGGTAACTCCCCGGCTACAATTCCCAAAAGACACTTAATCAGACACTGATAACTAATCTTAGGGTAAAATGACTATTTTACCCCTGGTCAAAGTCAACAATCTGTTGACCTGACTCGCCGAGTTGGGCCGCCAACTCGTCGAGTCCCTATCTTTCCTTCTACTCCCCTTCCCGACTCTACTCGTCGAGTTTAGCGAAGACTCGACGAGTTCTTCTTCTATAATAACATCAAGTCAACCTTTATCTGACTCGCCGAGTTGTATGAACAACTCGTCGAGTCCTCCTTCATCATATGAACACGTCCAGTCTGTGACTCGCCGAGTTGTATGAAAACCTCGTCGAGTCTGCTCTTACGGGCAAGGAGATTGCCTTGGACTCGCCGAGTCAGGGCGTAGACTCGCCGAGTCCCTCTACACTCAGATCCATGTCTTAACTCACTGAGTCTTTACTCCACTCACTAACGGACTCGCTACTACTGAACAAGGAATCTAAGACTCGCGACCGGACTCGCCAAGTCCGAAGAACGACTCGCCGAGTCCTTTGCATGCAGTTTCTATTCAGCCGATTCTAATCAGTTTCAGTGCATCCAATTCATAGATCTGGGTTACTGGGACAATCTGAACACGTAAAGTTGCTAACTTTACGTGTATCCATGATGCAATGAAGCAATAACACTCAAACTTGGCTATAATGGGGGTTACTTGTCTAGAACAAGGCCATGGCTGCCAAAAGGTGGCCTTCTTGAGCTCCTGGAACTCAAGAGAGGCTAGATCCGAGATATGGATTGATTACAAAGCTTCATCACAAGGGATTTGGGGTTTTTGAGCTCAAAACCATCAATTTGGGGACAAACTAGATCTAGCAATACAATAACCAAGATGAAAGCTTTATTACCAGAAAGGATGGCCAAAGAGGAGTATAATATGGATCTACTTCTTCTTCCTTGAGTTCTTCTACCTTCTCCTTCTTCTTCTTGCTCAACAATGCACCAATATTCCTTCACAAGGGCAAAAATCACCCACACACACTTTAAGGAGGCTAAGGTTTCGGGAATAAGTCTTTGAGAGGTGAAGGAGGCTGGTTTGGGGCTATAATGGTGTTTAAATAGGGTACACTCCCTAAAATTAGGGCTTCATCCACACTGGCGGACTCGCCGAGTCCGAAATATGGACTCGTCGAGTCGCCACGCCTACTCCACGTGCTAACTCGCTGCTACTCGACGAGTTAGGGCCACTGACTCGTCGAGTAGCTTCTAAAATAAAAAGAAAAATAATGTTTTAAATGCATACCAGGAACGGGGCGTTACATGTATGTTGGGCGTACCAGGACATCCCTAGTACGCTGGGCGTAAATTGAATACGCAGGGCGTACGCAATCAGTGCCCAAACCCTATTTTCGTGGTTTGAGCCCTATTTAAGCTCCTTAACTTCCCCAAACCCATTCCATTCTCAGCCTCCACCTCTCCAACACCCTCTCTTGAAACCCTAACCCTAGATTGAGCCTTCTGAGCAAAAAGAAGGTTTTTTAAGTGCTTTGGAGTGTTCTTGGTGCACCTTAGAGAAGAAGGAACCCATTGAAGAAGTGTTGGTTGCATTGGAGCTTGTAGATCCACACTTTTTTCACCTTGATCTTTCTTCTAGATGTACAAAGTTTGAATATTGATGATGATATTGTTAGATCTAGCTAGTTTTGGGTGTTATGAGCTTTTGGTCACTTTAAGTGCATAAAGTTTAGATCTGGAAAGTTTGTGACCTTGTTATGGATAAAGTTGGAAACTTTATCCATCTAAACATCATTTTAATTCAGATCTGAAGGTTAGAGACTTGGAATTAATGGATTAAGTTGAAAAGATGCACTTTTTGGGTCCCTTTGAGACTTAAAGACTAGATCTTGTTTTTTGGGACCATTCTAATGGATAGAGTTGGAAACTTTATCCATTATGGAGCTATTATGAACCATAAAAATATGTTCTTGAGTGCTGTATGTAACTGTTGCATGTGTTAGATGGTCTTATTCGGTTAAGAACATAGGGTTTTGGACAATAAGCACTTAATAGCCATGCAAAGTCATAAAGTTGGAAACTTTATGACTTAGGACATTATTTTGGGATTGGATATGAGTTTTGGACGGAAGGGCTTAATAGAATAAGCTCTTAATGAAGTTTTGGGACTGGGCAACGTACGATGGGCGTACCTGGAGGTACGATGTGCGTATGCGGTATTTTGGGTATTTTGGATTGTGTTTGAGAATTGGTCATTTAGGTGGATAAGTGACGGCTAAATCTGAGATTCGGAGTCGGGACCTCATCAGCTATTGTTCTGATTGAGAGGTGAGTTTTCCTCACTGTACTTGTGGGTCGAAGGCACAAGTGCCGGCCCATTGGATTGATATCCTAGTTTACCATATGTTGCTATGTTGTAGTGATCTGTTAGATCTGTATCCTTGTACGTAGGATGTTGCTATGTTGTAGTGATCTGTTAGATCTGTATCCTCGTATATAGGATGCTGCTATGCTGTAGTGATCTGTTAGATCTATATCGTGGTATATAGGATGTTGCTATGTTGTAGTGATCTGTTAGATCTGCTTGCTATCTGCTGACTGGTTATTTGTTTATCTGTTATGTATATGTCAGCATGATATGTGTGGTTGGGTTGAGGCGGACCAGTGGAAACTGAAGGCCAAGAAACCCAGGGAGACCCGTATAGACTGGAGGCCTGCGAGGCGGACCAGTCAGGCCGAAGGCCCGGAGAACGGTCCAGATAGGCTGAAGGCCCGATGCGGCGTTCCAGTCATGCTGAAGGTTCTGTGAGCGGTCTAGATAGTCTGTAGGCCGGCGTGGCGGTCCAGTAAGGCTGAAGGCTTTGTATGCATGTTGTTGTTTGTTATGTTTATATGGGGGTACTTTGGGGGAAACTCACTAAGCGTTGGATTACAGTTTTTTTTATGGTTTCGGGTACTTCAGAGGACCGTGGCAGGGAGAAGGCGTAACCGTACATATCCTGATTTTATATTGTTGATCTTGGAAGACTCTGGTTTTAAATAATATTTTGGAAACAATGGTTTTGTAAACACTTTCATTAGTAAATGGGTTGTTTTAAAAAGTTTAAATTTGTTGTGATTTTTGAGACGTTACATTCCATGTATTCCTTTTATGGATTAAATATATGTAAATCTTTCAATTTCAGTCATTACGCGGGGCATACCCTATGGGTACGCTGAGCGTATACCTTTTAAGAGGGGTGTGGGTTTCGTTGAGTACGTTGTGTGTACTGATGAGCATGCTGGACGTACTCGTTCAGACTCCAAACCCTAAATTTGAGGGTTGAACCCCTATTTAAAGGACATTATGCTCTCTAAGCCTCCCTTATTACCAACCTCCATTCCCTTGAGCTTAAAGATCGAAACCTAGTTCCTTAGAGAAAATTTTGATCCTTTTTGGTGTGTTTTTGTATACTTTGAATAAGGAGAGAGTTGAGCTTGAAGAGTTGTTGAAGCCCAGCTTGTAGATCCAGAGTCTCTATCGCATTTCTCAACTTCAGGAGTAGAAGAGCCTTCTGCTCCAGCATCCCGAGAAAGAGTAGGATATGTTCATTGACCGATTGAGGTGGGGGTGAAATAGACCCAATATCGATTGAAAGATACTGAAGGGGGTGAAATAGACCCAATACCGATTGAATGATATCGAAGGGGGGTGAAATAGACCCAATACCGGTTGAAAGATATCGAAGGCGGCGAAATAGACCCAGTACCGTCTGAAAGATACCGAATGGGGTGAAATAGACCCAGTTATAATTTCGAGTTGTTATGTATGTTTGGTATGAGTTATTTTAGGGGAACTCACTAAACTTTGTGTTTACAGTTTTATGTTTATGGTTTCAGGTACTTCTAGTTTGAAAGGGAAGGGGCCGACATGATCGCACCGCATTGACCAACATTCCGCATTTTATGACATGATTTGTACTCTGATAACTATTTTATATATTATCACATTTTATGGGTTTTGAAATGAATGAACGATGTTTCCGTTGGTTTTAAAAACAAAAATTTTACATAGTAATTTTTAGGACGTTACAAGTTTGTATCAGAGCTAGGACACGGGTCGATGTGTTCGACAGGGACGTCAAACCCTATAATGGGGGGGGGGGAATGTGGGTTACACTTGATCTCACATCAGCTGGGAAGGAGAACTAAGCATTTTCTTATAAGGGGTGTGGATAACTTCCTTTCCACAATGTGTTTTAAAGCCGTGAGGGCAGCATATCCCATAAGAACTCTGCAGTTAAGCGTGCCCGAACGAGAGCAATTCAGGGATGGGTGACCCATTGGGAAGTTTTCGTGCTGGGAGCCCAAAGCGGACAATATTGTGATACGTGCACGTGCCATAGGGGGATGTTACAGGATTATTGCATGTGTGCTACCATGATGGTTGATGCGACATGGTGATCTTGATTTGCCACTCTTTCATCATGATGTGCCACTATGGTTCGTGATGCTCCATCATGTGTACTGTTGATACTCTTGAAATGCATATCAAGGATGAATGTTTCAGAAGTTACTGCATGACGGATTGTGATTTGTTGACACCATTCATAGGCTTATGGGCTTGACCCATTAGGGTTTTAGGTTTGATCCCTTAAGTATAAATATGGATGTGTGCTAGTCATTTGAAAGTGCTTTTTTGTATATTTAGCGAGTAGGTCGAATATATGCTCGTTGTACTTGTAATCTCTGTTTGAGAGCTCATAAATAAAAAATACTCTCCTGCTGCCCGTGGACGTAGGTTACCTTGACTGAACCACGTAAATATTGTGTCTTTGTATGCTTTTCGTTTCGTGTGTTACCCTCTTTACTTCCTAACAAGGGTCATCAAATCTTAACAAATGGCTTCAGATTTGTTCTGAGCATTGACAAATATCGTTTGGTTTCCCAAACATCTCAATGATCCTCAGTGGTTGTCAAATTGTTTTTGTTGCTGGTGCGTTTAAATCTATAAATGACACCAATATCGAACAATAAATATGTTGTAATTGTTGGTTGATAATGAAAATATGTTGTTGTTTTATATTAGCCTATTAGGTAATATTTTAACATAAATTTCTTGATGTAGCATGTTACAAAAGTGAGATATGTTCTACATGGTGTAGTTGTTGCGAGACGTGCTTTACATCATAAAAACATATATAACGTTTATGATTTTATAGTTAATAGTGATCCCATTAGAATATCTTGAGAATGTTTTGTTTAATTGTGAATTTAAGATACTTTTTCTTACTTTAATTGTTGAAAATTAGATAAACGGATAATAATATGACACACATATAAAGAAAATAAAATAAAATGAAATACAAATTAGAATTAAAATTATTTACTTTTATCATAAAAAAATATAGTTTGATCCGCTAAAAATTAAAACCAATTATAACCTATCATCAGATATTTGTGTTACAACCACATGGCCCATCATTTTCCATAGGACCAACATCATTTGCCTTTTCATCTAAAATCCATTACCATTTAAGGGTCTTCCTTTTTTTGTGTAGATTCTAAACGAATTCAACTAACAACACACATATTTTTGTTTGGACAATTACATTTTAGTTTCAAGGTTTAGGATTTAGGAGTGCGATGGTGTAAAACATATAATATAATGTTCTTTTCATTGAAAAATATAAGTATGTTTTTGTTTTTGAATTAAAATATAAGAACATTTATATTTTAGTTTAGACAAAATTTCATAATTGGACCATGTGGTTTACAAAATATTGTATTTTAAAGACTTTATGAAAAATATCACGTTGCTGCTCCCTATGGTTTCGAAAATTGCAGGAATGATCATTCTAGTGTTAACTTTAACTTTTGAGTAGTTTTTTTTTTCTTCTGAATGATCAAAATGCCTTTGGACCAAATCTGCAACTTGTGTATACCCAAAGGCGAATCTACATTAATCTCAAGGGTGACCATGGACACCCCTAAATTTGGAATTGTTCTTATAAATTATATAGAAAAATTAGAACGGACACCCGTGGGCAACACAAGGTGGACACCTATGATCGAAGAAAAGCAAAAGAAAGATGTTTTAGGAGTTTAATATAGTTAATAGAAACAATATATTTTCTACTGATATCGTAATCTAATCTATTTTCAAACTTTAATAGTAAAATATAAGATAATATGTGAGTTGGAAAAGAAAAAATAAAAGAATAAAAATACATGAAAGCACGCCAATTTATAAACCTCTGTAGTATAAAAAAAAATTCAAACCCTAGTGCCGGCAAAAATGCAAAAACACCTAAAAAACATAATTTCTAAATAATTTGGGTCACCGGAAGTCGATGTCGTCCTCAGCCTACATCCTTCGCTAACCATTCTTTGTTGTAATCGGTAGTCCCGCTCGCTGCAGAATTTCACAATTGACAGTTTCTACTCGGATTTTTGAATATTTCGTCAAAGGCGGCCCGAGAAGAATCAATTGTGATATTTTTGGATTTTCCAGATTTATGCAAAACGTTTATGCCGTGTGTTAAGGGGGAGTTTTGTATGGAAATTTCCGAATTGAGTGCTTTCTCATTCCTTTTCGGTTTTATAATCATTTTTCGATTATAGAAAGGGGGATAGAATTAAATATGAGAATTTGAAAGTTGAATTTTTCATATTACACGGATTTGAAGACCGAAGTGACCTTGAGCAATTGAAGTTTATGAAGTGATTCGATTTGAGATTCGGAAGTGATTTGGGTTTTCCTGGTTCATGATGGGTTTGGACTTAATGAAGATTTTTGGGGTGTGCTTTTATGGTCAAAATTGGGTAATCTTTTGGAGGTTTGGATACTCCTAATTACCTTTTGATGCTTGGTTTGTAAGGTCTCACACTCTAGAACCCGGATTGGAAGGTCATTGAAGAATTGAAGATTTGGAGTTCAATTCTACATTTGTCATGCTTGAGGCTTAGTTCGTAAAGTTGCTCATTTTTGGAAGATTGAAGCGGGTCATCCATTCCTAACTTTGTGGGGGGAAATATTGGGGTGAAAAGTTATTCATGAATGACTTTGTAATGGTTTGACTCTTGTAGATCCACTTGCACATGGGATTGATTCCTTGTGACATGATATATATATATATATATATATATATATATATATATATATATATATATATATATTATATATATATATATATATATATATATATATATATATATATATATATATATATATATATAGAGAGAGAGAGAGAGAGAGAGAGAGACTTGTTAGCACCTCTATATATAGTGGGTTGCATACCACTTGTAGAGTGTGTTTGAGAGATGTAGTTCATAGTGACTAGTGAGTGGGATATTTATGGAGTTCTAGATCTAGTTCCTTTTTTGTACTCATTCATATGATCAAATACATCTTTTATCACCCAAATCACCGTGTTCTTTTAATTTCGCATGCCAAATCAATGTTCATAATTCACTACAATTGGTATCAGAGCGGGTGTTCTTGAAGTTCTCAAGAATTGAACCATGACGACTACATGATTTGAGTGAATCTTCATTATTGGGAGTTCTTCGTGTTTGAGAAAGTTTGTGTTCTAGAAATCAAAATTATTCCTTGATTTGATTCAAAATTCGTGTTTATCTCTCTAGAATACTTATTTGTTTCACTTTCTCTCTCTAGAATTTGGCTCATATTCACTTTCTCTCTTTAGAGATTTCATTCGAAATTCACTTTATCTCTATAAATTTGCAAGTTCTTGTGATCATGGTGTATTTGGCTTATGATTCTTGGATCGTGATGATTGAAGATGTCAAATACAAAGTTAATGAGAAATTTTTTTATGGGTTATTGTTGAAAGGCGGGTTGATTTCATGGGAAACTTTGATTTCTTATGGAGGATTGAAAGATGATCAAGGAAAGTTAATATTTCAACCTCTTAATACGATTGATTGTTTGATTCAAATTTCCACGAATATGTTATCTTGGAGTGCTAATCAAAAGGAAGGAAAAGAAAGAGAATTATTCGATAAGGAATATGTTTCTCTTATTGAAGACCCAAATGATCTTCATGTTCTTATGTTTCTTAAATTTCAAGAAATGGGAATTCAATGTGATTTTGATGAAATTGTGAAAGTTTTTCATTCAATTGGAGTTCAAACCGAAGAATGCTTGAATTCTTGTGATTCGTTTGAAGGAATGGTGTCATATCGAAAGCCTTCAATCCAAGAAGTTCAAATGTATCAAACTCCAAAAGATTTGATTCAAACTTGCAAAGTTGAAGTTGTCAAGAATGAAGTTGTTCTTGAATTCAAATCTTCAAGATCCAAAAAGATGAAAAGGAAGAAAAAGAAGAAAAAGATCAAAAGCAAAAACAATTGGGTTTCTTCACAAAAATCTTCAAAAGTTGTCATGAATCCGAAATCTATAAAGGAAATTTGGATTCCAAAGCAACAATTATCAAGTATTGCAATGAATTTGAATTCAAAACCCAAAAGTGTTGATGATTCTTATGAAGATGATGCTAGATTGTTGAAGAACACGAAGAACGGTTTGTACAACACGCATCGTGGGTGGTACAATGTGAAGATTTGAGATTTTCTTGTTCTAACAAAAGAACCAAGATCTTCAATGATTGATTCATCTTCAATGATAGATTCATGTGTTTCAAACCGAAAAAAAATCATCATGAAGGTGTCTCAAGTTCTCATATGGATTCCGAAAAATTCATGTTGAGATCGAATATGAACGATCAAGGTTTTTCTCAAAACTCGAATTCAATCATTTTTTTAATCGTGTTTTTCGTTTTTTTATTGTTGATCGTTTTGATTCGTTTGGTCTATTTCGATTCAACTCCATTGATGTTCCAATAATTTTTTTTAGATCAAGCTCAATCATTTTTTCTAATCATTTTGATCCAAAAATCAAGCCCAAAACTGAATTAAAATCATTTTGATCCATTTTAATTCATTCAAAAGCCCAAACAAATCTTCGATCAATTAATAATCATTGATTTAAGTCCATATGGACCAAATTTTGTTTGCCTACTGTTCATCGATCAATTGAGCCCAAATCTAATCATAATTCATTTTAACCCAAATCGTATTTTCACTATTCATATATTGATGAATGAGGTGAATAAAAGTCAAAATTTGACTTGTTGTTGATCAATTCATTACTGGTTCGAGATATCGAATAGAAAGAGTTTTGAGAAATCG
The DNA here is from genome assembly GCF_052849685.1 of Lactuca virosa. Taxonomy (NCBI): domain Eukaryota; kingdom Viridiplantae; phylum Streptophyta; class Magnoliopsida; order Asterales; family Asteraceae; genus Lactuca; species Lactuca virosa. Next base: position 416,493,058 of record NC_136430.1, on the reverse strand, counting down.
AACAGGACGGAAAACGCATTTGGAGTCAAACTCGATCTTAATGGCGATTGGTGTAGAGTCCAACTTGAATGTGATCGTCGGAGTCGTTTGAGGATCGAATGTAGTTGATTTTGTTCATTCGTATCCTAGTATTGTTAACTGAAGTTCAATTTTGAGTCACATAATCGAATTGAAATTGGTAGTCGAAATTGTTTTTGATTTTGATTGGCAAAAGCTTAACAAATCGAACGTACTGGGTTTGTGATCTTGGTAGTCGATGTGTGAATGGTTGTTTATAAGTGACCTAAAATCGAATGTTGGGTGTGTATAAGGTGAATGTGAACTTGTCTGATGTAATTTGATTTCTAAGTGTGTTTTGAATTCATTGGAGTGGAAATACATATTGACTATTATTGGGAATGTAAGTCCCTTTGTTGCAAGTCAAAAGTTGGGAATGAAAGTCCCTTCTTGGGATCATTCGCATCGAACTCAACTGGAATTAGGTTGGGATGTTGAAAAAGTTTCGTTTTAGGTACCTGATAAATTCGGCATGAGAAGGTCACGATTGAGGTCGCATATGAGGTCTTCGCTAAGGATTGTATTTTGGGGTTAGAGATCGCAGGCTTTGCGATGGTCAATTGGTTTGGATGTCAAAATTGGTTTCGATGTGTGCAGGCTATTTCGCTTTGGGTTAATTGTTATGGAAGACGAACAAACATCGTTTTGTGGAAATCGATTTAAAGGTCTTCGCTATGGAACGATTTCCTTGAGATCAAATGTAACAACCCAAATTTCCAATAAAATTTTTCATTTTAAATAACCAAAATATTTCCATAAGATATAAAATTTCCAAACAAATTTGTTTTCAAAATCCATAACATCGAATAAATTATTCATAATATCAGAGTGTCCCAAATAAAAACACCAGAGAGTGCATGCCGCGCCATCACATCGGGCCCTTACCCTTAGATCTTGAAGTACTTGAAACAGCCAACAAACTATAAGCTAATGCTTTGTGAGTTCCCCAGAGCATAGCCCACACAATCCACATAATCACATAAACCATACTAGCTATATCAGCTACATAAACTACATAAGCCATGCATATAAATATATAAGGATGCCATGGAAACCCTCCAAGGTCTTACACCGGGTGTCATAGGAACCCCCTCATGGTCTTAGCCCACTGCCATGGGAACCCCCACATGGTCTTAACCAACTGCCATGGAAACCCCCACATGGTCTTAGCCTGGAATGTCATGGGAACCCCCTACATGGTCTTAAATCCAACTGCCTCAGGAACCCCCCTGGGGTCTTCCATGCAAGTATCACAAAGACAGCTAGCATACCACATACCACACAATCAACTAGCATACCACATATAACTAATTGGCATGGGAACCCCCACATGGTCTTCACATAAATACATAATGTATCGATAGCACATACGCAATAATCATCACAACTAGATGAATGGGTCGGCCTTGGTGCCTTCGACCCATTGGTATGGTGAGGTGACTCACCTCAAATACGAACTGTAGCTGACTAGGTCCAAACTCCGAGTATCAGCTCTGCCACCTCCCTAATCATCAACAATTCCTTAGATACAACTCAACCCTTCAAACCCCTTAAAAGTCAACCATGGTCAAGGTCAAAGTCAACGCCCCGAGTTGACCTAACTCGTCAAGTTATCCTTGTAACTCATTGAGTCCATCCTAAAGCCAAAACCGTTATGTTGCGATCCAACTCGTTGTTTTCCTACAACTCGTCGAGTTCCTCTATGTTCCAACAGAATCGGGGTAACTCCAACCCAACTCGCCGAGTTCCCTTGTGAACTCGTCGAGTTCTCCAGTCTTTCAACCTACTTAATGCATTAAGCACTTTTTCTCGAATCCAAAGGTTCCAAACTTCAGATCCCTATCCATAGAGATGCCTAGAAGGGTAAAGTTTCCAACTTTACCCCCAAGGATCATCTAATAAGCTCTAAACCCTAACCATAGTTCCTTTAAGGAAGGTCTTGACCAATTAAGCCTTTAAACTCTCATTTCAACGTCCCAAAACACATATCTGATGTCCAAAGGTGGACAAATCACATAAAGTTTCTATCTTTACGTCCATGCATACTTGTAACACTCTCTAGGGTCCATATTAGGCTTTCTAGTGAACATATTGCATGAATGGGACATAGAGGCCATTAAAGTTAGCAACTTTAAGCCTCAAGATACCATGGAGGGATCAAATCTAGCTTGACAACCCCTAGAATCTATTTCTTTTGGACAAATCAACCCAAGATCCCAAAATCATGCTTAAACTTCAAAAGATGAGATCTAATAAGCTACATGTCAAGGTTATGACCTTAAGCCTCAAAGATGTAGCCCTTGATGTAGAGTTTCTGGATCCAAGTTCACTTCTCCAAGCTTGACACTTCTCTCTTAAAAACCTCCTTCAAAGATCTCAAACAATCACTCAATACTCACAAAACTCAATGAACAAGAGGGGGAGGTGATTCTAGGGTTTTCTTTGGGCAAGGAGGCTGGTAAGGAGGCCAGCCCTAGAGGTTAAGTCCTTTAAATAGGGTACAATGCCCAGAAAATTAGGGTTTTCATCCCCAGCGTCAACTCGTCGAGTTGAGACTCCCCAACTCGTCGAGTTGAGTGCTTAATCTGTGCGTCCAAATAAATTCCTACACGATGAGTTGGAGCTCCCCAACTCCTCGAGTTCCAGTCAAAACCCTAAAATGCTGAAAATTGAATAGTACCTAAACCAAGTGTTACAAATCTCCCCCACTTGAACTAGACTTCGTCCTCGAATTCTGATGATGCAAAAAGATCTGGATAATGCTTTCTCATCTCATCTTCCAGCTCCCAGGTCCATTTGGAGCCTCTTCGGTGCTGCCATTGCACCTTAACTAGCCTCACTTCCTTGTTCCGTATGGCTTTCGTTTTCCGGTCTAAAATTGATGGGTTTTGCGCATTCTAACACTCCTAAGTGTACATGCAACCCTAAATACCTTGGATCTATGTTTTCTCTATTATACATGCAATTATGAACTTTCCAAGGTATTACCCTATCTAGCATACAATACTTGATACTTGGGTAATCAAATGGATAGAATACATACCTTTGTTTGATGTAGCTTGTCTCCATGAAGCTTGAGTGCCTAGTGCCCCAAGTGTGACACCTCAAATGGTTCACACAACACCAAATGCACATGGAATGACTTGAGAGAAATGGAACACTCCTTGAAATCGTCTAGCCCTCATATTCACACATTAGTGCACGATTTCTTGAGCCATGGGATTCTTTTATATGGTGACTATTAGGGTTACACCATGTAACTCATAACTTTACCCATTCCTTATGCTCCATGGATTTTAACCTCCATGGAGTATCCATGGGTCACCCCATGGACTTAGTCCAACATAAGGAATCTTGGATCACAAGCCCACATATATAAGAATGAATGATTTACACAATCAACCCATATATTTAATTAGTCTCCTTTTGATCACTTAATTAATTCCAAATTAATTCTTGATCAATACTAATTAAATAACCTTATTAATATATTAGAACTTATAATATATTAACCAACCTTAAGTGTTATTTCTCTCATTATAGTCTATCCAAATGCATGATGCCATGCAACCCAAATGGACCATGCCGGGTCGGGTCAAGTCTTACCAATTATAGTTATGGACTTAGACATTAATCCAACAGTCTCCCACTTGGATAAGTCTAAAACTATTATTGCGTATGACTTCAGGAACCGATCAGCAATCGTAGCTCTCAAAAGCTTCTGTCGAACTCTGACCTCGTCGATGAACTCTGACCTTTGTCAATGACTTGTCCATTAGATAAGGGATCATATATTCCTCCATTCTAGATATCATATGGACTGAGACATGGATTATCAATCATTCTCTCTGTCCATTTGTTGTTTCCCGATTTTCGATTTATGATGACTGACTGATTGAACAAATCAAATCAGTCCTGGCTTGGCCAAGCACTCACATGTGTCATCGCTAAATCATCGAGGGGCCCACAGATATCGCTTTTATCCCGAAGGTAAAAGGAATGGATAAACTTCGACTCATATAGCTTGTTTTACTACTTGTTGAATCATACACAAAGGCACGTTTTATAACATCGAGTTACCAAATGCGTTTTCGTGCAATCAATGTATAACCAACTCATAGTAACAACTCATATCTCTAGGTTTGAAGAATATAAGATATTATCGTCTCATGATCACTCGTGATAAAATCCATGAAGTGATTCAAATGAGCGCGGGTTGAATCCAATACTCAGAACTTATGAGCACTCATGAGTGTTGTAGCACCACTTTGTCCACCAACTTGGACCTCTACAAAATCATACACCTTTCCTTAGATAGCATGCATGTGTGTCTAAACAATTGAGACTATGATTACGACATCCCTTTTCATAGTTCTGAATATGTTTAGACACACATGCATGCTATCTAAGGAAAGGTGTATGATTTTGATAATGTTTTATCAAAGCATCTCGTATCAGAAATCTGAACTTTGGTAAGGAAGTCAATAAAGTATTGATTTCTAGAAGTCCAACTGATTTCTGAGTACATGTCAAAGCTAGTGGGAGCATAAGTGTTATGCTAATAATCATCATGTTAGTGGGAGCATGATAATTATTGTTAGTGTTGAAAGTTAGCAATGTTAATTATAGAAAACAAAAGTTTCAATTCGTGAGGCTGCAGGGATTGAAAAAGTTGTTTTGCTATAATTAAGGGAGAGGATATACTTCATTTTAGTTCTAAAGGCTTAGATTGAGACCTTAATCATCTTTAGTCAAGAATATATATATGAATTTCATGTTGGATTGGTTCAACTTAAGGAAATTCTATATATTTTCAAATCTATTTAGTGGAAGTGTTTCCTCACCATCATTTTCATGAATCGGAGAGAAACCTTATGACCCTTAGATTTTATGGTGTATGTGTTCTTATCCATGTGAATCGTCAAAACCATAGTCACAAGACAAGGATAATGACAAATCCAAACTCATATGGACTGAACTTATGCAATCTTAACTTCTTGCCACCTGGCAGTACAGGGCCTGCCATTGCTTCCAAGTTGTTATGCAACCAATTGAGAACTTTCAGAACTCCTATGCAAAGCCAACTTTAACTGGAATGGGCATAAAATATGTCAACATGATAGGTTATAAACCTCAAGTCGTGTGCTAGTGAAGAACCTCAGGTTTTATTCTTGATTAGTTCTTGAAATTCTTTTTAGGATCTTTAAGACTCCCACTGTCCTCTTGACATATAAGACTATCTTGCCAAATATTCAAGAGATAGTGCGGATTCTTTATCAAGACAAACACTTCACACAATTGGCCTTAGTTGGTCTTTGTTTAATCCAAAACATCACAACTTACCAACTTCAAATGTACAAGAGTAGGACACTTTTACTCTTACATTTGACAAGTGTTATAAACCTTTCTTTAAGATATGTCAATCAACTTATAGTCTTGGAGTATGACTCTAAGACTTGTTTTGAAACGAAGTATGACTCATCTTCTTGATTTAACCATTTCAACAATTCATGACTCCTCTTCTTAGTCATAAGAATGCACTAAGATGTCCTTAGAAGACCAATTGTGATGTGGTTCTTTAATCATTAAGATGATCACAAAACATGATACTAAAGTACTCTCCCATCTTTTCAGATTTGAGAAACTTTTATCTATCTGCCTAATTTGATTCTTCCCATTCGTTCTGCCATACATTGAGACTTTTCCAATGTTTCAGAATTATACTTAAACTTGTAAGTATAACCATATTTACTAAAATTTAGTAAATCATGACGAATAGTCTTAACGAGCTTTGTGGTGGACTTGACCAGTGCACAAGAATGTGTACTCGATCCCTTTAGTCCTTAACTTGACTCACACATCCATGTGAACAAGTCTTAATTTTCCAATGCTTGAAAGTTCTCATTCATCATACTATTCAACTTGCATGATTCCAAGTTTCTATCCAACTGATGCCTTGGGAATGAGAATCTTTCCTTATTTGGTAAATTATGACACTACCACAAACGAAAGAATCAAGTCCATTTTTTTTCAAATATTGCTATCAATGGAATCATATAAACAACCATTTTTCACAAATGCCACTTGTAAGGATATTTAAAATAAATATAAAATTAAAAACTTTTATTTTATTTCAAAACTTTGCGGAAAAAACTTATCCTTATAGTGCAAATGCATACGGAAAAACTTGTTGTTATCTATTCCTAAGCAATATATCATAACTCCTAAGTAACAGCTTCAAAATTCTGATGCGATCGAAATCCACCTACGCGATCAGAATCAGCATATACTTCCTTTAAGCTTTCTCTCTATTCTTTGATTCTTAAAACATCAACATGTGACCCAGTCACATCATGTAATGAGGATCTTAGAATAGAAACTTAACAGAGTTAGATAATGGGCTCTACCTGAAGTAGAGTCAGACTTATTGACTTTAACATCCTTAGGTAAACTTGGCAGCTTTGCAATCAACGCCCCTTCCTTTGGCAAAATAAACATATGGACCCTTTGGTAATGGGACTATCTCAGACTTAGCCTTTCTCCTTACCATTTGGTCAACCGGGTTGACTATGGCCAATCCCTTTCCATTGGGAAAAGAATGCTTTTTCTGGATTTCCAGTGTCACCATTGTCAATGTCCATAAAGTTTTTGGGAAGTTGATCTTCTAATCAAATTTGCTTTACTATCGTTCCAAATCATTGCTGATTCAGCAGCACCAAGCAAATAGATATGATCATTAAGGTTCATGTCATAGTCTGTTTCATAGTAGTCCCAAAGGAACTCACTATGTGACTTAGAAAGTGATTGAACATCCAACTTTCTCAAGACTTTGACACCCAACTCTCCCAGCTTGTCAATATGTGACTTCATCTCTAAGATGTGATCACACATAGACCTTGCTTGCCATTAGGGCTTGAGTGACCTTGAACTTGTGGGTTAGGGAGAATAATTGGAGGAGGTGGAGGAAGTAAAGTTCCAAGAGATTTGGGAAGATCATAGATGTCTGAACTAGACATCTTTTGGGAGATATTCAAGATAGTTGATCTAAAGTCCTTAATATAACACCCAATATGAAATATTAAGGCTAGGATCCAACAACCTATTTATAACTGGAAGAGGGATGCCGTAATCCGAGTTATAAAATAGTTGAAGGTAGGTAAATGACGATTTACCAATTTCCACCATGAAAAACGAAATAATGTAATTAGGTTTTTAATTGGATTTGAAACTCCTAGATCTTTTGAGATTCATTGAACTTTTCAATGGCATGTTTCAATCTCGAGTGTGCCCTTCAGGTTTTGTGACTGGGATGCCGAGGATCACAAAACAAGGTGTGAAGTAACCATGCAAATATACTTGGTACCCTTAATATTTACCCCTCAATCGATGTGCCGGTTAACCACACGACCTCCACCGATACTATGATAAATATTAAGTTACCCTTTGCCTACTTTGTTAAATCCAGGTTAGTGTGCCGGTTAACCACACACGCTCCACTAACGGTTTAAACAAAGTGCAAAGTGTAATTTCATGGATTAGCACCTTATTCACATTTTCCTAAGTAACTAAGATTGGGAATTTATAAGTGTTTAGTTACTTAGTATTTATCATTAATACTTTTAATGAAGGGAGAATTATAGTCCTTGTCCTACCCGTTCGGCTAACGACCCTCCACCAGTCAAGGAAGCGGTGGGTGAGAGTGGACACCCATTAAACTGCCATTTTATAGGCAGTAACCTTATACCCCCCTTATAGACCGGCTTCGTGAATGAGGCCTACTAACGGTAAGACTGACTTGCTCTTATACATATATTTATTATTAACTTATAATACTATAAAGTATAAGGGTTGAATTTTAACTTTTAAAATTCTAAGGGCTAACTTGGAATTAAAGTATTCATGGGGAAAACTTTACAAATTCCAAAACTTGAGGGCAAGTTTTGAAAATATTCAAAACTAATTAATTCCATAACTTATGTGTTTAAAGTAGTTTTAATTAAAAAAAAAACTCTTCAAGTTCCATAACTTGAGGACAAGTTATGGAAGACTTTAAACTAATAAAAGAATGTAACTTTTCTTTATTTTTGTAACTTATGGAACTAATTAAGGTTACATATTTTATCATTTAATGAAGTGACTCTTGAACCTCCATAACTTGAGGACAAGTTATGGAGTCATAAAACCATTTAATGAGGAGAAGACTCTTCATTTTTGTAACCATTGCAACCTTTTTACGAGTTTTATGAAACTTAAATGTGACTTTTCATATAACTTGAGGACAAGTTACAAAAACACATTTTAGAATCAACTCTTAGATTAAAATGGATTGAAAACACATAATCAATTAACTTTTCTATTAATCTAATAAACTCATATAAACAAAGATAATTCACATCAATTTTTTTTCAAGTAATTAGCATAACTTTTAAACTAATACAATTCGGTTTTTTAGCTAATTTTGCAAGTATAACAAGAAAACAAGCCTTGGCTCTGATACCACTGATGGGTTTTGCGCATTCTAACACTCCTAAGTGTACATGCAACCCTAAATACCTTGGATCTATGTTTTCTCTATTATACATGCAATTATGAACTTTCCAAGGTATTACCCTATCTAGCATACAATACTTGATACTTGGGTAATCAAATGGATAGGATACATACCTTTGTTTGATGTAGCTTGTCTCCATGAAGCTTGAGTGCCTAGTGCCCCAAGTGTGACACCTCAAATGGTTCACACAACACCAAATGCACATGGAATGACTTTAGAGAAATGGAACACTCCTTGAAATCGTCTAGCCCTCATATTCACACATTAGTGCACGATTTCTTGAGCCATGAGATTCTTTTATATGGTGACTATTAGGGTTACACCATGTAACTCATAACTTTACCCATTCCTTATGCTTCATGGATTTTAACCTCCATGGAGTATCCATGGGTCACCCCATGGACTTAGTCCAACATAAGGAATCTTGGATCACAAGCCCACATATATAAAAATGAATGATTTACACAATCAACCCATATATTTAATTAGTCTCCTTTTGATCACTTAATTAATTCCAAATTAATTCTTGATCAATACTAATTAAATAACCTTATTAATATATTAGAACTTATAATATATTAACCAACCTTAAGTGTTATTTCTCTCATTATAGTCTATCCAAATGCATGATGCCATGCAACCCAAATGGACCATGCCGGGTCGGGTCAAGTCTTACCAATTATAGTTATGGACTTAGACATTAATCCAACAAAAATCGCTATTGTTTTCTCCACGTAATTCAGGCTCTCATCAACCTGATTATCATCTTAGGATATGATTGCGGCCTCGTCATGGACACACTTCCAGAGCTGAGACATGTGGAAGGTTTTGTGGATCTGGCTAAGGTCAACCGGTAGATCCAATCGGTAGGGTACCTTGCCCACCGGGCAGAAATCCTGAACGGTCCAATAAACCGGGGCCCTAGCTTGCCCCTCTTCCGAAACCTAATGACACCCTTCCATGGTGACACTTTCAGCAAAACGAAGTCTCCCACCTGAATCTCGAGATCCGAGCGATGCCGATCAGCATAATTTTTATGTCGGCTATGCGCGACCCGCAGCTTGTCGCGCACCCACTGAATCAATTTGGTGGTCATGAGCACCACCTCGGTGCTTTCCATGACTCGGTGCCCAACCTCCCCCAACATACGGGAGTCCTGCACCTCCGACCATACAGCATCTCAAACGTGGGTCGGTCGATACTAGCATGATAACTATTGTTGTATGAAAACTCCGCTAGTGGGAGGTATGTATCCCAACTGTTGGATTAGGTGTCTAAGCCCATAACTATTTTGGTATGTACTTGACCCGATTATGAGCATGATCCTTTTGGGTTACCTTCACCATAGCAACTGATAGGATGGATTAAGGAGGAAAAGGATTGATTATGATTTATTAATATATTATGAGAATAATATATTAAAAGAGAAATCATATTGTTTAATTAATATTAGTCAAGAATTAATTAAGAATTAATTTTGTGGCTAAAAGAGATTAATTAAATAAAGGGGACTGTTATGCAAATCATTGATAGTTGCATAAATGGGCTAATGGACTCCATAGAGTTGGAGTGGACGAAATTTATGGGGAAGCCCATAAGATTTCGTCCAAGGCCTCTAAGGAGGGAGTCCATGGGATGCTTAGGGCCTAAGCAGTCAGATTAGGGTTTCCTGGTTGAAAACCCTAATAGCCTAAGTATAAAAGGAACCCTTGGCAAGCCAAAAACGTCCCTAACCTTCTAAGAGAAACCCTAGGACGTTTTTGGTGCCTCTTTCCTCTTTCTTATTCATCTTTGTTGCTTATGGTGTTTGTGACTCCATTAGAGGTGCAACATTTGAGGCACTAATCTTTCAGAAGTCAAGATCAAGAAGGATTGTGATTGTTATTGCTACATAACAATCAAGGTAATGTTTCTAACCCTAATCTTATGTCAATTTCAATAATAGCATGTTAGATCTATGGTTTATGCTTTGGTATTCAATGTTGTTGTGTTTATAGTAGAAAACCTAGATTAAAGCAATTAGGGTTGCATGTACACCATAAGAATGATGTAATGCTCATAACCCAACAGTGTTATCATAGCCTAGGTCGTTTTTCTAGTTGAATGGATGCAAAAGTGAACTGCCAAAGGATCAAAAAGTCGAATTTTTTGCTGTCTGCGCCGCCGACTCGGCGAGTCTAGGGTGCTGTTGACGGGATTTTCGATTTTTTGAGCAGATTTTGTTAAGGATAATTACCAAAACTCGTTTTTATTGTCTTAAATCGATTTTTTATGTTTGGATTGATTATCCTTATCAAAATTAATGGATTTGGTCAAATATGGATAATATAGGATTATTATAAGTCAAATATTTGGCCTAGTAAGTTTGAAAAGTTTCAATTTACACCCTTTAGGTTTTATAGTTTAAATTTGAACTTAAAAGGTTTTAGTTTTTTAAATTTAAATAGTTAAACCCTAATATTTTTGAAAGGTTTCAAAATTTGTCCTCAAGTTTTGGAATTTAAAATTCAATTAAAAGGTATTAATTTTAAAATATTAAATTCTAGAACCCTAGTATTTTAAAAAGTTCAAATTACACCCTTATGTTTTTATTAATTTAATTAAGAGTTTAATTAAAAGAGATAATTAATAAATCCATAATTATATGATTTAAGATTAATCAAATTAAAAGTTTAATTTATTAAATTGAACCATCTAGTATTTTAAAAGTATAAAATGCACTCTTATACTATATAAAATTAAAAGTTTAATATTATATATGTATGAGTAAACGTCATTCTTACCGTTAGTAGGTCTCATTCACGAAGCTGGTCTATAAGGGGTGTTTAAAGAAACGGCCTGTAAAATGACCGCCATTGGGTATCCACTCTTACCCACCGCACCCTTGACTAGTGGAGGGTCGATAGCCGAACGGGTAGGATAGGACACAACCTTCAATTATAAGTATAATGAAATATGACGTAACTAAACACTTTTATAAATTCCCAAATCTTAGTTACTTTAGGAAAAATGTGAAAATGATGCTATTCCATGAATTTACACTTTGCACCCCTGCCAAGACGTTAGTGGAGCGTGTGTGGTTAACCGGCACACTAATTTGAGTCTAGCGAAGGGGGCAAAGGGTGACTCGATGTTTGTCATAGATCAATGGAGCGTGTGTAGCTAACCGGCACACTAATTAGGTGACTGTAGCATTGGGGCACCAAGTACATTTGCATGGTTATTCACACCTTGTTTGTGATCCTCGGCATCCCAGTCACAAACTTGAAGGGCATAATCGAGATTAAACATGCCATTGAAAAGTTCAATGAATCTCAAAAGATATAGGAGTTTCAATTCATTTAAAACCTAATTTTCAATTTTCGTTTTTCATGGTGGAAATTGGTAAATCGTCATTTACCTACCTTCAAATGTTCTGAATTTGTATTACGGCATCCCACTTCCAAATTGTAGAATATTGTGTTGGATCCTAGCCTCAATATTTTGTTTGGGTGCTATATTGAGGATTTTATCAACTAACTTGAATTTCTCCCGTTTTGTAGATGTCAAAATATAACAACTATGGTCTTTCCAAATCCTTTGGAAAAATCTTTCCACGTGAAGATGATATTCCACGATTGGATTGTGGAAATGGAAATCGTGCTTCACTTCCTCCACCTCCTCCAATAATTCTCCCTGACCCACGTGTTCGAAGACTTGAAAAGTTCAAGGTCACTCAAGCCCTATTGGCAAACAAACATGAAGATGGAAAGTCTGTATGTGCTCATGTCTTGGATATGAAGTTGCATATTGACAGATTGGGAATGTTGGGTGTCGAAGTCGCTAGGAAGTTGGCTGTTGACTTGGTTCTTCAATCACTTCCTGACTCATATAGTGAGTTCATTAGAGAGTACTATATGATGGACCACGACATGACCCTCATTGATTTGACTTATTTGCTTATTGCTGCTGAATCAGAAATGATTTGGCGGACTGGTCAAGCAAATTTGTCTGGTAAATCAATGTCCCAACCTTCTATGGACAATGGCAACATTGGAAGTCCAGAAAAGTTTTCTCTACGCAAGAGAAAGGCTAAGTCTGAGATAGTCCCTTATGCCATTCCCAAAGAGTCTGTGTGTTTCTACTGCCAAGAGAAAGGGCATTGGTTACGAAGCTGCCCTGACTACCTGAGAGATCTAAGAGATGAGAGAGTCAAGATGTATGACTCTGCTTCAGGTAAAATCCACTATCTAACTCTATTAAGTTCATATTTGTAGATTCTTAATACATGATGTGATATGATTACATTTTGATGTTTTGTAGGATCGAAGAAAAGAAAGGAAGGTTAAAGGAAGAGTGAGTTGAGTCTGATCACGAAGAAATGGATTTCGATCGCATAATTCGAAGATCGGAGTTTTGAGCTGCTGTTTAAAGAGTTAGGATAGATTGCTTAGGAATATGTAATAAGCATAGTTTTCATTTGAATTGCGTTGTAAGGACAAGTTTTTTCGCGTTTTATAATAAATGAAATTTTGCGTTTCATCTTATTTATTTATCCTTGCAATGTTATTTGTGAAAATTGATGTTTGTTTATTTCTATTTTTAGAAATATTGAAATGGATATGATTCTTAGTTATGTTATTTGTGGTAGTGTCAGAAATTTACCAAATAAGGAAAGATTCTCATCGCCCAAGTTTCAATTGAACAGAAGCTTGGAATCATGCAACTGGTATTGTATGATGAATGAGAACCTTCGTATTTGGGAAATTAAAACTAATTCCATGTTCACACAAGTATGTGAGTCAAGTAAAGGACTAAAGGATCTAGTACGCGTTGTTGTGCACTAGATCGAGTCCACCACAAAGAACGATAAGAATATTCGTCATGATTTAATAAGAGTTTAGTAAATGTGGTTATGCTTAAAAGATCAAGTATGATTCTGAATCATTGGAAAAGTTTCAATGAATAGCAGAACGAATAAAAAAGAATCAATTAGGCAGAAAGATAAAAGTTTCTCCAATCTGAAAAGATGGGAGAGTACTTAAGTATCGTGTTTTATGATTAACTTAGTGATTATGAAACCGTGTCACAATTGATCATCTAAGGACACCTTAGTACACTAGTATGGCTAAGAAAAGGAATTGGAAATTTTTGAAATGGTTAAATCAAAATGTGAATCATACTTCGTTCCAAAATCAAGTCTTAGAGTAGTACTCCAAGATTGTGATTTGAGTGACATCATCTTAAGAAGGTTTATAACACACTCATCAAAAGTGGACTAGAAATTGTCTTCTCGTTCCTGCACATTTGAAATTGGTAAATTGTGATGTCTTGGGTAAGACAAAGATCAACTAAAACCAATTGTGTGTAGTGTTTTCCTTGATAAGGACCCACACTAACTCTTGAATATTTGTTTTGTCAAGGAATGTTTCTTGACAAGAGAATCTTATATGTCAAGAGGTCAGTGGAAGTCTAAATGATCTTGAAAAGTTTCAAGAACTAATAAAGGGTAAACCTATTGTTAAACACTAGCACACGACTTGAGGTTTGTAACCTATCGTGTTGACACATTCTTGTTTCAGTGCCCATTTCATTTAAAGTTGACTATGCATCTGAGTCCTATGAGTTCTCATTTGAATGCATAAAGGCAAAGCACCTTAATAAATGAAAGTTCATTGATTTGTATGGGTGATCTGCTCAACAACTTGGAAGACATGGTAGGCCCTTGTGCTGCCAGGTGGCAAGAAATCAAGATTGAACAAGTTCAGTTCATATGAGTTTGGATTTGTCACTAACCTTGTCTTGTGACTATGGTTATGACAGATTCACATGGATAGGAACACATACACCATAAAATCTAAGTGTCATAAGGTTTATCTCCTTCATGAAAATGATTGTGAGGAAACGCTTTCACTAGGAAGATTTTAAGGAGATAGCGATTGTGTAAATTGCATTCTCGAATTCGATTATGATTACGACATCCCTCTTCATAGTTTAAATTGTGAGATTTGGCAATTAGTTTGAACAATTAAGACTTCTGTTTGTAAGTTCTGAAATTGTTTAGACACACATATGAGCTATATAAGGAAAGGTGTATGAGTTTGAAAAGCTTAGATAAAGGCTTATCATAGCATCTCGTATCAGAAATATGAAATTTCGTTAAGGAAATCAATAAGTATTGATTTCTAGAAGTCCAGCTGTTTTCTGAGTACATGTCAAAGCTAGTGGGATCATAAGTATTATGCTAGTAAAGTAATAATTATCATGTTAGTGGGAGCATGATTATTATGTTGCAAGTTAGCAATATTAAATTATAGAAAACAAAAGTTTCACTTTGCAAAGTTGCAGGGGTTGAAAGGATGTTTTGCTATAATTAAGGGAGAGAATATTATACTTCATTTCAAATCTAAAAGCTTAGATCGAGAAATTTTAATCAAATTTAGTCAAAGGATATATATGGATGTTATGTTGAAAAGATTCAACATATGGGAATCCTATATATATGGCAATATTATAGCAAGAAACTAGTAAAGTATCACGTTTTTCATGAATTGTATCTCATACGCTTTGGGTATAGGATCGATTGCATATGTTATAATATTCGACTGTTCCAATTTTCCAAATTCCTAGAGCATTAAGAGGAAAAAAGGACCAGGACCAAATGTGACTGAAATTGATTAAACAACTGTCAAGAACAATCTGAGGTTCGCCAAGGATTGGTCACTAGTGGGCAGTTGGAAGTAGAGTATTGGATGGAACATATCGACATTATTATGAATAGATATGATTCTATTTAGAATGAGTTGTCATATGGAAAATATGGAAATGTTTCCATAAATGGGAGTTGGATATCAAGAATCTATGTCTAGATTAGAAACTTTTATGCAAGAAGGATGTTCAAAGGAATGTACTTTGAATGTGAGACTTCATAGAGCACTTTGCAATATTATTGGCAAAGTCTTTGTGGCTGTGCTGTGACATTACGAAAGGATCGTTGCATAAAATCTTAAAATTTAACATATTCTAATAGTGGCAAGAATTTGATATTCTTACACTTGTGATAAGGATTGGGAATTGTGAAATGAGTATCGTTGGAAATGTGTTCAATTGATCTATTTCACAAAGTATGGACCATAGGTAAACATAATGTGCATGCTTGGAGCATGGGACAAATATTGTTATAATTCAAGTAATAAGTTGATTACTCGAAACATTATACAATGAATAATGTGTAACCAATATGGTGACTAAATAAAAGGTGTTTTATTTATACTCACAAGTTTGAGGCCATATTGGATTCGATTATTCTTGTGTTTCACTTTGCATGTTTTGACTTCCCGAATAATAAGATTATTCAAACCATCCACAGTCGATAAATACTTTGGAAGTAGGTATTGAAGCTAGACTGTCGTGAATTGGTTTGTAGACTGTCTAAAGTGTATTAGACATAGCAAAAGTTTTCTACAACGTTCATGAGTGCTTATGAATTAAGATTTGAGCATTGGATTAAACCCACGCTCACTTGAATCACTTCATGGATTTTATCACGAGCGATTAGTGAGACGATAATATCTTATATTCTTGAAACCGAGACATGTGAGTTGTAGTTTTCAAGTCGGTTGCACATTGATAATATGTAAACGCACCAGTAACTTGGTGTTATAAAACATATTATCGTGTGTGATTTGGTGAGTAAGTACAAGCGAGCATTTGAGTCGAAGTTTATCCGTTCCTTTTACCCAATGTGGGATAAAAGCGATATATGTGGGCCCCTCGATGATTTAGTGATGACACCCTAAGCGCTTGGCCAAGCCTGGACTAAGTTGATGTGTGTAATTGTAGTCTGTTGTCAGTCATCGTAAATCGGAAATCGGGAAACAACACATGAACAGAGAGTATGATTAAAATCCATGTCTTAGTTCATACGATATCTAGAATGGAGGAATATATGATCCCTTATCTAAAGGACGCATTACTGATAAGATCATAGTTGACAGCGGATTTTGAAAGCTACGATTGTTGATCAGGTTCTGAAGTCATACCTGTAAAATAGTTATTAGACATATCCAAGTGGGAGACTGTTGGATTAGGTGTCTAAGCCCATAACTATTTTGGTATGTACTTGACCCGATTATGAGCATGGTCCTTTTGGGTTGCCTTCACCATAGCAACTGATAGGATGAATTAAGGAGGAAGAGGATTGATTATGATTTATTAATATATTATGAGAATAATATATTAAAAGAGAAATCATATTGTTTAATTAATATTAGTCAAGAATTAATTAAGAATTAATTTTGTGGCTAAAAGAGATTAATTAAATAAAGGGGACTGTTATTCAAATCATTGATAGTTGCATAAATGGGCTAATGGAATCCATAGAGTTGGAGTGGACGAAATTTATGGGGAAGCCCATAAGATTTCGTCCAAGGCCTCTAAGGAGGGAGTCCATGGGCTGCTTAGGGCCTAAGCAGTCAGATTAGGGTTTCCTGGTTGAAAACCCTAATAGCCTAAGTATAAAAGGAACCCTTGGCAAGCCAAAAACGTCCCTAACCTTCTAAGAGAAACCTACGACATTTTTGGTGCCTCTTTCCTCTTTCTTGTTCATCTTTGTTGCTTATGGTGTTTGTGACTCCATTAGAGGTGCAACATTTGAGGCACTAAGCTTTCAGAAGTCAAGATCAAGAAGGATTGTGATTGTTATTGCTACATAACAATCAAGGTAATGTTCCTAACCCTAATCTTATGTCAATTTCAATAATAGCATGTTAGATCTAGGGTTTATGCTTTGGTATTCAATGTTGTTGTGTTCATTGGAGAAAACCTAGATCAAAGCAATTAGGGTTGCATGTACACCATAAGAATGATGTAATGCTCATAACCAAACACCAACTCCCTCCGAAATCCAATACGTATGCCCGTAGCATATCCCCGAGCGTCTGGATCATCCGCTCGCTTTGGCCGTCTATCTGGGGGTGGTACATAGTGCTGAAGTGTAACTGTGTACCCAGGTCCTCCTGGAACTTCCTCCAGAATCTGGAGGTGAATCGAACATCACGGTCCGAGACCACCGATACTGGCACTCTGTGCCTGACCACCACCTCCCGCACATAGATATTTGCTAATTTCTTAGCAGAAATACTCTCAGAGATCGGAATAAAATGGGCACTCTTCATCAATATATCCACAATGACCCAATTGGAGTCCACGCTCTTCGTTGTCCTCGGTAACTTCGCGATGAAGTCCATGGTGATCTCTTCCCATTTCCACATGGGAATAGGTAGCAGCTGAACTTTTTCGTTGGGTCTCTGATGTTCGGCCTTGACCTTCCTGCAGGTCAAGCACTACTCCACGAACCATGCGATATCCCGTTTCATGCAGGGCCACCAGTAACTTAACCTCAGATCTCTATACATCTTTGTGGCCCCCGGGTGAATAGAGAACTTGGATTTATGTGCCTCCTCCAAGATCTTTTGCCTCACACCCCCGGATACCGGTACCCACACCTGGCCACATTGTGTCAAAAGACCCCCACCATCCCGAACAAATAAGGGAATCTGACCCCGAATCCGCTCTATCTTCCAATTGTCTTTCTTCAAACCCTGCACCTGAGCTTCCTTGATCATATCCAACAATGGAGAAATCACCGTCACCCTCAAACAAACTGACGTGAATATTTAATGCACTAGTTTTTTATTTATAGTTCCTAGTTTATCGCATCTAAACCACACCTTACAGGTAGTGAACCCGATCAAGTATAGTATAGCTTTGATAAGCAAGGGTGTCGAACACAAGGGGAATGGTAGTGAATTAATTTAAAATGTTTGATTATAGGTTACACAAAACACACAAAAGCAGTGAAGAAAGGTTTTATGGAATTAAATCTCAAACAAACAAATAAATAGCAAATCTCGATAAGCTGACCGAAGACAAATCTCTTTAGGTACTTTGGTTTAGACAAATTACATCTTAAAATCATAGACAATTGCACACACATATTTATTTATTCATGTTCACCGATTTCTAAAATGATTAGGTTCATGTTCACTATTACTAATCCTTTAGCAAACAAGTCAATTCAAACAGTGATCAGTTGATTAAACTAACAGGTTTCCTAGTGTTCAGTTCATATCAAGCAAGACTTGTAATAACAGTTAATCAAATTTGTTAATTTAATTAACTCATGTGTGATTGGTCATCACACATGATCACACATTAACTTACTTATTTTCTAGTTAACCCTAGGTTCATGTTCACTAATACTAGGCATACAATCTTGTTTTCACAAAACTATATGATTCAAGCAATTAAGATGATGTTCATACAACTCAATAAACTTGATTATTAATAGAAAATAATTATCAATAACACATAAGGATCCTTTAATAAGCTTAACAAGATAAATTAAACACGAATAAAACAATTCAAATAGCAATTAATCCACAAAATCAAGGGTTCATCTAATCATAAACACAAAGCAAAGGGTTTTAACACCCAAATCAGAAAGTAATTGCATATAGAATCATGTTTGAATGTTAATCTTGGTTGGAAAAACGAACCACATGATTACCGGCATGAATCTGCTCTCCAGTCCTTTAGATCTCCGCTCCTGTCAGCTTAACGGCCTTTCGGCCGCCTTCTAGACCCTCAAAACGGCTTCTTGGGGGTTTATAATCGCAGGAATCAATCTAGGGTTCAAGATATCTCATTAGGGCTAATTTTCGGCTCTATTTATAGTTTTCAGCGTCAACTCGGTGATTTTAGACACCAACTCGACGAGTTCTTCATTAAAACCCTGTATTCCCCAAGTCAGCGTCAAGAATCGCGAAGCTTCTATTCAACTCGACGAGTTCGTTTGGAATCAACATTTTCTCGAAACATGAAAGTCGTCCGAAATTCTTTCTACTTTTCAAAACAATTTGAATCACGTCAATCAGAGTAATGAGTCATGAAATATGCCCAAAACACTGACGAGGGGTCAAGCTGTCCAGCAACATCCTTTTTGCGTCTTTTTAGCTCCTTTCTCGTCCTATTGCATTCCAGCTCCCATTTTAACTGTAATTTAACATTTCAAAGCGTATTATGTATCTTTTAGCTCTAAATAACATAAAACATATTATAAAATAATATGAAAACATCATAAATATATGCATAAAATAGACGTTATCACAAACGCTCTCGATCGAAGCACTTGCCGCCTTGCGGCTCAAAGCATCGGCCACCACGTTGGCCTTCCCTGGATGGTACAAAATATCACAATCGTAATATTTCAGTACATCCAACCATCTCCTCTACCGCATGTTAAGGTTTTGTCGATCCATGAAATACTTCAAACTTTTGTGGTCAGTAAAGATGGTGCACCGAACTCCGTACAAGTAATGCCTCCAAAATTTGAGGGCAAACACCACCGCCCCCAATTCCAGGTCGTGAGTGAGGTAGTTCGCCTCATGAACCTTCAGCTTCCTTGAGGCGTACACGATCACATGCCCCCTCTGCATCAAAATGACACCTAATCCTTTGATAGACGCATCACAATACACCACCAAATCATCCAACCCCTCGGGTAGTGCTAAAATCGGGGCCTCACATAGTCTCTGTCTCAAGGTCTCGAAAGCCGACTGCTGATCCGAGACCCACCGAAACGTCACATTCTTCTTGTTCAAGCGAGTCAAAGGTACCGCAATCTTGGAGAAATCCTGAATAAATCTCTGGTAATACCCCGCTAGGCCCAAGAAGCTACGGATGTCAGATGCATTCTTCGGTATTTCCCATCGCATCACTGCCTCAATCTTGGCTGGATTAACCAAAATACCCTCTTAGTTGATGATGTGCCCCAAAAACTGCACATCATGCAACCAAAAATCACACTTTGAGAACTTGGCATAAAGCTTTTCCGCCCTCAGTGTCTCCACTACTTCCCTCAGATGCTGCTCGTGCTGCTCCTTGGTCTTAGAATTGACCAAGATATCATCGATAAAAACGATCACAGAGTGATCAAACATCGGCCTACACACCCTGTTCATGAGGTCCATGAACGCTGCTGGGGCATTGGTGAGCCCAAATGGCATCACCACAAACTCATAGTGACCGTACCGAGTCCTGCAAGCTGTCTTCGGTATATCCTCATCCCTAATCCTCATCTGATGGTACCCCGACCGAAGATCAATCTTGGAAAACCAAGATGCACGCTGAAGCTGATCGAACAAATCATCGATCCTGGGAAGCGGATAACAGTTTTTCACCGTTAGTTTGTTCAGCTCTCGATAATAGATGCACATCCTGTGTGACCCGTCCTTCTTCTTCACGAACAGGATCGGTGCTCCCACGGAGAGCTGCTCGGACGGATAAACTCTCGGTCTAGCAGCTGCTGAAGCTACGTAGACAGCTCCTACATATTAGGCGGAGCTAGCCGGTATGATTCCTTGGCTATCGGAGTTGCACCCGACACCAAATCAATGCGAAACTCTACCTGCCTCTCCGGAGGCACCCCAGGCAACTCCTCGGGAAAGACATCCCGAAAATTTCGTACAACTGGTACACTGACCAAATCTGTCATGGATTCAACCCTCGTATCTGAGATGTATGCCAAAAAACCCGAACAACCCTGATGGAGAAGTCTGCTAGCCCTCGCAGCTGAACAGAGGGTCGGCCCCCGCGAGGCCCTCTCCCCATGAATAACCAGTTGTCCCCCACTTGGGGTTCAAACCCACACCGGTTGGCGCTCGCAATCTATCATGGCCCCATTGGCCCCACCAGTCCATCCCGACGATCACCTTCAGTCCTCGCAGCGGTATCGGAACCAGATCGACACGAAACCTCTCCCCAAACACATTTAGGACACAGTCCCGATATACCCTCGCAACACTCACAGTGCGGCCATCCGCAATCTCAACCTCAAGAGGGGAATCCAAAGTCCCCGGAGCATCCCTCAACTTCTTGTTGAGTGCAAGAGATACAAACGATCGGGTACCTCCCGAATCGAAAAGAACATGAGTCTAAATACCATTGACCAAAAAGGTCCCTATACAGAAGCACATATATACATAAACATAACAAATTAATATCAAGCCGGAAAATAAATTACGTACCAGCCACGACGTCTGGTGCTGCCCGAGCCTCCTCGGTAGTCAACTGAAATGTGCGCCTCTTCACCACAGGAGCATCCGCCTTGGCAGGGAGGCCATCACTGATCCTCATTGTGGCGGGCGCAGGCGCCGCCACCACTCCTCCCCCTCCCTGCAACCTCGGACAATCGGCTTTTTTATGGTTGGTTTGGTTGTAGTGGAAACCAATCAAGCCCTTCTTGGGGCAGTCCCTGCTCACGTGTCCTGGATGACCACATGTATAACATACCGGGCCCGCCACCCAACAAACTCCACTGTGCGACCTCCCACATTTCGCACACCGGTCATGGCCCTGCTGGCCCCTACCAGAAGAATCCGAGGTCTTAGGCTTTTTAGCCTGACCTACAACTGTCTGAGCTTGCTCTGGCTTCCGCTCAGGGGCGGCTCAACCAGTTTGAGGGCTCTAAGCGAACCAAAAATTTGAGGCCCTTTGGCATTTACTATACTTGTTGCATTTTCCTTTTCTTTTCTAAAGCCCCTGATGTGTATTTTCTCTTAGACAAGATTATTAATTATTTATAATAGCAATGAAAAATCACCAATACAACTACTAATGAACAAAAACTAAACTTGCAGTAATAAATTATGGATTAATAAATATACCTGCTGCCTTGAGAATAGAAGATAAGGGAAAGCTCAAAACTGGAACACTCAACTTTGTTCCAACCTTGTCTATATTCCGTAATAAAAACAAATATAAAAGTGAAGGTTGTTTTTTTTTTCTATTTAAACTTGCATTGTTTTAATTAAAAGGAGAACTTACCTATAATTGAAGGGAACTCAAACTTACAGGATTATTTTAACTCAAATCTATACATAACTCAATACATAAATCAATGAAAAAGCCACATAGAAATCAATCAATAACCAACATTTCTTAGCTCCAGTGCTTAGGTGTGATGTAAAAAATAAAGGAACTCAAGTTGCATGATATTATAATTAAAAAGGGAAACATAAAAATCAAGAAGCAAGCCAGCAACGCAAAAACTGAGTGGAAATACTAACTCAAAAAACAAAAATCAAACAGAAACAAAGAAATCGAGTATTAATCAACGAACAAAGAACAATGAAAAATCAGATAATGGAAAAAATCAACCCTAATAGATAATCAAATAATGGAAAAATCAAGTGAAAACACTGACTACACATACCTTGAATCAGTTGAATGAATCATCAAGATTTTTCAACAATGGAGAATCAAAGAAATTCATAAGAAAATCCAAGAACGGAAAAGGAAGAAGAACAATGAAGGTATTTCAACAATTAGCAGTTCATGTAGATTTTCACTGTCCAGGAACCGAGATTGGAGAAGCCTAAATCGATATAATCAGTCAATCGACGACATCGATAATGGAGAAGAAAGGAAGAAGAACAGAAGTCAGATCGTCGCTTCTGATTTTTGAGGAGGCGTGCGTAGTAATCACCGAATGGAGTTTGAGAAGAGAAGTATGGACATTGAGGTATTTGGTTAAATGAGGCCCTTTAGAAAATGGGGCCCTAAGCCCTAACTTAACTTAATATGACATAGAGCCGGCCCTGCTTCCGCTTGGTGCGGAACTCCAACTCCATCTCCCGCTCCCGGGCCATCTCCACCATCTCATTTAGGGTTTTGCACCCTGAAAAGCTCACGAACTCATGGGGTATCATCCCTCAGCATGGAATGATACCTCGTCCTCCTCATATCCTCATCCGCAGCATACTGCGGAATCAATAACGCTCGTTCCCAAAACTTGGTGATGATCTCCGCCATAGTCTCGGTGGTCTGCTGTAGCTCCTGAAACTCCCTTACTAGACGTTTCACCTCAATGGATGGTGCAAACTCCAAGTCAAAACGCCTGACAAACTCCTCCCATGACATCTCAGCCACTCCAGCTAATCCAACCTGGCTGTTTACCTCCCCCCACCAGTCCATGGCTCGGCCCCTCAACATACACGAAGCAAACCCCACTTTTCCCACCTCGGGGCAAGAGCTCGTGCGTTGGGCGTTCTCCATGTTTTCCATCCAGCGTCAACTAACTACGGGGTCCCTAACCCCGAAGAACTCAGGCGCCCCACACGCCTTGAACTCCTAGAACGAGGGAGTTCGGGCCCCGACCTGACCCGTAACAATCTCGGCTCGGAAAGGCCTGAGCCGCTCCTCCATGATCTCCATCATCCCTTCCTTCACTGTCCCGAAACTCACTAGGGTAGCGTCAAGGATGCCCCTCGTAACCTCGGTTGCGATAAATTCGCGCAGCCTCTCGTCAACGGGCTCTGTAGCATAGCCCGACCCAGAGCCAGATCCTGATCCCCCTGATCTGTGACATGTCACCACCATTCTGGTCTGAAATACCATAAGACAAAATGATCAAGATATTAAAAAAAAAGTGGATCCTTCCACACCGGTTCTCCTTAGAGTTTCTAGATCTAACATTAGTTCGGGTACAGGTCCTGTGCTTTCAGTAGTACGGGCCCAATACTACCTTCCACACCTACATGTACCTTCCCCAAGGCTCTACCTGATAACTCTAATTTGTCCCAGAACAAAACATATCTGACAAACTGCTGCATAACTTAAATCCTAGGCTACCCTATGATTGGCTCCATTCCCATCAAACTCGAACTCAAATCAATCATAACGGGTTGCCTTATGCATGCAAATTATACACAGAACAGGATCAAATAGACTGTCGAATAACAAACTCTACCCTAGGACCACAACCAAACAAGGAACATGAAATAAGGCCAAATCAATTATTCTAAGGCTATAAGATCCTAACCGTATACATTTTTTAAAGCATACACATAGCAAAAATCCATCCGATGATCACATTCCAAATATTAATATAACATGGCTAACATATTGGGGAAAACACTTACTTGAGCTCGACCGATTACGCGCATTGCACTCTCTCTTTTTCTTACAATTAATCAGTTTTAAGAAGTTTTTAACTTTGATTTTGAAAAACAGTTTTACCATTTCCTCAGTTTGAGTTCTGACACACTCGGAAGTATGCATGAATCCCTCAAACCAAGGCTCTGATACCAACTTGTAATAGCCCAAATTTCCAATAAATTTTTTCATTTTAAATAACCAAAACATTTCCATGAGATATAAAATTTTCAAACACATTTGTTTTCAAAATCCATAACATTGGATAAATTATTCATAATATCAGAGTGTCCCAAATAAAAACGCCAGAGAGTGCATGCCGCGCCATCACGCCGGGCCCTTGCCCTTAGATCCTGAAGTACTTGAAACAACCAACAAACTGTAAGCTAATACTTAGTGAGTTCCCCAGAGCATACCCCCACACAATCACATAATCACATAAACCATACTAGCTATATCAGCTACATAAACCACGTAAGCCATGCATATAATCATATAAGGATGCCATGGAAACCCTCCAAGGTCTTACACCGGGTGTCATAGTGTAACACCGTAAATTTCCAAACAAATTTTTCATTTTAAAATCATATAATTCTCATAACGCATTTCACAAAATCTCATTTCTTTAATTTACAAAATGCATCTCCATAATTGTTTGATTAATAATCCAGGATCCTCAAAGCATAACTCTTTCTCTGGTGTGTACAATCGAGCCGGTGCCTTCCCACAATCCTGAGAAAAACCTAAAACACATAACACATAACACGGTAAGAATGAAGCTTAGTGAGTTCCTCAAAATACCACACACATTACATTATCCACTCGAGGCTAGCTCAATACGACCCTCCGGTCAATGTGTCTCAGTGGAGACCCTCTGGTCCCACAACTCGGGTGGACCCTCCGGCCCTAACTCAATAAGCTCATAATAATAATACTCAACATAAATCAGAAAGACATAATGTAGAATATCGCAATACACAGATAAGCACATAAGACATATCATTCACACAAAGATACCACTCATGGTAAGTATAGTGAGAAGACTCACCTCGGATGATGAACAACCCCTATAAACGCTGTTGCTACGCACCGGCCACTAACTCTGTTCCAAACCCACAATTATCCTAATTAGGAACTAAGTCCAAACTCTCACTCATTAGGTCTAAAGGTAGTCCACTAACCAGCCCATCAATGACCTAAAACTCATTGGGCCCACCAAGGCCCAATAATAAATAGGCTCTCCCCGAGGCCCAATTCTCAAATCTGAAAGGCAAGCCCAACTCAAGGGCCCAAAGCACATATATGTATTCCTCTGGTCCAAAACTCTATTGCAACAAGCCCAAACTCCAGGCCCAACACTCAAGGCCCAAAATGAGACTTAGCCTAAAAGTCCTCAGTGAGGTTACGCGGGTCGTACCTCCCTTGGTACGCTCAGCGTACTTCCAATTTAGATTTGGCCATCGGGGTCACTGGGGCAGTAGGCGGGGCATACAGGAATTACGCTCAACATACTCCCCAGATTCACTCTTTATACTCACTTGGTCTTAATCAATTAAGACATTACCTCAAATCCCAGATCTGGACTCCCTAATGGAACTTACTCCATAAAGTCAGTGACTTTAAGCCTTTGCATAACTGAAATGCTCACAAACACCTAAAACACTCACTCCCTTATCTCAAAAACCTCATAACTCATGCATGGCTTGATTCCAACGACCAAGATTGGATTTTTGTGACATTACACTACTAATCACACTCAAAGGGGGTTGATCATAGTCTCTGGAGCTCAATATCTCATAAAGTCTCCACCTTTTGGGACAAAAACCCTAAAATACTCTAATATGATGCTCCAAGGCCTGTACTTCTCACTCCTTCTTCTCCAAAGCTCATTCTTTACTCCAAGAACACACCAAAATCACTTAAGGCTCTCAAATGCACTCACAAGCTCCATGAACGAAGGATTAGGGTTTTAGAGGGTTTATTGACTGAGGATGGTGGCCAGGAATGAGGCCATCTCATTATTTATATATTGACACATCCAAAGTTAGGGTTTCCACTCTGTGCCTAGTACACCCAGCGTACCCTTTGGTACGTACAACGTACTAGGTGGCTCCGCTTAAAAATCACGCACATGAGTACGCTAAGCGTACACATATGTACGCCCAGCGTACTCAGCTGCCACCTTTCTCAAATAAGGGACTTATCCTGCCACAACTTTAAACTTCCATCGCTTCCTCGATATAACCTCGATTCCCATGAACCTTATACCCACGGAAAGGTGACGAGATGCCCTACGCTTCTGGCAACTCGTCACAACCCCGAGACTTCCTCATGCCCGGTTTGCAGCCCACGAACCCTAATCACGGACGATCCAAAACGGGATGTTACACATAGAAACCCCCTCATGGTCTTAGCCCACTGCCATGGGAACCCCCACATGGTCTTAAGTAACTGCCATGGGAACCTCCACATGGTCTTAACCAACTGCCATGGGACCCCCCCCCACATGGTTTTAACCAACTGCCATGGGAACCCCTGTTGGATAAGGTGTCTAAGTCCATAACTATTTCTGGTATGTACTTGACCCGACCCGGCATGGTCCATTTGGGTTGCATGGCACCATGCAATTGGATAAACTAAAATGAGAGAAATAACACTTATGGTTTATTAATATATTATAAGTTCTAATATATTAATAATATTATTTAATTAGTTTGATCAAGAATTAATTTAGAATTAATTAAGTGATCAAAAGATAACTAATTAAATATATGGGTAGATTATGTAAATCTTCCATATCTTATATAGTGGGCTAAGAGGCTCCATGGATTATCAAGTTGGGTTCCACCCATAGGATGCTCCATGGGAGTTACAAACCCATGGGTCATGGAAATGAAGAGTCATGACACATTAGGGTTTACATGGTGTAACCCTAGATGTGTCAACACTATATAAGAAACCCATTCTCCACCAAAATCGGACACACATAAGAAACAAGAGGGCTAGAGCCGATTTTGCAAGTGTAAGATTCTCTCAAAGTTTACTCCTTTGTATTTGGTGTTGTGTGAAGCATTTGAGGCGTCACACTTGGGGTGCTAGGCTCACAAGGTTTCAAGGATCATAATCAACAACAAGGTAAGTTATTCTATCTTTCATTCAAGTTAAAAATGTTCCCCATGTATGCTAGATAGGAATATAACCTTGGAATTCAACTTTGCATGATTATTAGACAAACATAGATCCAAGGTTATTAGGGTTGCATGTACACTTAGGAAGTGTTAGAATGCTCAAAACCCATCAGTGGTATCAGAGCCTAGGTTTGTTTGTTGTTTTTTTTTGTGTGCAAACAGCTTGGAAAAAAAAATCGTTAAATTACAAGTTTTTTTTTTAAGTGTAATTTTTGATTCTTGAAAGTGTTCATATTCATGTTCTTGAACTTATGAAGATTAGATGATCATAGGAATTGTTTGTAACCTTCATGGTAGTTTAATTCATGATCATAATGTGTTTTAATGGAGTCCATAACTTGTCCTCAAGTTATGGAAAACCAAAAGTCTCACTTTTTTTAAAGCCATTAAAAGAACACAAGAGTTATAAAAATGAAGAGTCTTCATTTTTATTACTCAATTAATTCATAAGTTATAAGAAATTAAAAGTTTTGGAAGTTTACAAAACTTGCCCTCAAGTTTTGGAACATGTAAAGTCTTGATTAAAACTTTAGTTCCAACCCTTAGAATTTTAAAAGTTAAAATTCAACCCTTATACTTTATAATATTATAAGTTACTAATATATATATGTATAACATCAAGTCGTCTTACTGCTAGTACGCCTCATTCACGAAGCCGGTCTATAAGGGGGGTATAAGGTTGTTGCCTATAAAATGGCAACTTAATGGGTGTCCACTCTCACCCACCGCTTCCTTGATCGGTGGAGGGTCGTTAGCCGAACGGGTAGGACAAGGACTTATAAATTCTCATTAAAAGTATGATGAATATTATAAAGTAACTAAATGCTTTTATTAAATTCTCAATCTTAGTTACTTTAGGAAAATGTGAATAAGGTGCTAATCCATGAAATTACACTTTACACTTTGTTTAAGTCGTTAGTGGAGCTCGTGTGGTTAACCGGCACACTAACTTGGACTTAACAAGGTAGGTAAAGGGTGACTTAAAGTTTATTATAGGTCGGTGGAGCTCGTGTGGTTAACCGGCACATCGATTGAGTAATAAACATTGAGTGCACCAAGTGATCTGCATGGTTACTTCACACCTCGTTTTGTGATCCTCGGTATCCCAGTCACAAAACTTGGAGGGCACACTCGAGATTGAAACATGCCTTTGAAAAGTTCATTGAATCTCAAAAGAATCTAGGAATTTCTAAGAACCAATTAAAAACCTAATATTTATATTTCGTTTTTCATGGTGGAAATTGGTGAATCGTCATTCACCTACCTTTCAAATATGTTATAGCTTGGATTACGGCATACCTCTTCTAAGTTATAATATATTGTGATTGGATCCTAGCCTTAATATTACATTTGGGTGTTTTATTAGGGACTCTCTTAATATCTAAACTAATCTTGTTCTCTTCTTTCAGATGTCTTCAAACAATGCTGCTTCTGGCTCTAATCCTAATGGCTCCTTTACCCTTATGAACTTGTGTGGGAAAGTCACTTTTGATGGATCCAACTTCAATGAATGGATCAGAAACATCAGGATGATTACCCGCTACGAGGACAAAGAATATGTCCTTGACAAGGAGTTTAAGGAGATTGATGAGACCACTACAACTCCCCAGGAGATCGCTGACTTCCGGGCACATGAAAGGGATGCTACAAAAGTGGCATGCATCATGTTGGCCACCATGACAGCGGAACTCCAAAAGTCCTATGAGGACTTCTACCCTTTTGAAATGCACCAAGATCTGATGGAAAGATACCATCAAAGTGCACGACAAGAGAGGTATGAAATCATATGCTCTATCATAACAACCATGATGAAGGACGGAGAATCCGTCACGAGCCACATGCAGAAAATGCAAAGGTATGTGGATCGGTTGCTGAAGCTTAATGTGAACTTCCCTGAGGAGCTTGCAATAGATATCATTTTGCACTCCTTACCATCGTGCTATGATCAATTCCGCATGACATATCACATGAATAAGGAAGAGGTCACACTCAGCAAACTTCAGGGACTCCTCAAGACCGCAGAAACAGGTCTTAAGGGTAAGTCGGTTGTTAACACTCCTACTCCAAACTCTGCCCCGGTTTTGGCAATCGGGAAAGGTAGAGGGAAGAAGAGGAAGAGCTCTTCGAAGGGTACCAAGGCTAGGACCCTTGATGGCTCTTCTTCAAGTGGAACCAAGAAAGGTTTTGTCACTCCTTCTTCTGACCCTAAAGAGGCTGAATGCTTCTATTGCCATGAAAAGTCACATTGGAAGCGGAACTGCCCAAAGTACCAGCAAGATGTGAAGGATGGGAAAGTTAAACCCAAACATGCAGGTATTTACACTATCTTATCTAATAACTCACCCCATTCTAACTCTTGGGTCCTTGATACCGGTTGTGGTATTCATATATGTTCTGATTTGCAGGGACTAAGAAGAAGTGAGAATGTGGAGCATGGAAGAATAAACTTAATCATGGGGAATAGGAAAGCTTTACCTGTCACCAAGATTGGAGTTTATATTTTATCGCTAAGTAGTGGGTTTAGTTTAGATTTGAATAAATGTTGTTATTCGCCAGAAATGGCAAGAAATATTATTTCCTTTCATGCATTGTATAAACAAGGTTTCACCTTTTCATTTGATAATGAAGTTGGTTCGATCAATGCTTTCTTTAATAATGTTCTTTATTTTAAAGCATTACCTTGTGATGGTGTGTATGAAACTGTATCTGTGGTTGATAACTTAGGAAATAATGTATTGTGTATTGATTCTGTTAATGATAATAACTTGGATAAAGCATCATTATGGCATTGTCGTCTTGGACATATAAGCAAGAAACGCATAGGCCAACTCCAAAAGGATGGAGTATTGGAGTCATTTGACCTAAAGTCAGATGATAGTTGCGAATCATGCTTACTTGGAAAAATGACAAAGTCACCCTTCACAGGTTCTTGTGAGAGGGGTGAAGGTTTGTTGGATCTTATACACACGGATGTGTGTGGGCCCTTCAAACATGCCACAAGGGATGCTAATCGTTATTATTTGACTTTTACTGATGATTACAGTAGATATGGATATGTCTACTTAATCAAGCATAAGTCAGAGACTTTTGAGAGGTTTAAAGAGTTTAAACAGGAAGTCGAGAATCAATTGGGCAGGAACATTAAGATGCTTCGATCCGATCAAGGTGGTGAGTATCTTAGTTCAGAGTTCCTCGACTATCTTAGGGAATGTGGGATTGTCTCACAATTGACACCTCCCATGACACCGCAGTTGAATGGTGTAGCTGAGAGGCGTAATCGAACCTTGTTGGATATGGTTCGTTCCATGATGAGTCGAGCTTCACTACCAATCTCATTTTGGGGGTATGCCTTAGAGACTGCCGCCCATATCCTTAATCTAGTTCCCACAAAGAAAGTTGCCAAAACTCCTCATGAGATGTGGACTGGTAAAGTACCCAAACTAGACCACATTAAGATTTGGGGTTGTGAGGCTTTCGTGAGACGCGAGACTCATGATAAGCTCGAACCTCGAAGTGAGAGGTGTATTTTCATCGGCTACCCACAGAAATCCTTTGGTTACCTCTTCTACAGACCTAGTGAGAATGTGGTCTTTGTAGCTAGGAGGGATTTCTTTCGAGAGAGAGAGAGTTCATAAGCTAAGGAGACAGTGGGAGGCAAGTTGACCTTGAAGAAATTCAAGAGTTAAGTGGTGAAGGAACTTCAAACCCTAGCACTCAACTTGAGGAGGAAACTTCTGTTGAGCCAATTGACAAGTCTGTACCTCTGAGGCGTTCCATAAGGGTTAGGAATGCACCTGAGCATTACTATGGATTCCATATTACTGCGGAAGGTGATACACTTATCAGTGATGAGACACTAATAGGTCTGGATTAACCTAACAGTTACGCGGAAGCCATGGCAGGCCCTGAGTCAGCCAAGTGGAAAGAGGCAATGGACAGCGAGATACAGTCCATGTATGACAATCAAGTTTGGAACTTGGTTGAGAATGTACCAGGTCGTAAAACTGTAGGGTGCAAATGGATCTTCAAGAAGAAGACCGACATGGATGGTAATGTACACACTTATAAGGCACGACTGGTTGCAAAGGGTTTCTCACAAACTCCGGGAGTTGATTATGATGAGACCTTTTCTCCAGTGGCCAAAATTAAGTCTATTAGGGTTCTGTTAGCCATAGCTGCATTTCATGACTATGAAATATGGCAAATGGATGTCAAAACCGCTTTCCTTAATGGAAAGTTGGCTGAGGATGTTTACATGAGTCAGCCAGAGGGTTTTGTCAACACAGAGTACCCTAATAGAGTGTGTAAGCTTGAGAAATCCATTTATGGGTTAAAGCAAGCACCTCGTAGATGGAATCTTTGCTTTGATGAGAAAGTCAAAGAATTTGGCTTTTCTAGGAGTGAAGATGAATCTTGTGTATATGTCAAGGCTAGTGGGAGTATAGTTAGCTTTTTGGTATTGTATGTGGATGACATACTACTCATAGGAAATGACATCCCAACTCTGCAGGAAGTTAAGTCCTGGCTTGGGAAGTGTTTCTCTATGAAGGACCTAGGAGAAGCTGCCTATATTCTAGGGATAAGGATCTTGAGAGACCGGAGTAAAAGACTAATTGGACTTAGTCAGAGTACTTACTTGGATACGGTGTTGAAGAGATTCGGCATGCAGGACTCCAAGAAAGGAGAGTTACCCATCCAGAGTAATGCCAGATTGAGTAAGACACAAAGCCCTAGTACTGAGGCTGAGATAGCAGAAATGAGTCGAATACCTTATGCTTCGGCTGTAGGATCGATCATGTATGCTATGACGTGTACTCGACCTGATGTAGCCTTTGCTTTGAGCATGGTTAGCAGGTATCAGGGGAACCCTAGCAAGGCACACTGGACTGCAGTAAAGAATATCCTCAAGTACCTACGGAGGACTAAGGACTGGGTCCTTACCCTCGGTGGGAGTGAAGACTTGAGAGTTGTAGGGTATAGTGATGCTAGCTTTCAGACTGATAGGGATAATTTCCGCTCTCAGTCAGGCTGGGTCTTTACCTTAAATGGAGGAGCAATTTCTTGAAAGAGTTCCAAGCAAGAGACAGTGGTTGATTCAACTTGCGAATCAGAGTATATAGCAGCTAGCGAGGCAGCAAAGGAGGCGATATGGCTGAAGAACTTCATTGGAGACCTTGGAGTTGTACCAGCTATTAAAGAGCCAATGGAAATTTTCTGTGATAGTGAAAGTGCAGTTGCCTTAGCCAAGGAACCAAGGGATCACGGGAGATCCAGACACATCGACAGAAAATACCATTTCATCAGACATCGAATAGAAGAAGGACTCCTCGTGGCAAAGAGGGTATCATCGGATGAGAATCCAGCAGATCCCCTCACGAAGGGACTGACTCGGGTTAAGCATCTCCAGCATGCTCAGAGCATAGGGCTGAAGGATGATATTAGATTTAGTAGTTAGATAACCTTGAAATTTGTAAAGTGTAATTGACATTAGATGATGAATAAAAGGTGTTTTATTTATGAGTAAAGTGTTGATATCTCTTGTCGATCGTTTACTATATTTCTTTTGCATGTTTTGACTTCCAGAATAATTATGTTTGGTATATCATATTATTCGAACCTCCACAGTCGGTCATATGTCGGAAGTAGGTATGAATCAAGACTGTCATGATTGGTTGCAGAGGTCTAAGTTGTTGGACATGGCTACAACACTCATGAGTGCTCATAAGTTCTGAGCATTGGACTCAACCCACGCTCACTGGAATCACTTCATGGAATTTATCTCGAGTGATCGTGAGACGGTAATATCATATAAGTCTTCAAACCTAGAGATATGATTTGTTACTTATGAGTTGGTTATGCATTGATTGTACGTTAACGCATTGGTAACTCGATGTTATAAAACGTGCTTTTGTGTATAATTCAATGAGTGGTAGAACAAACATATGATTCGAAGTTTATCTGTTCCTTCTTGGATTAGAAGCTGATATCTGGGCCCCTCGATGATTTTGTTTTGACCTATGTACCGGGCCCGGTCAGAACTAAGTTGATGTGTTCAATTAAGTTCTTTGTCAAACAAATCGGAAATCGGGAAACAAACTGCTGGACAATAAGTAAGACATTGTTCCATGTATTTGTCCGGCTGATATCTAGAACAGAGGATTATATGATCACTTATCTTAAATGGCGTATCATCATCTTCTCAGTTCCGAGAGACCTTGAAAGAGCTACGATTGCGGATCGATTCCTGAAGTATTGCAGTTATAGTTATTAGACTTATCCAAGTGGGAGACTGTTGGATAAGGTGTCTAAGTCCATAACTATTTCTGGTATGTACTTGACCCGACCCGGCATGGTCCATTTGGGTTGCATGGCACCATGCAATTGGATAAACTAAAATGAGAGAAATAACACTTATGGTTTATTAATATATTATAAGTTCTAATATATTAATAATATTATTTAATTAGTTTGATTAAGAATTAATTTAGAATTAATTAAGTGATCAAAAGATAACTAATTAAATATATGGGTAGATTATGTAAATCTTCCATATCTTATATAGTGGGCTAAGAGGCTCCATGGATTATCAAGTTGGGTTCCACCCATAGGATGCTCCATGGGAGTTACAAACCCATGGGTCATGGAAATGAAGAGTCATGACACATTAGGGTTTACATGGTGTAACCCTAGATGTGTCAACACTATATAAGAAACCCATTCTCCACCAAAATCGGACACACATTAGAAACAAGAGGGCTAGAGCCGATTTTGCAAGTGTAAGATTCTCTCAAAGTTTACTCCTTTGTATTTGGTGTTGTGTGAAGCATTTGAGGCATCACACTTGGGGTGCTAGGCTCACAAGGTTTCAAGGATCATAATCAACAACAAGGTAAGTTATTCTATCTTTCATTCAAGTTAAAAATGTTCCCCATGTATGCTAGATAGGAATATAACCTTGGAATTCAACTTTGCATGATTATTAGACAAACATAGATCCAAGGTTATTAGGGTTGCATGTACACTTAGGAAGTGTTAGAATGCTCAAAACCCATCAACCCCTACATGGACTTAGCCTGGAATGCCATGGGAACCCCCTACATGGTCTTAAATCCAACTGCCTCGGGAACCCCCCGGGGTCTTCCATGCAAGTATCACAAAGACAGCTAGCATACCACATACCACACAATCAACTAACATATTACATATAACTAATTGCCATGGGAACCCCCGCATGGTCTTCACATAAATACATAATGTATCGATAGCACATCAACAATAATCATCACAACTAGATGAATGGGCCGGCCTTGGTGTCTTCGACCCATTGGTATGGTGAGGAGACTCACCTCAAATACGAACTGTAGCTGAGTAGGTCCAAACTCTAAGTATCAGCTCTGCCACCTCCCTAATCATCAACAATTCCTTAGATACAACTCAACCCTTCAAACGCCTTAAAAGTCAACCCTGGTCAAGGTCAAAGTCAAGATCAAAGTCAACGCTCCGAGTTGACCTAACTCGTCGAGTTATCCTTGTAACTCGTCGAGTCCATCCTAAATCCAGAACCGCCATGTTGCGATCCAACTCGTCGAGTTTTCCTATAACTTGTCGAGTTCCTGTGTGTTCCAACAGAATCGGGGTAACCCCAACCCAACTTGCCGAGTTCCCTTGTGAACTCGCCGAGTTCCCTTGTGAACTCGCTGAGTTCCCTTGTGAACTCGTCGAGTTCTCCAGTCTGTCAACCCACTAAATGCATTAAGCCCTTTTTCTCGAATCCAAAGGTTCCAAACTTCAGATCCCTATCCATAGAGATGCCTAGAAGGATAAAGTTTCCAACTTTACCCCCAAGGATCATCTAATAAGCTCTAAACCCTAATTCTAGTTCCTTTAAGGAAGGTCTTGACCCATTAAGCCCTTAAACTCTCATTTCAACATCCCAAAACACAGATATGATATCCAAAGGTGGACAAATCGCGTAAAGTTTCTATCTCTACATCCATGCATACTTATAACACTCTATAGGGTCCATATTAGGACTTCTAATGAACATATTGCATGAATGGGACATGGAGGCCATTAAAGTTCGCAACTTTAAGTCTCAAGATACCATGGAGGGGTCAGATCTAGCTTGACAACCCCTGGAATGTATTTCTTTTGGACAACTCAACCCAAGATCCCAAAATCATGCTTAAACTTCAAAATATGAGATCTAATAAGCTACATGTCAAGGTTATGACCTTATACCTCAAAGATGTAACCCTTGATGTAGAGTTTCTGGATCCAAGTTCACTCCTCCAAGCTTGACACTTCTCTCTTCAAAACCTCCTTCAAAGATCTCAAACAATCACTCAATACTCACAAATCTCAATGAACTAGAGGGGGAGGTGATTCTAGGGTTTTCTCTGGGCAAGGAGGCTGGTAAGAAGGCCAACCC
Organism: Lactuca virosa; assembly: GCF_052849685.1. NCBI lineage: Eukaryota > Viridiplantae > Streptophyta > Magnoliopsida > Asterales > Asteraceae > Lactuca > Lactuca virosa. The sequence goes on along the minus strand of NC_136430.1, from coordinate 416,456,856 downwards.
TAGAGGTTAAGTCCTTTAAATAGGGTACAATGCCCTGAAAATTAGGTTTTCATCCCCAACACCAACTCGTCGAGTTGAGATTCCCCGACTCGTCGAGTTGAGTGCTTAATCAGCGCGTCCAAATAAATTCCTACACGACGAGTTGGAGCTCCCCAATTCGTCGAGTTCCAGTCAAAACCCTAAAATGCTGAAAATTGAATAGTACCTGAACCAAGTGTTACATCAAATTTATATGATTGGTCGTTCGATGTGCACTTGGAAGTTTTATTATACAAGATCGCTATTTGGGTTTTGATATCGAACAAGTCTTCACTTTGGTTAATCAGTTTTGAAATCGAAATAAGTTTCGATATGTATGTTGAAGTTGTTCGCTATGCACCCGGTTATATCGACTTGTGATAGTCGAGTGGGTATCGAGTTCGACATGAGAAGATCGTCGATTGGGTTTGGATGTCGAATTACATTTGTTTTGTGGAAATCGATTTGAAGGCTTCGCTATGGGTTAATCGAGTTTGATGTCGAACACAATTTTGCTATGGGTCGATATCTCAATGTCGAACACACTTGAGGTATTCGCTGATAGCGAAGTGAAGAAGAAAGCGAGTGTGTCCATTTGAATCCCTAAACTTTCAACGAAATGTCAGTTTTCACCTACTTTCGAAATGGGTACAAAATCTGTGAAGAATGAGAATTTTTTATTCGAATCCCTACAGTTTATGCAAAATGGCAGAATTTACCCAGTTCCGACATTGGGCTAAAATTATGAGAAATATGGAGATTTTCATATATGGTCCCTGAAGCTTTTGCGAATTGACACTTTATGCCCAGTTTCGTATTTGGGGTAAAGTTTCACATTGGAAGTTGTTTTGCCGCAATGGGTCCCAGCAGAATTACGAAATTGACAAGTTATACCCAGTTTTTCGAATTTCTTGCAACTTTCACCCAAAAGTCGAAAATTTTCACAAAATTTGGAAAATTTTCTTGACTTTTCGTGATTGTTTTTCGTGCAAGATTTTCACAGTTTCATTTTTGGCATACATCGACGGGGAGATTCGTCAAGTTTATTCCTCGAGAGCTTTTCATCCTTTGTGGGTTTTATAATCACTTATTGATTATAAAAATGGGGAGAATGTAGAAATGGTATTTGAAGCTTCTCGGGTATTCATTTGCGGATTTGAAGACCGGTGTTACTTTGATGGGGAGTTGGTCTTGATCGTGGAGCTCGTTTGGAAACTGAAGCCGAGATATCCAATCCTAACTTTGAGGAGGAGAATGTTAGGGTGCAAATTTCTCCTTGGATGTGGCTTACCTTCTTGTATGTGTAAATGGGTTGAGTATTTCCTATAATTAGGAAGTGAGTGACTCCCATTATGTAAGACCCATTTGTGAGTGTTAGTTTAGTGAGAGAAAGAACAAAACTCACTTGTACTCTTACTATTCTAATGGAGCTTAAATGATTTTATTTACTCCTTGTGTTCTTGATGTTTGCATGATTCACTTAATCTTTACTATTCCGCACATGTCATCATAATTAGGATCACTATACATCTTCGCAGATTCTTTGATGTCGTCGGTTGGTTCAACAGTTCTGCCGATTCTCTGTCCATCCTACTGATGGACAACCCGGGCGCATGCTTCTCTCTTTTCTCCTATGACCACTCTTATCTTTGAGGTATCACCGTATCACATATCATTTTGTGATTTTGTGATTTTGTCTATTGATGCTTGTATTTGGTTTAGTCTAGTGTAGAAAGTAGAGGTATTGTAGCAGTTTTGTAGTTCACTAGCTATAAATACTTGGATATATGTAACAAATAAAATAATTAAAATTGCTTTCATCTTTTGATTTTTTTTTCATTTTTTCAAAAACACTATTTGTTTGAAAATATATGTAGTTATAAGTCATAACTATATTTATAGTTTGAATCATAGCTAAAGAATTCCGATTCTTTTTTTTTTGTTACTTTTTTATAGTATTTAAGTTGGACCCTATTAGTTTAGATTCTGGATTCGCCATTGTGTATACCTCAATGATCGGTTCATAAAATTTGAATTTTTTTTATATATGTTAATTATAAATATAAAATTGATATATATATATATATATATATATATATATATATATATATATATATATATATATATATATATATATATGCCTAAGTTATTCTATTCTAACTAATTATTGTGTGGATGTAGGAATGATTGTGGGCCAATCATTTTACTTATTTTAAGAAAGTGATTAATACATATTATTGAATTAAATATAATTGAAAAATATCATCTAATTTAATTAGAAGGGTATTTTAGTCAATTAATATAGATTTAATAAAGGAAAATTGCATATTTTAAGGGATCATAGATTCTGTTAATTTTAAAAATCCGATTTTATGAATTATAATTCTGTTAATTCGGACATTCTGACAGAATATGTTTATGAATATATTCAAAAATAAAAATATTCTTGAACCATAAATAATAAAAATATTCTTGAACCATTAAATAATAAAAATATTCTTGAACCTATTTCTTGATCATGATTTTAAAAACTTCTTGTAGAATAACAAATTATTGAACCATCAATTGAAGAATAAAAACAAAAATTACATTAATTCTTATAGAATACGAGTAACAATTGCTAAGAATTACATTTATTGTTAAAGAATAAAACTAAAAAACTTTCAAATCGGGAAAGAAAACATCAAAATCTAACAAAGACACTAATACATTCTAAAAGAATAATGTTGCTTAGAATCACTTTCAATTTTGTGGTCCGTTCTTCAAGCATCAACTTCTGTGAAAACAAAACCAAATTGTAGTTTAGAATCCAATATTGCATTAGCCGGTAATATTAGGGGTAGTGCATCCTTGACATGTTCATGATCCTCCTCCATCTTGAAGTAGCTACAGTTCTCACAACATCATAGAACACACCAACAAGAACGTTTGTGACACCAATTTAATGCTATAAATCTCTTCTCTAATGGATTTTTTTTATAATTCAACAATACGGGGTTCAAACCCATTTAGAAATTCAGAGCTTCAAATGATTTGATCATGGAAAAAGAAACAAAGAAACTGAATCAACGGGAATTGCTAACCTGGATCAAAGATGATTCGGGTGAAGGGAAGTTCGATAGGGGTTTCTTCTTTTCCCCAATTTCTCGAGTCAAAGATGATTCAATCGCCAGTTTTGAGTCACTAATTGTTTTGATCTTCAACACCAGATGGAAAATTTTCAATATTTATGCAATCACTGGCCAATGTGGTTCTCGGTTAGAGAAAAAATCGAGAAGAAGGAAGATAGAAGGAAAGTAAGAAAGAAAAAGAGAACTAAGAGGTTTTACCTGCCTCGTCTTCCTCCTTGGATCGACACCACAGATGTAATCGACATCATCATGTGGTAATCGGCTGCTGTAACATACACGTTTAGTTATCGTGTTTTATATTGAATAATATTATGAAATATTATATGAATTTGTGTATTGAGTTCTAACATATAGTTTTTACTTGAATTGAAGTAAAACTATGTTTAGAATCACTCGGAAAATATTGGAAGTCTTATGAGATTCCAATCTAATGTCAAATATTGAAATTTAACGAAAATATAAAATTTGAAATAAGTAAAATTTTATTATTGAAAGCTTTAAAGAATCTCGTTAGAGACATTTAGGCGAAAACCTTATCGAAATCCGAGTTATAACGAAGAAGTTATGACTATTTGAAGTTTCGCGACAGAACCGGCACGACGCTGTATGACGTAAAAAGTGAGTTTTCGATAAACTACTTTTTAGCTTTAATGATCTAAACGAGTCGTAGTATTCGTTAAACCGAGAGTTTTCATAAAAAGAACGTCCAAATCTGACTTCATATGAGGAAGTTATGAATTTTCTAAGTTTCGGAATAACAGTAGACAGCTAAAAACTCGAAATAAAGATCGAGTGATTTTTAGCCGACGCAACCTAAACGAGAATCGAAGGTCTCGTCAATAGTAGTACAACGGTAAAAAGACAGACGAAAACGAACGTTAGATGAAGAAGTTATGAATTTTTAACGGACTTTTCCTGTCCCGGCCCGTTAAAAATATAATATTAAAAATGAAGTCAAAATTAGCCGACGGAGTCTAAACGAAAGTTGTAGAACATAACTTCACCTACGTGTGAATATAAACAACGTCAAAAACGGAGCTCGTATGTAAAAGATATGGATTTTTGAAGTTTTTAAATAAAAATAAATCAAAAATCCAAGGATTATCCGAAGGGTACGCCCAACGTACTTCGCACATGCAGGGTCAGAAGTCAGCCACGTCCTTCTCTCTTCGCACGAAGCAAACGTATCAAGTTGGATCGCCACGTCTGAGCCCGGGTTCCGATCAGATGACACCTCGCAGGTACGCCCCGCGTACGAGGGGTACGCTTCGCGTACTAAGCCGCCTCGCAGTACGCCCAACGTACCGAGGACTTACACTTAGCGTAGTCAGCAGCTTCGGTCCCCTATAAATAGAAACCTAGGGTCTCCGAATTTATATTACATTTTCTTATATCTTTCACCCCTTTCATCCTTTTAACCTACTTTTGACCCCCCCCCCCCCCCGAAGCCCCGATATCATTCCCGACACCCGAAGCAATCCCCGACGCTCCGAAGTTCCTGAGAAAATTATATTTACAAGCCGAAACTCTGCCCGTGTAAGGCCGGTTTTCAACTAAAATTCCCGGTTTCGTCACAGAAAGTCATATTTAGAGCCGTAGTGCTGCCAAAATTATCATTTAATCCTCGGTTATTTCACGGTGAGTTCAATATAGAGACAATTTTATGTTATGTGTTATATGTTCAATGTGCTTTCCCATGTTATTTTGATAGTGAGCTATACCTTTGACCACGAAGTGTATGACATAAGCATCACTTGGGTACTGGTATGTAGCCTTTAGCCATGAAGTGTATGACATAAGCATCACTTTGGTATTAGCAGAATACAAAGACAGGGTTGAAAGCCTGTGTATTCTAGCAAATTGATATTCTGAAATTATATTTTCTGCGTCACTTGGGCTGAAGTCTTATTGATGTATATCAAGTATTGAAATTGTTATGTCTCATTGATTACAAATCTTTGAATCTGATTATTCGTTGATATAGAAAGCATGTCATATGATACTCATTTGTCTTTCTTGTTCCTTGTCCCTCTTTTCTTCTGTCATATTGATATGTATATGGCATAATGTTATATTGTAACTGTTATTGAACTCACTAAGAGTCACCCGCTTATCTCTCTCAATGTTTAATTATTACAGGTGATAAGAATCCAGTATAGTTTTATACTGGTAGAAGATGTAGAATAGATAATATTATAACTTTTGTAATGTATTCCTGGGAAAAATATGTAATATATAAAACTTTGTAAAAATCTTAATAGTCAGTTTTTATCCAGTCTATGTAAATAAATTATCAATGTAAAATATTGTTTTATGAATATGCATGTAGCATGTTTTGGAGTAACAATGTTTTCAGAAATATGAAAGTTTAGAAAGTTAGGTTCTTTCAATCATGGTATCAGAGCAATAGTTTAAGTGAACTAAATATCACGGATTGGTATTTAGACTTAAACCGTTGGAAGTTCAATATATGAATGGATTCATTAGGAATATATGGATACAAACCATAGGAAAGATTTAAGTAAAGTATTAGGTAATAATAAATCCTAATATTCTAAATACTATTTTGCTCCAAATTTTCAGAAGAATGGTTGAACAGGAAGGTAGCAATACACCAGAAGTGGGTGGAGATCCTAAACCTGGTGAAGTAAATACTCCAGTATCCCCTCGAGAGGAGCGAATCTTGGGTAAACTTACTGGTATTATTCGACAGACTCTTTAAGAACACAAGAAGGATAATGATAAAGGCAAAGAGAAAGCCACTGGAGAATCTTCAAAAGGGGAGGTGAAACGTCCCTCGTTCAAAGATTTCAAGAGTAGTGGTGCTACGGAGTTTTCAGGTGCCATTAATCCTATTGTTGTTCTAACTTGGATTCAGAACACAGAGAAAGTATTTCGTATTTCTCATGTGGATAATGAGGACAAGGCAAATTATGCTTCTGCAATGTTCACCGGAGAAGCCCTGGTCTGGTGGGAAGCAACATTTGAAGCTCTTAAAGAGTATGATCAGGAGAATTTGTCTTGGGGAATGTTCAAAACTCGCTTACTAGAAAAGTATTGTCCTATAGATATGAGAAGAATATTGGAGAAGGAGTTCCTTGAACTTAAACAAGGAGGAATGACTGTGAATGAATATGAAACACAATTCAAGCAAAAAGCACGGTTTGCTACAAAGTATATTCCAACTGAAGATGATAAAATTCAGTTATTCATGGAAGGATTACGATATGAAATCCACGATTTCATGAGTAATCGGGATGTTTTGTTCTTTGACAAAGCTGTTGAGTATGCTCGAAAGCGCGAGCATGACTTGGAGATACGTGGTGTCACTCTTTCTGTTTCAAAGCATCCACGTATCGATCGAACTGTTCCTATTTCCTCTATTCCACCAGCTCAATCCGTTCGAACTGAACCTAGCAAGCAAGTGCAATCACATAATACCTCTCGTGGCCGCGGTAGGTCACAATCTTTTTCTCTTCAATCGCCATTGTGTCGAAATTGTGGAAAGAATCATCCGGGCGAATGCAGACTAGAAAAAGGATCAGTGGTCTGTTTTGGATGTGGAGAAATAGGCCACAAGAAGCCCGTTTTCCCAATGAAGGATGTTACATGTTTTGCGTGTGGTATTACTGGCCACACGAAGCATTGTTGTCCTACTCTTACTAGTCAGGTGACGGGGAGTCAAGCTTCTGTTCAACAACCGGCGAGAAGTCAAGCTCCTGTTCAACAATCAAAGAGTACTCCAACTAAAAAGGAGGAGGTGCCAAAATCTAAGGGTCGTGCATTCCAGATTACCACAGAGGAGGAACGTGAGGACCCGGATGTTGTGACGGGTACATTTCTTGTCAACTCTAGACCTGCTCACATCTTATTTGATTCTGGTGCCTCGGATTCTTTTGTGTCTCATGAATTTGCGCATTTTTTTCAAATTGCTTGCTATGCACTCGCGCAACCATTTCACGTAGATACTGCAGGAAGTATATCATTACTTGCTGATAAAATATATAGGAATTGTGTCGTAGAAATTGAAGGCTATAATTTTATTGCTAACCTGATTCCTATCTCCTTGCCCAACTTTGATATTATTCTTGGCATGGATTGGTTGTCAAAGAACCATGCAGAACTCTTGTGCTATGAAAATATAGTACGTATTCTCATTGAAGGTGAGAATCCTATTTATATCTACGGTGAACAAAGAAACTTAAAAATAATCTCTTTCCTAAAAGCTCGTAAATTCATATCGAAGGGGTGTTCTATCTATCTGGCCTATACCATCGATATCTCAAAAGAGGAGAAGAAAACGGTAAATGACGTTCCTCTTGTTAATAAATATCCTGATGTTTTCCCCGATGATTTGCCTGGACTTCCTCCGGACAGGCAAGTAGAATTCCGAATTGATCTTGTGCCTGGTTCTGCTCTGATTGCGAAGACTCCTTATCGTCTTGCGCCAGCTGAGATGAAAGAAATGATGATCCAACTGCAGGAATTACTTGACAAAGGCTTTATTCGACCGAGTACCTCTCCTTGGGGTGCTCTTGTATTGTTTGTCAAGAAGAAGGACAGATCGATGCGAATGTGTATTGATTACCGTGAGCTAAATAAGATGACTATCAAGAACAAGTACCCAGTACCTCGCATTGACGATTTATTTGATCAACTTCAAGGTGTTAACTATTTCTCGAAGATTGATTTGTGATCTGGCTATCATCAGTTGAAAGTACACGAGCAGGATGTACCGAAGACTGCTTTTCGTACTCGTTATGGGCATTACGAATTCCTTGTCATGTCGTTCGGTCTGACAAATGCTCCTGCAGTATTCATGGATATGATGAATCGCGTATGCCGTCCAATGCTCGATAAATCTGTCATCGTATTCATTGACGATATTCTAATCTATTCTAAGTCTGAATCTGATCACGCCATTCATATTCGTGAAATATTGGAACTTCTTCGAAAGGAGAAATTATATGCTAAATTCTCGACGTGTGAATTTTGGCTTCGCCAAGTTTAATTTCTCGGCCATGTGATTTTTGGTGACGGTGTATCCGTAGATCCTACCAAAATCGAAGCCATTCAGAATTGGGAAGCGCCTCGTAATGCTTCTGAAATTCGCAGATTCTTTGGTCTCGCAGGATATTACCGAATATTCATTAAAGATTTTTCGCGTATAGCCGTACCTCTCACGGGTCTTACACGAAAGGAAGAAAAGTTCGAATGGGGTGGAGCCCAAGAAAAAGATTTCTCAACTCTAAAAGATCTTTTGACTCATGCTCCAATCTTATCACTTCCAGAAGGTGATAATGATTTTTCTGTATATAGCGATGCTTCAAGGTTAGGACTAGGTTGCGTGTTGATGCAACGTGGTAAAGTGATAGCCTATGCCTCAAGACAACTGAAAGAGTATGAAAAGAATTATCCCACTCATGACCTTGAACTCGCTGTAGTGGTATTTGCCCTAAAATTTTGGAGACATTACCTTTTTGGTACAAAATGTCAATTGTATACCGACCACAAAAGTCTCAAGTATATATTCAGTCAGTAGACTTTGAATATGAGACAACAACGAGCCATGAAGCTGATCAAAGACTATGACTGTGAAATTATGTATCATCCTGGAAAGGCCAATGTAGTTGTCGATGCACTTAGCCGGAAGGTTTATCATAATAGTGTGTGTTATGTTATTTCCCACGCTACCGTAAGATTCACTATTCTTAATGAACTAGAGAAATGGCAAGTAGAAGCCTTAAAGCCAGAAAATGTGAAGAAAGAAGGGATGGTGCTTTATGATGATATTTTACTTGATGATCCACGTAGACTGAAAATATTTAAGAATCGGCTATGGATTCCAAAGATTGGTGGATTAAGACGGAAGATTTTAATTGAAGCCCATAAGTCTAAAATGTCAATACATCCTGGTACAAGTAAAATGTACTATGATTTTCGAGCTGATTATTGGTGGCCTGGATTGAAGAGAGACATTGGAAGATACGTACATGAATGTTTAATATGCTTACAAGTCAAAGCGGAACACCAAAAGCCATATGGTAGTCCAGAAGGTATTAATGTCCCTATGTGGAAATGGGAGGAGCTATCCATGGATTTTATTACCAAATTGCCAAAGACTGCTAGACAACATGATAGCATTTGGGTAATTGTCGACCGTCTAACTAAAAGCGCCCATTTTCTCGCCATGCGTGAAACGACTCCAATGGAGAAATACGCACAAGTGTACTTGGATGAAATTGTTGCAAGACATGGTGTGCCACTAAACATTATTTCCGATCGTGATACTCGCTTTACTTCTCATTTCTGGGCGAGTATGCAACGTGAATTAGGATCTCGGATCGCTCTCAGCACAACTTATCATCCCCAGACAGATGGTCAGACGGAGAGAACAATCCAAACAGTAGAAGATATGCTTCGTGCATGCGTCTTGGAGTTCGGTGGTAATTGGGATAAGTATTTACCCCTTGTCGAATTTTCATATAATAACAGTTACCATGCTTCAATCAAGATGCCACCATATGAAGCGCTATATGGATGTAGATGTCGTACTCCATTATGTTTGCGTGAAATAGGACAGAAAATCCTTGGAGGCCCTGAAATGATTCAAGACACCACCGACAAGATTCAAATCGTACGAGAAAGAATGAAAGCGGCCCAGGATCGACAAAAGTCCTATGCAGAAAGGAGGAAACGACCCATAGAATTCCAGGTGGGTGATTTCGTAATGCTGAAGGTATCCCCGTGGAAAGGGATTATGCGATTTGGGAAGAAAGGAAAACTAAGTCCTAGATTCGTTGGTCCTTTCAAAATCATCCATAGGATTGGTAAACAAGCATACCGCTTAGAATTACCTCAAGATTTGGCAGGTATACATGATGTATTTCATGTGAGTTATCTGCGTAAATGTTTAAGCATATATGATGAACAGTGGCGGAACCAGAAACTTTTATTAGGGGTAGCACAGAGATATTCTTATAAATGATAATGAGTATTTATTATTATTATTATTATTATTATTATTTAAAATGCAATTGCATTAGATATATCAAACTAACGAAAAAGTCACATATCTTAAAGTTGACCTCTTCGTTTATCCATTTTTCGAATACGCTCTACTACTTTTATCACTACTACCATTTCCAACATCCAATTTTCTTTTAAAATTATTCCCAATAAAAATCCTACAAACAAAATTAAAGATTTAGAATTCACAAATGATGATTTAAACCAAATTTCACCAAAAAAAACAAAAAAACAACATAACAAATAAATAACTAATTAGCTAATTTTAGGTTTTTTATTTAAACAACTAAATTAAACAAAATTAAAAAATAAAATAAAAATCAATATAAACTAATTAATAAATGATACGTATTTCATTCTTTCCGGTGGAAAAACAAAAACCAAGCCAAAATAAACAACTAGCCTAGCCTAGCCATGAGATAGTGAGAAGAAGTCTAGATGCCAAATAAGCTCTTCTTTGTTTTGTCATGTCTTTTTACCTTTGTAGAAATATTGTATGCATTTATTTACTGGAAATAGTTTAAACTTTTCACTTTTTATTTAGACTAGGAGTACTATTAAATATTTAAATTTATCAGTACACTATATGTATATATAATATATGTATATGTAATAGAAATCCAATTTTTTAACATATATAGGGAGAAATGAGGGGTAGCACGTGCTACCCCTACCAACCAATTGGTTCCGCCAGTGATGATGAAGCAGTTCCGTTATCCGAGATGAAATTGGATAATAAGTTAACATATGTAGAAGAGCCTGAAGAGATCGTAAACGAAAGAACGATTAATCTACGTAATAAAGAAGTGGAGTTGGTGCTTGTTAAATGGAAACACCATCGAGGCCCAAATTATACTTGGGAAAATAAGAATGAGATAAGAACGAAATATCCCCATTTGTTTAAATCGTTGTAATTTCGGGGAAGAAATCCTCAAAAGGAGGAGGTATTTGTAACATACACGTTTAGTTATCGTGTTTTATAATGAATAATATTATGAAATATTATATGAATTTATGTATTGAGTTCTAACATATTGTTTTTACTTGAATTGAAGTAAAACTATGTTTAGAATCACTCGGAAAATATTGGAAGTCTTATGAGATTCCAATCTAATGTCAAATATTGAAATTTAACGAAAATATAAAATTTGAAATAAGTACAATTTTATTATTGAAAGCTTTAAAGAATCTCGTTAGAGACATTTAGGCGAAAACATTATCGAAATCCGAGTTATAACGAAGAAGTTATGACTATTTGGAGTTTCGCGACAGAACCAGCACGACGCTGTATGACGTAAAAAGTGAGTTTTCGATAAACTACTTTTTAGCTTTAATGATCTAAACGAAAGTCGTAGTATTCGTTAAACCGAGAGTTTTCATAAAAAGAACGTCCAAATCTGACTTCATATGAGGAAGTTATGAATTTTCTAAGTTTCGGAATAGCAGTAGACAGCTAAAAACTCGAAATAAAGATCGAGTGATTTTTAGCCGATGCAACCTAAACAAGAATCGAAGGTCTCGTCAATAGTAGTACAACGGTAAAAAGACAGACGAAAACGGACGTTAGATGAAGAAGTTATGAATTTTTAACGGACTTTTCCTGTCCCGACCCGTTAAAATATAATATTAAAAATGAAGTCAAAATTAGCCGACGGAGTCTAAACGAAAGTTGTAGAACATAATTTCACCTACGCGCGGATATAAAGAACGTCAAAAACGGAGCTCGTATGCAAAAGATATGGATTTTTGAAGTTTTTAAATAAAAATAAATAAAAAATCCAAGGATTATCCGAAGGTTACGCCCAACGTACTTCGCACATGCAGGGTCAGAAGTCAGCCACGTCCTTCTCTGTTCGCACGAAGGAAACGTATAAAGTTGGATTGCCACGTCCGAGCCCGGGTTCCGATCAGATGACACCTCGCAGGTACGCCCCGCGTACTTAGCCGCCTCGCAGTACGCCCAGCGTACCGAGGACTTACGCTTAGCGTGGTCAGCAACTTCGGTCCCCTATAAATAGAAACCGAGGGTCTCCGGATTTATGTTACATTTTCTTATATCTTTCACCCCCTTTCATCCTTTTAACCTACTTTTGACCCCCCCCCCCCCCCCCCCCCCGAAGCCCCGGTATCATTCCCGACACCCGAAGCAAGCCCCGACGCTCCGAAGTTCCCAAGAAAATTATATTTACAAGCCGAAGCTCTGCCCGTGTAAGGCCGATTTTCAACTAAAATTCTCGGTTTCGTCACAGAAAGTCATATTTAGAGCCGTAGTGCTGCCCAAATTATCATTTAATCCTCGGTTATTTCATGGTGAGTTCAATATAGGGACAATTTTATGTTATGTGTTATATGATCAATGTGCTTTCCCATGTTATTATGATAATGAGCTATACCTTTGACCACGAAGTGTATGACATAAGCATCACTTGGGTACTGGTATGTAGACTTTAGTCATGAAGTGTATGACATAATCATCACTTTGATATTAGCAGAATACAAAGACAGGGCTGAAAGCCTGTGTATTCTAGCAAATTGATATTCTGAAATTATATTTTCTGCGTCACTTGGGCTGAAGTCTTATTGATGTATATCAAATATTGAAATTGTTATGTTTCACTGATTACAAATCTTTGAATCTGATTATTCGTTGATATGGAAAGCCTGCCATATGATACTCATTTGTCTTTCTTGTTCCTTCTCCCTCTTTGCTTCTGTCATATTGATATGTATATGACATAATGTTATATTGTAACTGTTATTGAACTCACTAAGCGTCACCCGCTTATCTCTCTCAATGTTTAATTATTGCAGGTGATAAGAATCCAATGTAATGTATTCCTGGGAAAAATATGAAATATATAAAACTTTGTAAAAATCTTAATAGTCGGTTTGTATCCAGTCTATGTAAATAAATTATCAATGTAAAATATTGTTTTATGAATATGCATGTAGCATGTTTTGGAGTAACAATGTTTTTAGAAATACGAAAGTTTAGAAAGTTAGGTTCTTTTAGCTGCGGATATCTTCTGATCACCACAAAAACACCAACATCGGCGTGAAGAATGAAGAACTTGACATCGGAGGGCAAGTGGTAGATATCGGCTTTGAAGATATAACGAGTTGAAGAGATATCGACTTTGAAGAAATAGGGCTTTGAAGATATAACGAGTTGAAGAGATATCGGCTTAAGAGATAATATATATAAAAGATTAAAAGTTGGATTTTTTTTATTTGAATTTAATTGTTTCCATAAAAAATGGTATTATAATTAAAGATATTATTTAATGAATATACAATATTACTATTATACCCTTATCTATTTATAAAAAATCAAATTTATTAAATTTGAAATGATTGGTCCGCAATGATTTCTACAACCACACAATAATCACTTTGAATACCTAACCTATCTCTCTCTCTCTCTCTCTCTCTCTCTCTCTCTCTATATATATATATATATATATATATATATATATATATATATATATATATATATATATATATATATATACACACACATCATTTTTTTCTTTTTGTTTATTTCATTTTCAACAATTTGATAGTTTTTTTTTACCTTTTGACCATTTGTTTTCTATTTTTTTTTAATTTTAGTTATCTATGGATTTTCTAATTTATTTATTTATTTTTATTCAGGTAATGAACTTGAATTTGATAAATCATGTCGAAACTATTTTTTCTTTAATTTTTATTATTTGTGAATCGAACCAATAATGTTTTTTTTATAATTTTATGCTCTTAAGGTTTATATCTTTTTACGGATGCTCCACAAATAACCAGTTATGTTATTTTTATTTATTTAAATAATAATTAGATTAAAGTTTATATTGAATTATATGTTTTAAATATTTCTATAGTAATATACTCATACATTTTATATTTTTCGTTTTTATTTTTTAATTTATTTTTTTGTTTTTTTTTAATTTTTGGGTTTAGGTCATTTTTGGTCACTTAACTTTTCAATTTGTGCTCATTTGGTCACTTAACTCATTTTAAGTTTTAAAAGGTCATCGAACTTTTAGGTTTGTGCTCATTTAGTCACATAACTTTTGGTTTGGTCACTTAACTTTCAGATTTGTACTCATTTAGTCATATAACTTTTAAAATTGTGCTCATTTAGTCACCTAACTTTAAAACTGTGCTCATTTTTATAGCTTTATTTTAAAATTTTATTGACTAAATGAGCACAAATCAAAAAGTTAAATGACCAAACCAAAAGTTAGGTGACTAAATGAGCACAAAGCCAAAAGTTCGATGATCTTTTAAAACTTAAAAAGAGTTAAGTAACCAAATGAGCACAAAACCAAAAGTTAAGTGACCAAAAATAACCTAAACCCTTAATTTTTTCGTATTTTCTTTTTATTTTTCATCAATTTGATAATTATGTTTTTGATCTTTTTTTCAAAAAGAGTAAAATGTATGAATATATTAGACTATATTACAATTTAGGTGTTTGAGTTTTTATTTATTTTTATTTTTATTTTTTTTATAATTTTGGTAATTTATGGTTTTTTTATTCAAGTAAATAAAACGTTATATTTATATTTGTAATTTCTGTCTAACTTTTTTCTTTATAATTTTTTTTATTTAGTGGCTATTATATTTATGTTACGAAAAATTAAAATTAAAAAACCAAGCCCTTTGTTTATTGAGATTTAATGTTTTAGTGTGTGATATTTACGATTTATAATTATTAAAATAGGAACATGAGCTAAAAAATTTAAAATGTAACTTGCAAATTAAAACCTATTTATATATGTGATATCAGTGGTTCAAAATTCAAGATAATATTTTTCAATTTGATAATAGTCTAAAATAAAAAATAAAAGAAATAATAAGAGTAAGACTCCATGATTAGTTTAATTATATTTTTCAATAGTTCAAATTTAGATCCGGACCAAATTGGACCGAAAACCAAAGAACTTGGAACCGATTTAGTAGAAACGAAAAAAAGGTCAAATAATGATAACGATAACTGCAAACTTAAAATTGCTAATTATAATAACTATGAAAATTTTTAAAACACATAATTCAATATAAACTTTAAACTGATTATTATTTTAAATAAATAAAAATAACAACTTTGTTTATTTGGTGGAGCATCCAAGTAAAAAAACATAAACAATAATGCCATAAAATTAAAAAAAAAAAAACAATATCGGTTCATTTTACAAATAAGGAAAATTAAAGAAAAACGGTTCCAACATGGTTTATTGAATTTAAGTTCATTTACTTGAATCTAAATAAATAAATAAATTAGAAAAATCATAATAACTAAAACTACAAAAAAAAGGTTAAAAAGATTTAAAAAAACTATCAAATTGTTGAAAAAGAAAATAAAATAACGAAAAAAAAATGTGTGTGTGTGTGTGTATATATATATATATATATATATATATATATATCAAAATTTCGTAATTGATCCTAGAGGTATACACAATTTTTAGATTTGGTCCAAGGGCATTTTGGTCAGTTAGAAAAAACTAACTACTCAAATGTCAAAGTTAACACCAGAATGACCATTCATGTAATTTTCGAAATAATAGGGACCACCAACGTGACATTTTTCATAGAGGTCATCAAAGTGCATTATTTTGCAAATCATGAAACCAATTATGAAATTTTGTCTTTAGTTTATAAAAGACAAAACAACAAAAATAATCAATATGATTTTCAATTTTTATGGAATCAAATTATAACCTTACAAAAGTTGTGAAAAAAGATTATTTTTGGGTGATGCTAATAAGATACCCTTAGACACTCCATTGAGCTCTTTATAAAAAGTCAACCTATAATTAACTACTTATAATCATTTTTTTTTTGGAAAACAATGTAATTTCAACCAATAAAAATATTTCAAAATTTAATTAGAGTGTCTATATAGTAAAATGAGGTGTCTTTTTAGCCAACCCTTTATTTTTCAGCAAATTTCTTTATGGTGGGATCGAGGTTGGGTCGGTGTGGTGTAGGTGGGGTAAAGGTAGGGTGTCGTGGGGGTAAGGTTGGGTTGGTATGGTATGGTAGTCAACGGTGATGGTGACACTAATTAATAACCTCAATTAGTTAATTTCTTCTTTAATTTAATTAATATATAAGATTTCCAGGATTTTTATTTTAAAAAATAGGTGGCTAAATGTGTGGTTTTTGTGTTCTCAACTTATATATATATATATATATATATATATATATATATATATATATATATATATATATATATATATATATATATATATTGCATTTTCTGAAACCAGTTTTACCGAATCCGGTTTGACAGGTTCAATTATTTTCTAACCAATTTTAGTGCGGTCCGGATTGATTTCATGTGAACTTCTAGGTAGAGGTGCGCAAATGGGTTTTTTACCAAACTGGTTCGATTCAAGTCAAATTAGTCAAATCCAGTTTTGGCCTAAACTAGTTCTAACATGAAAAAAGTCAATCGTATGTAAACCGGTTCGAACCGGATCAAAACCGGTTCGATAAAAATCGTCACTTTTGTGCTTTTGTTCACTTGGTTTTGCTTTTTGGTAATCTGTGTAACCTCATCAGCCCACAATTATAAGTTTGATAATTTTTGGTAATGTCTGCATTTCACATTTGTAAATTCTTATAAGGAGGATACATACAATGCGTGTGTGTCTTGAATCGAAGGCTTGAAACCTTAGAGCAGGAGACATTGTTTGGAACAATTTTCAAGGTTTTGTTTCTTATTATTTTTTTTTGAACATTGGAAATATATATAGCATTAAACTAATACATATCCAAACATAATAACATAAAACATCCTTGTCTTTGTAGTCGTTTTTTTTTTTTATCATTCGTGGTCGTGGTCATTGTTGTTTGGATTTAGTCCTTATCCGCTTGTCATTGCGTACCGTACTATCATACTCGAGCTCTTGTATGGTAAGTGGGACCGGTAATCCCATCACTACTTTTTCATCATATATTTCTTGTTCAACCCTCAACAATTTGCCTTCAAGTAGTGAAATGTTTTGTATATTGCACGCCGTCTATGTAGTTTTTCAAGCAAATGCACACTTCCACCGACAAATGGTGAGTTTTGTTCTTTTTGGTGATATAACACTACCACTAACCGAAAAGACAGATTTCGAAGCTAATGTAGAAGCTTGAACGATTAGTAAATCATGGAAAATAGCAGCTAGAACTGGAAATTGAGATTTCTTTTCTTTCAACCAAGCCAAAACATCCAAATTCTCAAACTCTTGCACACTTATATGTGCCAAAAAATTAGAACCAATGTACCTTTCGAGCTCGTTACTAGGGGTGTTGGTGTTAGACCGTACTCGTTTGGTATTTCAATTTTTAAAGTATTATAGAGTCGGATTGTTTCGTTATTTTTTGTGAGAAGTGGATATTGATGTTCTGCATTCACATAATGTTATGAATGTTTGTTGAACCATACTTTATCAGATAAAACTTGTAACAAACTTCGGAAAACTTTGTTAAATTTTGAACATTTTTTTGATGCAAAATATCTATTTTCTTCCAATAAACTCAAATCGTAAGAAATATTCTCAAGTAAAGTCTCAATCCTCCAACATTTAGAGTTGGTTTCAAAGCGGCGATACAAGTTATAAGGGGATGCATATTTTTCTTATAAATATTGTATAAACTTTTTTTCCATCGGTTTCACCCTTTGTGCAAACATTTCGCTTTTAATTTCAAACTCGTTTATTTTTTAACACATTAAAAAAAATTAGTTTAAAACTAAAAAATTTGTAGGATAATAAGCCCCCAATAAAAAGTGGTTGCTTTTTTAAAAACTCTAAGCATTTCCGAAACAAGTTTGATAGTATGTCAACTCGACTCCGAATAAGTTGTAACCAGATTACATTCCGTAAGGTTGTTATGAAACATTTTTAAAGTATCTTTTTAACGTAAGACGCATTTAAACATGTTGCAAGTAGAGTTCCATCGAGTAGGTGCGTCCCAATTCGGTGATAAACAAAGGGCATTTGTATATGTACAAAACTTCATATATTTCACATATCGAGCATTACAAGTTCAATGCAATGTAGCCCATCTTGCACAACAAAATTAATGATATTTGTAACACATCGGCTATGTAGAAAAGCACCGTCGCAAACCGAATTATATTTTAGTTTTAGTTGTCCAACTGCGACAGTGTTGTTCGATGCATTATCAAAGACAAAACTGCAAATTTGATCATTGTGGTTTGCAAAAACCTTTGGATGAGGTCCAAAAAGTTTCCAGCTTGCACCGAAGGTCCAAAATCAAGGTTTTTCATTGTTTTTGGTCCAAAAAAACTTGAAAAGTCGATTTTACCCTTTTTCATTTCTTTTTTCTATTTTCTTTATTTATTTTGGTATTTAAATAATTAAAAAAAATAAAAAATAAAATCTTACCCAACACACACTCACTCTCTCTATCTCTCTCCCTCTCCCTCCTTTTACCCTTATTTGTTGGATACTATCGTTCTTCACCTTCTTCATTCTACCGTTACTGCCCTTCCTCCAAGAGAAACACAGAATTTCGCCATCGTCTTATACCATCAGCCTCCTGCCAGCAAATATCGGTCTTCTTACTATCGTTCTTCACCTTCTTAGAATCGTTAATTCTTAGATCGGATTTAAGGGTTTAGGGTTTTATGCTACCTCGATTTGGTCACTGAGATTGATGAAGCAGGAATGACACATGTGTGGATCATCGATTTGTAGGTTTCAATAGAAGAGGAGATGAAGGTTTAGATCAACAGTTGAAGTTCATAGGAGTCACCACCACCGTCCTCTAAAATTGTATTCATCTTTTATCCTCACAAGAAAATCGGAGCAGATACCGTTCCACAGCCCCATTCACCGACCTTCACCACCACTCATCGATTCCGCCATTGTACCTGGATTTGATTCGGAATCGATGATATTACGACGTTTCTTTTGAAAACAGATTCTCACATGGATTGGTAATAGAAGAAGGGTTTTAGAGAGAGAGGAGGAAAGATTTTGGGATGAATGGGTTTTGATTTATTCTTTGGTTCTTGTCGTTGTTGTGTATAGTTTATACGCGATTTCATCCACAACTTTGAACCCTGCAATCTTGTTCCTCAGACGACTTTGAATGGATGATTGCAGTTACTTCTTCAGGAGAAAAAGCTTGGGGTGGGGATGCACAACAAATCGATACAAATATATATGTTTTCTGGACTCGATCATGTTGATGAGATTGTTTCCAATCGATGTGGGTGCTTTGCGTTGGAATGTGAATGTGTGTGTCTGTGTCTGTGTGTTTGGCTTTCAATTTCTTTCTATGGCTTGATTTTGGCTTTTGTTCATCAATTTGGGGATATCTTAAGAAGATGAAGTCCATGAGATTTGAGAAGACGAAGAGAGAGAAAGAGAGAGAGAGAACGGTGAGTGGGGTGGGGATATTATTTTTTTCTTTTTCTTTATTTTTAATTAAAATAGTATTAGAATAATTATAAAAAAATACAAAAAATAAAATAAAAGGGCATAATCGTCTTTTCAAATTTTTTTGGACCAAAATCACAGAAATGTTTTGATTTTGGACCTTCCATGCAAGTTGGAAACCTTTTGACCCTATCCAATGTTTTTTGAATACCACAATGACCAAATTTGCAGTTTTGTCATTATCAAAAGATATAGAAAAAGTTTCCCTTGAAGTTTATAATTTTTGATCAAATAAGACTAAACTGTACAAATGGTCCCTGTGGTTTGCTCAAAATTGTCACTTTGGTCCAAAAAAGTTTAGACTAACACCATAGGTCCAAAGTTTTCATTTTGTTGCGAGTTCGGTCCAAAGCACTTCAAAAATTCTTCAAATGACGGATTTTCCCCTTTCTATTTGTTTTTTCTTTTTCTTTTTTTTCCTTTATTATTATTTTATTATTTAATTACAAAGGGTCCCACCTTCTCTCTCTCTCTCTCTCTCTCTCTCTCTCTCTCTCTCTCTCTCTCTCTCTCTCTCTCTCTCTCTCTCTCTCTCTCTCTCTCTCTCTCCTTGATCGTGTTCTTCCTCAAAAACATATATAGAATCTGATGAATGATTATTTTGCTCCTAAGAGAGAACATACATACACAATAAAGAACGTATATGTATACACACATTAACACATATAATCGAGAACATACAATCCCTTCCCCTTGTTCTTCCTCCTTGCAACCCAAACTCACCAACAACGATTTCATTACCGTTCTCTTTTTCTGAATCCATGGAAGAATAGAGATATGGAAAAAGACGAAGCTAGTGAGGAACAAGGTCTGAGCATACTTGATTGAGGCAAGTATTGTTCATCGTCTTCTACAATGAACCCCCCTTGTAAAAACCCTTTGACTTTTCATCCAATTTAGCACTTTGTTGGCTGAATCGACTTGATTCACGTCAGCAATGGGGTACCTCTGTTCGTTGGCGGCTAGTGGGTTTAAGGAATCCACTATGAAATCTACAAAGAAACGACATCTCCTTCCGATTGTAAAACCGGTTCTCAATCGAACTACCATTTCCACTTCTCTCCTAGTTCTATCTATAAGAAAATGTAGATAGAATGGTGCACCAATTCAATTTTCTTAATTTCCTAAAATTGAGAGAGGAAGGGGGTACGGGGAGATCGAGATCAAGATCAAAGTTCTGGTAAGCTTGATAATCATAATCTTTGCCTGATTGTCTTCACATCAAACTCACTCACACACACATACTTGAGTCGCAGGTTTTGGATGTACCCTATGCGTTTGAGAAAATTGGTTTTAATTTTTGATGCAGAATCGATTTGCCTGGTGGGTTCAACCCAATGACATGATATTGAAGTGTGTGAGTTAATCTATGTTGTATGAATCGAGTGTTTGACAAGCATAATTATTATCTTCTTTCTCATGTGAAGACCGTTCTTGCTGCATCTTCATATACAAAGTATGGTTGATGCCCACCAAGTGTTTGATCTTTTGTCTGAATGATCTTTCCATATTGCAACTTTTAGTTCTTAGTGATGTTCATTAATTTTCAGTAATTTGGCTTCACAAATTTCTGTTTAAGCCATCATTTGGCATTTAAAATTCTTTGAAGCAAGTCGTTAAAGTCCCTAAATAAAAAATGGGTGGTTGTGTCGTGAGAATGGATTCCAGAGAGAGAGAGAGAGAGAGAGAGAGAGAGAGAGAGAGAGAGAGAGAGAGAGAGAGAAGGTGGGACCCTTTATAATTAAATAATAAAATAATAATAAAGGAAAAAAAAGAAAACGAAAAAACAAATAGAAAGGGGCAAATCCGTCATTTGAGGAATTTTTAAAGTGCTTTGGACCGAACTCGCAACAAAATGAAAACTTTGGACTGTGGTGCTAGTCCAAACTTTTTTGGACCAAAGTGGCAGTTTTGAGCAAACCACAGGGACCATTTGTGCAGTTTAGTCATCAAATAATCTAAAACTTTATATAAAGACTAAACTGCACAAATGGTCCCCGTGGTTTGCTTAAAATTGCCACTTTGGTCCAAAAAAGTTTGAACTAGCACCAGAGGTCCAAACTTTTCATTTTGTTGCGTATTTGGTCCATTTTGGTTTGAACTTTTTTTAAAGACGATTTTGCCCCTTGTTATTTTATTTTCCATTTTTCTTTTATTACAACAATTAAAAAAAATAAAAAATAAAACAAAAATAAAATATTCCTCTCTCTCTCTCTCTCTCTCTCTCTCTCTCCCCCCCCTAAAATCTTCAACCCCATCTTCTTCCATTTTCATATAAACGCCGACACACCGCCATTTGTCGGAAGATATGAACACTGATACATCACCGTCAGTCGCCGTCGTCACCACTGTCAGCCAATGTTGTGTCCATCACCACCACTTTCCCAGTCGATCTCTCTTTCTCTCTTATCTACCAGATTTGTTTCATCTTTTACACACAATCATAAGTCAAAAATACAACCACCAACACCGGCCAACACAACAACCACCACCAGTCAATGTGTCACAACCAGGAATTCTGATACCTTGTAAAACACTTAACAAAGAATGACATTGTGGCTAAAACTAGAAAACATGTATGGTGTTTATCCAATGACAACAAAAATCCCATCAAATACCCTATACAAACTTTCAAATAGTCAACAAAAGTTGGAAACCCTAAAAAAATATCGGTTCAAGTCCATTTTGGACTAGGATTTTCTTATTGGGCCTAATGGACCAATAAGCTTCCAATTTGACTATTTTGGGCTTAGAACTCTTAAATGGGCTCTAATTGGACCCACTTTCATTGATTTTAACATTTTGGGCCATAATGGGCCTAGAATGAAATAAAATACTCTTATTGGGCCATAACAAATTTAATTAGCCCTTTTGGGCCATACAACTCGTACTTTGATTGTTTTGGGCCGTGAACCATCTCCAAAGACCTATTGGGCCGAAAAATCATCAAAATGGGCCATAATATGGATTTAAGCACAAAAAGGCCCCAAATTCTTTCTTTCTTCTTCCTCTCTCGGCCCAACTACAAAAATAGGGGGGAAAGAGTTGACTTTTAAATGCCACCTCATATTTGTCCATTGGAAACCCATGCATAAATCTCATACTTCCATGCATGTCAACTCAATTCACACTCTCTTCTCTCCCCTCCTCTTAATTCGGCCGAAACACACACACACCCCATCACCACTTCAAAGTTTCTTCAAAACTCACTCTAGAACTCCTTCACTTTTCCTCCAAAATTTCGAGATTCACAAGGGGCTACAAGAAGATCTTTTCCTAATATCACTAATCCCTGGTAAGTTGTTGTTTGATCCATACTTTAACTTCTTGATTACCTCAAAAATCTCCCTTAACTCATACAAAATTCGTGATCTTGCTTCTTAGAACACATCTAAGCCAAAGATCTTCCAAGAAGCTTACTAGGCCGAAAAATCTCACCAGTTTCTTTCATTTCTTCTTCAAAACCGAGATCCACAAGAAAAAGGTGAGTTCATACCCTTCTCTTTTCGGTTTTCACAAGTTTTATGGGGGAGAATACAAGTAAAATGTGTAGATCTGAGTTGGAGCACCATCTCTCTTACATATCTGATAATGGGGATGTGGTAAGACGAATCAGAAGATCAAAGACAAAGCAGAATATTGAAGGTTTGTCATCTGCACAAATCTAAGTTGGAGTGTCTTCTTCACCGTCGATGTCATTGCTAGGGTCTACACCTTCTTCCTTCATACAATGGTAAGCTCCATCGTACAGTGGTAAGCCCCATTTCCTCTCACTGGCAGATCAATTTCGAATAACAATAGGTATGTGTGATTTAATCAACGGCGCAAAAAAAACCCTCATGTGCATGGGTTTGTTCGATCGGCACACAAAAACCCTATCTTTTCATCTCCGATTCCCTGTAATCTTCTCATTTAGACCCGAAACCCAAAATTAAAGGGGGAAGAGGGTGATTTTTGGAAGTCTTTTAGTCTAAACCAACAGAAATCACGCATAGGGGTTGCAAAAAGTAAAGCATACATGTGGATGATGAACTCGTGATGAATCGATGCATGGAGGGTGGGATTCGGAACATATTATCGTGATTATTTTCTTCAAATGAGTGATTTTTTTTGTTAAGATGAAAGCAAAGAGGAATTGTGCTCTTATGAGAGAGAGAGAGAGAGACAGAGAGAGAGCATATTTTATTTATTTATTTTTATTTCTTTATAAAAAAAATTATGAAAATAAAAAAGGCAAATTTTTTTATTTTTCTTGTAAATAGAAAAACATTTAAATAAATAAAAAACTAAAAAAGATAAAAGTAAGGGCAAAATCGTCATTATGAAAAAGTTAAAAGCAAATTGGACTAAACCCGCAACA
Organism: Lactuca virosa; assembly: GCF_052849685.1. Classification (NCBI taxonomy): domain Eukaryota; kingdom Viridiplantae; phylum Streptophyta; class Magnoliopsida; order Asterales; family Asteraceae; genus Lactuca; species Lactuca virosa. The sequence continues at coordinate 416,432,857 of NC_136430.1, read as the reverse complement.
AAAATGAAAACTTTGGACCTGTGGTGCTGGTCCAAACCTTTTTGGACCAAAGTGACAATTTTGAGCAAACCACAGGGACCATTTGTGCAGTTTAGTCTTATATAAATTCTGGTCGATTTGCGGATATCCGAACAATTTAAACGTAATCGTACGCTTCGTCATTACCCAAGTTTGGGGATTGACCCAATGAGCTGTAACGCAAATGTACAAATGAGGTGAGCCATGAGGAGTCGTCCAAACATCACAAGTTAAATTTATACCGGTTTCTAAGTTTTGAAATCCTAAAATCATTTTATTTTTTGCAAGTTTCCACATTTCGATACAATCACGTCTAATGGAAGTAAAATCGATTGTTTGTCGTCGAAGTGGTGAAAAGGCAAACATTCTTAAATCACGAACTTCGCCATCGTATCCCAAACTCGATTCGCTTCATAATTTCAAAATTTAATATCATTCGTCATTGTTGTTTGACTATGCCCCGACCCAAATATCACCCACGGGCAACTCTTGTTCATATGAGTTTTCAAAGTTGAACTCTCGTCTTCCTTGAAAAAAATACCACATTTCTTGCATAACACTTTTCTTGGACCGTTCGACATTATACACAAATCATAATTGCACCAAATCGCCGGGTTTCTAGTCGTTTCTTTGATGCCAATAACGGTAATATTAATTGATGAATTTCCAACACTAGTGGAAGCTTGTGATTACCCACATCCTGACAGGTTTAAACTGGCGGTTTGATTCCTGAACCGGTCGATTTTTCAAACCGTTTCCAGAATGGTTTTTTTGTGCACAACTACTTCTGGGTTAAGTTATTAGTTTGTATTTTATATTGTTTAAGTTTTTGTTGATTGTAAAACAAGTAAAAGGTCCGATTGTCATTTATCTAGTCTCTACAGAGTACAGACTAGAGTTGCACACTTGGGGCGGCCCATCAAGCTTTTTTTCGGACCCAACCCTTATTTTCTGTCGATCCATACGATTCCTGCCCACACGTGTTTAGACAGATTTTATTCTTTTTTGTTTTCTCTCCACTTTAACAATATAAAATTATAAATAGTTAGTGAACAGCAATGATATAATATTTTAATTATAGTATGAAGGTATCATGTTATTCAGCCATCAATGCTACAACAGAATCGTTGATCAGTTCACAAATGAATGCATACTAGACACAAAATAAAACTAAGTATATACTATGAACAAATACTTACAAATCCCCCTTCCTCAATTATAATTTGTAAACTAACCAATAACCTAAATCAACAATATTTAATCACCAATTCCCTTCATTCTTCCAAAACCCATTTCACATAATCCTCTCTTTCCGTTTCTTGCAAATCCCAAAAAATATTCACTCTTTCATCCTCCTCTCGTATCTTTGTAATTGCTTTAAACTTTTCCGATCGAATCAACGACTCCATTTTTGAAATCTCACAGGTAATCATACAACGTTTTTTATCAAGTTCCTCTTCTCGTTCAATATCTTTATTAATTGTATTTGCTATTTTCCCCATAGTGTCTGCAAGACATGTAACTGCATCATTAAATCCCTTAACCATAAGATCCACTCTCCCTTTTCTCTTGTTATTACGCACACTTGAAGTTTCTTCATATTGCATATTGTTCACATTCATAGGTGGAATATGACTCGATGTCATGTCATTGGAATCGTTACCCAAATGTTGTGTTTGTTCTTCTATGTTTGCCTCCTCTTCCATCTCGACTAAATCTCTAACTGTATTTCCTTCAATTCGATCTTTTCCAAAAACAACACACAGTTTTTCATAGTAAGGGAATGTTTTGTTCCTCCATTTTGATGCCCCTTTATGAACCTATTTCATATAATTATATTACGTAAATTAAACTTTAGGGGTTGTTTGATAGTTACTGACCAAGTCAGATCAGCCCTAAGGCTTCCAACTGTGATATCAAACAGTCTGAATCTGACCTGACCCAGCCTCTGTAAGAGACAAATCAAAGAGTCTCTAACATAAGAAATTAAGAATATAGTAATTTATTTTACCTGAAGATATGATTCCCAAACTTGATCGTCTGCGATCATGCAATGTTTTACAGTGTCATAACTGAATCCACTAGTGTGTGAACTATTTAACATGTCGTGTACAGCTTGCCAATCTCTTTTCATCACTTTTATCTTTGATTCTATATGTGGTTTACCTAAAATACCTGAATTTGGCATTGATTTTTTTAATAAATGTTCAAGATGAGTTAAATATCCAGACTTGAAGCCTTGATCTGCTCTAAATCCTCCTGTATTCACCATACTAACTAAAGCCTCTACAAGTTTGGTTTCTTCAATATTTGTCCAAGCACGATAATTTCTACTTTGACTCGTCATACCTATAAACATCAATAAATCTTTTATATATATATTGTGACTTGAGAGCCACTAATTAAAAAAACAGAGCCCGAATTAGTAATAAGCATATGATCGCATACCCAGAAACAACATCCCTTTACCATTTGAATATAATCATCAAAGAAAATTCATTTATGTTCCTAATGAAATACGAACTCCAATCTTGTTGTTGTGTTATATGAACTTTACAATCAACCAGCTATGTTACATTGTCCAATTTAGCATCACCACAAATTAAATGGTCCATTGGATTAGGTTAAGTATTCCAATTAAGCAACTTTATCCTCTAAGAGAAATATCACTAAATTCAACGGCGATCATGAAGTTCCCAAACAAAATTCCGAGAGTGAAAAAAGAAATTTGAACGAAAAAGATATATGATGAAGTAGGAACACAGACAGATGAAACTGTAATACCAAATGTAAGTCCGGGAACTCGGATAGATTCATACTCAAACATATACACATGTATGTGTGTTTGTGTGTGTGTGTGTGTTTTCTGGAAGAAAAAACAACTAACCTGACTTGGATTTCTCTGCAACGCTATTGGCATTAGATTGAGGTCTCCCTCTCTTCCGAGCATCCATGGCTGGATTAAGTGAATTATAGTGAATTGACGACGCCAGGTGATACGATCTGAAAATGAAACAGATGGGAACCTCAAATCCCAAAAACCCTAGAGGAGGATTCAAGCCAAAAGGGGTCGAAAACGCATATCAATTTCCGATTATAGCGTATTTTCATTTATTTATTTATCTTTTATTATAAAATTTAGTTTTTTTTAATCATATTTTTATAACTTTAAAAATCTGATAAAATTTAATTATATTTCTTATATTCAACCTCTTATTCATACCGTGAAATAGACGCCCCTCCTTAGTATGTGATTTAAATCACATATACAATGCAATGTTTGAAGAAATTATGTCATCTTTTCCACTTTTTATTAGACAATTAGGTTAAAACGAATCTAAAATTTAATTAATTAAGTAATAAAGTAATATATCATTAATTAATTTAGAAAACTTATAAATTGTAATATTGTATTTTTTAATAACTTTCTGAGTTGTAAGTATTTAATTACACAGTAAATTAAGGATGTTATTTGGGTCGGAACCGAACCGAACCCGAAAACCGAATATGGGTAATTTCATGAACCGAAAACCGAACCGATTAACCAATACGGGTTCGGTTCGGTTCGGGTATTACCCGAATAACTCGAATAACGTGTACAAGATGATTAATGACCTAATATAACCGAAAAAACCCCGAATAAACCGTATTAGGATTCTATAACCCGGATAATAGAATAATAATGTACTTTTATACATCAACATAAAACATTCAAAGACTAACATAACACAATAACAAATTGAAATAATAACACTTACATAGTAGATTAATATAATGAGAATTAATTTCTTACTTGAGTTTCTTAAGTTGAAACCCAATTTTCCATGACTAGACAAAGTATGAATTCATGAATCCTTAGAGACAATAGGAATGGTCGATTTTTGAACGTTTGAAACAAGAGGAAGGATCAACAAAAGTGATTTCGAGTTTGGAAATAGATGAGAAGATTGGTCGATTTTGAAACGACGAGAACAAGTGTAGGGTTTTTTTTCTGTTATGAACGACGAGGACAAAAATGTGAATCATGATTTTGATTTCTATCGATCAAAGAAAGGGACAGAGGAATGCTTATTCGGGTCGGGTATTTAGAACCGAATATGCTCTTATTTGGGTAATCCAAACCGAATAACCCGATAACCGAATAAGCATAATATAGATACCCGAAACCCGAATCGAATTGCTTATTCGGGCCTAATTCGGTTCGGTTCGGTTCGGTTCGGGTTTCGGTTCGGTTCGGGCTTTCGGGCCAAATTCTCATCCCTACAGTAAATTGTAAGTATTTTAATTATAAATGGAGATTTTTAAAACTCTTATTTTTGGTGCATGATTCTCGTTGAACATACGGAGATGATGACACAACCACAAGGGAGCGAGTGGGAAGAAAAACGTTTGTTGGCTAAAACGCCACTTTTGTCATTATAACTTACAATCCCAATAAATCTTCAACTCTACTAATTTCGTGAGATTAATATAAATTATTACTGTCTTCGTCGGTTTATTTTCAAAAGTTTATGTTCATTTACTGCGTCATGTGTGTCTTTTTAGGCTTACTGGTCATAACCTTGAAATATGTGCACTGGTGGTGTTTTTCTTAAGATATGTTCTTTATTTTTAGTAACTTTGTAAAATTTAAGTATTTAATTAAAAACGTAAATTCACCTGTTTTACAAAAGTCATGACTTTATATAATGCAACATATGTTTGAGTAATGACAAAAAAACCCAAAAAAACATCGAAATTGATTTGATACAAAACAAACAAAACATGTCTGTAATGAAATTAACATAAAAAATACAATACGTAATTATAAATAAATAAATGAATATGATGGATGAAGTGTTATTTTTTTAAAATGAGTAAAAGATGCTACAAAAAAGTTGATTATAAATTGCGAAAAACTTCCTTATAAACAACATTAGAAATTTTATTTGTGAGTCTACCATTTTTATCTAAAATTAATAATTTTAATCCCTCTCTGCTTTGAACTCTAGATAGGGCAACATACAATTGCTCATGTGAAAAAACTAGATCGTTGAGAAACAAACCAACCTTCAGATAACGATTGTCCTTGACTCTTATTAATAGTCATTGCAAAACATACGGCCAAAGGAAACTGTCTTCTTGTGAATTTGAACGGAATTTTTTTTTCTGATGGACTTAAAGACATTCTTGGAATAAAAATCTGGTTTCCAATATTAGTTTCAGATATTATACGTGCCTCAATAACACGTTTGCCCAATGATATCAACTGTAATCTTGTGCCATTACATAGGCCGTTTTTCTGATCAATATTTCTCAGTAACATTACTGGAACACCAAAATTTAAAACTAACTTATGATTTGGTAGACCGGATACTTTGAGACCATTTAATACATCAGGCGAGTATAAATTTGCATCAAACTGATCATAGACAAATTCGGACTCACATATGCTATCTAAACTTAAATATTCAATCTCATTTCCTGGAAACTCCTTAAGCAAATAGTCGTTTATTTCCTGAACAACTTCATTTTTTGGAGCAAGTATCGCTCTTTCTTGGAAATAATTTGTACCGCTGTACTTCTCCAAAATTGAAGGATATACAAACTCAATTAATGAACCTATAGGATCATATGGATCATTAATGAGAATATCATCCGGAATATCGATAATCGTTTCGTCGTCGTTCGGACCACCGAGTTTGCTTTCCCCTATATCCAATAGCCAATTTGCAAAATCTCTTATTTTTTCTATATCAGATTGATCACTTCCCACAGTTAGTCTCATGTTTTTTGTTAATCTATAGACTTTGCAATGTTTCCATAAATATGAAGAACTCAAAGAAACATTAACAATGTTTTGTCTACTGCCACCCGGAACAACAGGTAGTATTTGTCTGAAATTCCTCAAAAGACAATAACTTTCCCTCCAAACGGAATATTTGAGATGCTAGAATTTCCACACCTTAATACATCTTTCAAAGCTCGATCTAAAGCTTCAAATGCATGCTTATGGACCATAGGTGCTTCATCCCAGATTATCAAAGAGGGTTTTCTTAATAAGCTAGCCAACTCACCATCTGGATTTATTTTACAAACAGAATCCTCTGTAAGTTCAAATGGAATTATAAATCGAGAGTGTGTTGTTCTACCACAGGGCAATAATAACGAAGCAATACCGTTTGAAGCAACATTTAAAACAATATGACAATCAGATCTAATTGCTGCAGATATTGTCTTCCATAGAAAAGTTTTACCCGTTCCACCATAACCATAAACAAAGAAGACACCTCCTTTATTTTCTTTAACAACACTCATGATGTTAAGGAAAATGCTACGTTGCTCATTTGTTAATGCGAGAAACATACGATCAAAGTCATTCTTTATAACAGGAATGTTGTAATCTAGCTCCTCGGTGATAAGTCGATTGTTTAAAGAATAAATTGATTCAACATCTGGGTAAGGCATCTTTGTGAAGTTTTTGAGAGCGGAGTTGTTTCGAAGTAAAATTTGTTCTATTTCAAACAAAGTTAAGTTCTTAAGTTCATCTTCACTGAGTGATAAGTCTGCACCATAAATTTTAAATTAATTACAAAATATAAAATACAATATTTAATAACATTTTTAATAATTATTTAATGGGTGTTGAATAATAAAAATAAATTATTTTAAATACAAATGAAGAAAAAAATTTAATACCCAGACACTTGAACCTTTGTCGTTGGTTATATAGAATTCCATCCGCCAAATATTCTCATGTATTTTCCCAAACGGCTTCTGGTTTAGACATACTATTACACATCAACAATGTAGCAAATAAGAAGCGTATGTAAAAACCAGTAGGGATGTCAAAAAGTCCCGTGGGGGCTCCGTCCTGTTTGGGGGAAATTTTTTAAAAATTCGGTGGCGGAGACGGGGACGGGGGCAAGGTCAACCCCCGTTTGGGGCAATCCCGTCCTGAAACCCCCATGGGGACCCCGTTAATAAATTACATTTATATTTACATATATTCATATATAAATATAATAAACAATAATATGATTTTGAGCTTCCAAAATTCATCAAAAAACATGTTTTTAAGTTGTTAGTATAATGTTTTTAAAATGCCATAACTTTTTTATTTTTAACATGTAAAATTCTGCTATAAATAATTATTAGTTACCTTAAAAATAGCTTCTTTTAGCCTAAATAACAACTTCTTTTAACCAAAAAAAGGAAACCCAAAATCAATCGGGGGCGGGGGAACGGGGGCGGGGGTAATAAAGGGGATTCGTGGGCGGGGGCGGCGGTAGGAAGGCTGAACATTTCGGGGACGGGGGCGGGGCGGGGAAGGGGGAACGGGGAAATTTCAGGGGCGGGGGCGGGGGATGCACTCCCCGTCCCGTTTGCCCTCGTTGACATCCCTAAAAACCCGATCCAAAATGGCTTGCTTCTTTAATTGCATCGATGTATTCCTTGTCATCATCTAATAGCATGAGTGCATAACAAGCATCTCTAAAAGAAGAATGTGTTTCACCATTTACCGTGCGAATTTCATCAAATGACGTCGGACCTTTAACTGTATTTAAAAGAATCCTTAAGAAATAAGCTTCGCCAAGATTAGGTGAAACCGAATGAATTCTACCAATGACTTTTCCTACTTTCCTTTGTTTCCAAAACCTACCATTTAATATCCAAACAAACTTTGTAGGAAATTCAACATATGTAAGTTCGCGTGCTTCACTATTAATTGCAATACACTCCATCCAAGATGTGAACTTTGAAGCAGCAACAGAAGGTTTGTCCAGAACATCGTCTTCGCCATATACAATTTGTTGTTGATTAGGAAGATGAAAAGGTAGTCTGACCACCATAGGATACCTGCAATGATCATCATATTTAAAAATTCGCAATGATGCTTCACATGCAGATAAATATATACAATCGTAATATTCAACTATTTCATCGACCGCATCATTATTTTCACATTCATTGTTGGCTCGTACAACAACAACTGTAGCTCTATCAGGACCCTTGTTTATTTATTTAAACAAATACTTTATAGAAGATCCCTGATTACACCATTCAACATTAATATGTGCCTGGTATATTTTCAATAGATATTTGTTGTATGGAACAACATTTCTATTATCCAACTTAACACCCGATTTTTCTACAAAATGACCATTGTTTCTTCTCCTATATAAAGGAAAACCATTTTGATCAACAGACGAATGATTACAGAATTGTTTTGGAAAGTTTTTAGAGCACTTTTTATCCACCATGCATGGACAATTGATATTTTCAGCTCCACATGGACCATGAATCATAAACTCATTGACAAGTGAATACAATTCTGGATCTTCAATTTTGTCTGGTATCTTGGCGGAAATTATCGAATCGATAAATTCAATAGTGGGTAACTTGTTGTCAGAATGCATAAATAGACATATATGACTATGCGGCAAACCTCTCTTTTGAAATTCAATAGTATAAACATCTGTAAAATATTTTGCAAAAAAACAAAATATGATTAGACTGTAAAAACATATAAAAAATATAGTATAATAAGAGTAATGCTTTATCAATAATGAAAAAATATAGTTGTAATTACATGCTTGAACTTTGCCGAAAATGTGATTCTCCCTTAAGTCTTTAATAAATGCATCAAACTTGATCTTGAATAACCTACATAATATATCAGGCTTGTCTTCTGGTTGAAGTGAAGTATCCTTAATAAACATTTTAATCTCTGGCCATTTGGGATTACACGTAAAGGTTATAAAGAAAATCGGATATCCAAACCATTTACATAGTGACATGGCATCCATATAGTTTTGCAGCATATAGCGTGCACCACCATTAAAGGACGAAGGTAATATGACACGTTGGCCGACATTGGAGATATTAGTGGTTCCTTGAGCTTTTTGGTTAAGTAAATTCTCATTAGAATTGCATCTAAGAACATGTTGTTGCCTACGTATGTAGTGCAATCTCTCCGTTTCCATCATAGTATAGGCATCTACCAGAAACTGTTGAAACAACCTTTTTGAATTAAGAATGAGCGAGAACGAATGATCTCTGTCTTGAGTTCTAAAAGCGAAATATTCTCTCATTGTACATTTCGCCCACTTGCTGTTGGTCATAAATGACACACCTCTATGAAGAATGTCAACATTGTAACCATCATCCCCATATAGAAATAACAGTGGATATTGGAGAGGAAGGTACGAAGGATGCAATTCACTGATACATTGTAGAAATCCAGTTTTTGTTTGAACAACAATATTCCTCTTTTCAATTGAATCACAAATGTCACCGACAATTAAAGCGGCAATCTCAGAAGCAGTTGGTAGGTTATATGTTCTCCCATCTCACTTCCTTCTCCCGATAAGTCGTAATTTCATATCAACTTTAGGATTTTTCAGAAAAGTATCTCTTACCATTTTATAAGATCTAACCAATACATTATTTGAATCTAACATCACCTTAATATCTTCAATAATATCACTATTAATTGATGTTGATTGATCCTTTTTCCCACTAAAAAAAAATTGAATTTATACATAATATTAGTAAAAACAATAAAAATATTATAATTAATTATGAATAAAAAGTTTGAAAAAATACCCAAAGCATTTTTGTCTATTTGAAATTTTGTTCTCAGTGTTATAAATGTATAACCGAGAGAATTTTGGTTCCAATCCTTTTGCTGGTAAAAGACTTCCAATACTATGATAATTTTGACCACCCATTCTGAAAATGTATGGAGTCTTTCCTCTATTGATTGACGAATCAATTTTACCACCCATCGACGTAAAATAAAACATTGAATTGTAACGTCGAATGTTTTTCATGAAGTGTTTACTTTTAGAATCTGTTGCTCGAAACATTCTTTCATAACTTGGGGGGTGCTTTCTTTAAATCTGGAAGTTGAACTTTGTCATAACCACAACATAATGAATAATCCGTGTTCCCTTTTCTTTACCTCTAATGGATTCATTTCTCTATAACTTTGCATGACATGTTTGACATACAACATTTTGATCACCATGATCCAAATATTCTGTAAAATAAAATGCGTAGAAAAAATATCAGTTAATTTTATAAGTATATACAACACAGTATTTGAATTGTAAAAAAAATGAAAATGAATATTATTATTTGATTATCTTTTGAGATACCAGCTATTAGGTATTTTCTACATCTTCCGTCAAATCAATCAACGGGATAGGGGATAAATGTTTCGACTTCCTTTTTAATTTATGACATCTTGGATTTAACTTAATTGATGATGAAGAACCGGTTATTGTAGATGCATTTTTCGATGTCATATCATTTGAAAGTACATAGTACTGTCTTTTGTTTGGTAAGTTGGAAGTATCGAAGTTATTGAAACTAATATTATCTTAACAAAATAAATAAAGTCAGTATATATACGGATTATATAGAAAATGGATAATAGTATATTTTTAAAACAAAAAACTATTACCATTTGTAATGTTATATAACGGAGTTCTAACATTTGTAATGTTAGATAACGAAGTTCTAACATTTGGAAAGGAAGGAGAATATTGTACGGTTGTATTTTGGATTCCAGACGAATTAAATGAATAAATATTTTCAGTGTGACTAACAACGTTGGTTGATTGATCTGTAAGTAACAAAAACTTATGAAAATTGAAGACATGATATAAAATAAAGTAATAAGCTGAAATCATCTAATATTGCAGGCTAATAAAAAAATGAGAAATCACGTATTGCATATAAATGTAAATTAAGCGTAAAACATGGAATATAAAATAAGAATTTTATAGTTATCCATATTTTTTAAGAGATGTGGTATTGATGTACTTCGAACGCTGGATCTTGTATTCATTTTCTTCGATCTTTTATTTTTCAAATATAATTTTCTTTGTCTTCTTTTCTCTCTGGCTTGTAAGTGGTACATGCTATTGTTGTTTTCTGCATAAGCGATAATAAGATAGGCTATAAAATGTATAATTAGCTAAAAAAATATATTTTTATAATAAAATTGAAGAAATAAACGTACATTTGTAAGCATCGGTAACCAATCTCGAGGAATATTGATTTGCAGCGGACGAAGAATTTGCCGATTTATCTAGTTTTTTTATGTTAATACATGTGTATGTTATTAAAATATATATTATATGAGTTAAAGAATAAGAAATAATAATAATAATAATTTGTATGATAAAACATACATTTGTAAATCGAAGTATTAACAGTTATAGTTGTCGAAGATAGATGTGTTGATGTAGTGCCCAAATTAATATTATTTGTATTATCTAAGTAGAAACTATTTAATTTTTTAGTCTTTTTAGAAGAAAATGAATACATTGTATTTCTGCAACAGATAACTCGAATTAATTTATAAAATAAGATGTGTAATAGATAACAATAAATAATTCATATATAATATTTATATGTTGAACAAATGGGTAGAATGTCTTTTTTTTTTCACATATTGACAAATTATGAGTAAATTACAGAGAACTAACATATAAACCGATATGATAATAATATGTAATATCTAATTGCAATATTTTTATAAAAGGTTGTGATATGGCCCATTAGTTTCACATATATACATGCTCATATTTTTTATACAATTAATATAGCATAATAAAAAAATATACATATTAAATATTAAATTATGATATGTTTAGGTATGTCTAAGTTATGTTTAAAATTTTATAATGAAAATAATTGAACATAGTGAGATTAGTTTATATTAAATATGATACGTAATAAAAAGATAGGCTGAAATTTCCAGAAAAGTAAATATATTATACAAATATTGTTATTATATCATATAAATATTGTAATTAAAAATTATGTAAAAGATATATAAAAATTTAAAAAATATTTATACAATTAGATAAAAATAATAAATCAAAGTCAAATAATTATGTTAGTTATTCATAGATGTATACAGTTTTTATATTTATTTTCGTTGCATTCGTAATAAATACTAATATAATTTACCCTTGGTGATATTTTCGTTTTTAATATTAGAAAATAATTAAAATCATTATTTAGATATTAATAAGTCATATCATTCCCAAATACCCCCAACGTTAGAAGGTACATGTACCAAGGGTTTGTGGACTTGATGATAAGCATTTCAAAAAACTTTCACACAACATAATTTCATTGCTTCCGACCACGTCTCCTATTTTTGTTCGTCGTCGTTTGGTTTTTTTCGCCGTCGTTTGCAGGCCAGCCCGATTCCTCACCGAATCTATTTTCTCTATCACATTCTCTTTATCCATTTCATCTGTCCTGATTCGTGAACTGGAACTCTTCTGCCTCTGCATCTTTGACGTCACAGAGCACCGGCGACGCCCTCGCACCGCCAGAGCCGACGTCGCACACCATCCCATTGCTGAAATCGAACCTTAGCCAAGCTCTAAATCGAAGCTCCTACTGAGATAAATGGTCTTCATGGTGTGAAATCGAAAATTGTTGTGAGTTTATTGTATCAAATATGAATGCGATTTTCTGAGATGTGAAAACGGAAATCAATTTCATATTCTGAACTATCAAACGCAGTTTCCTCCATTTCATGGTTTTCCATTTTTCTATGAATATCCATAAATAAGAACTCTATGATTCTCTGTTGTCACTTTTAAATCTGAGTATCTGATTCCTTTTTTTACTTAATTTGTGTAATTTGGGTTTCGTTCAAATGTTTATGTCATTTGGGTTTTGTTTAAAGGTTCATTTACTTGCTGGGAATTTTTAAGCTTATCATTATTTTAATTTACATATTTTTTCTGGTTGAATTTTCAGATACAATTGGATTTTATGGAAGTACTTTTGTGCTCATCTATTTGTTCCTTTTTTGTTTATGTTGATGTATGCAGATGAATTTGTTCCTTTTTGTTTATGTTTATGTATGCAGATTTCATCACTAATTATGTAGAGCTTTGAATCATATTTGATTATCACACTTGTTATATCTTCTAAACATCTTGATTTGCTAATCTGTCTCACTCTGTTGAGCTAATCTTTCTTCATAGACCAACAATATTAATTAAATACATTTATAACATGTTTGTGTTAAACATTGAGAATCAGAAAGTCAGCCTACATTGTATCAGGAACTGACCTTCTATTTTGTTGATTGAATCACAACAAACAGAGTTGAAGATGAAGATTACTTGATATTGGAACTTTGGTATTAATTGAGATTTCTTGGCAAAAGCTTCCTGGAAATATGAATCTTCTATGAGTTTCACAAAGTTTGCCATCATTGTTCAACCATAATCCTTATAACTTGCGAAAGCTGATCAAAGGGCTATATCTATATGAATGAACTTAAATCCCCAATATCTTCGCCTGCTTCAAAAATGTTCAACCATGGATCAACTCAAACAAATCCACGCTCAAACCATCACCACCGGACTTGCTCGATTTACTTACATAACCAGCAAGCTCTTAGCTTTCTCTGCGATGTCCGACATCGATTATGCGCACACAATTTTGAACCAAACAAACACACACACGCCTACCATCTTCGATTACAACTCTATGATACTAGGTTACTCTAAAACCTCAAAACAAGAAATGGGTATTCTACTTTACACTCAAATGCGCAACAATCGTATCAAACCGAATGCTCGTACTTTTCCTGTTTTGATCAAAACATGTGACTGTATATCTTCGTTGCTTCAAGTGCATGGACAGATCGTCAAACTTGGAAATGTTTGCGATGTTTATGTTACTAGCTCGCTTATTTATATGTATTCGAATTTCAAATCCGTTGAATTAGCTATACAGGTGTTTGAAGAAAGCTCATATAAGAACGTGGTTTGTTGTACGAGTTTGATAACTGGGTGTTTCAATAACGGCCTCGTTGATAAAGCATGTAAGGTGTTCGATGAAATGCCTGAAAGAAACGATGTATCATATAGTGCAATGATTTCTGGGCTTGTGAGAAACGAACTTTTCAACAAAGCATTCGACTTGTTCCTCCATTTAAAACATAGTGGCTTAGTGAATCCCAATAGGTCTCTTTTACTAACCATTCTCACTGCTTGTGGTACAATCGGAGCCCTAGAAATAGGCCAAAACATCCACCATCAATTAGTTGAAGAATCTTTTACTTTTGACCTTGAGATTGATACTGCACTTCTAGATTTCTATGCTAAATGTGGAGATATAGAGAAAGCCGAAGATATATTCATCAAAATGCCTTATAAAGATGTTGCTACATGGAGTTCCATGATTATGGGGTTAGCTACAAATGGAAGAAATGAATTAGCAATCAAGCTTTTTGAAGAGATGACACATAAAGGACCTGTTCCTAATGACATTACATTCATTGCTGTTCTTGTTGCTTGTAATCACAAATCTTTAGTGACGAAAGCATGGTGTTTAATTGGAAAAATGTTCAAAGTTTTTGGGATTCAACCAGGAATCGAGCATTATGGATGCATGGTTGATGTATTGGCTAGATCTGGACAACTGAAAGGAGCTGAAATATTGATAAATTTGATGCCAATGGAACCTGATGAAGCTATTTGGGGATCTTTTCTACATGGGTGTTTAAGACATAGTGAAATATGTTTAGGAGAAAGAGTTGGAAAACGGTTGATTGAACTTGATCCTAATCATAGTGGAAGATATGTTGGTCTTGCTAATATGTATGCGGATATTGGAAGGTGGGAGAATGTGATTAGATTGAGGAATATGATGGTAGAGAGAAAAGTCGATAATACCCCTAGTTGGAGTTTTATCGAGGTCGATGGTGTTGTTCATAAGTTTTTTGTTCATGATCCATTTCACCCTCGAGCAAATGACCTCAGTGAAGTCCTACAAGTAGTTAATAAGGTATTAATGAATCAGTAATGGGCCACTGTTTACCTGATTGACATCTGACGACATGATGTTGAAGCTGTGTGTGGGTCATATCAGAGGTTGTTGGTGTAGGAACCTAGATTCATACAATATGAAATGACAATGTGGAAATTAAGAACAATAGATGAATCGATCTCAGATAAATAAAGAATCAGTGAAATATATATGTATAATAAGGAATAAGTGAAATATCTATGTATTCATAAGATCTGAATATGATCATCGGATTTGATTACAATGAAGAAACTTCACACGAACAAGATGAACTTTCACTTTCTAAGTCTATCATAAAAACGAAAATTTCTTGGACCTTTGAAAGTATGTATTTATATTTTGCAAAAGATTGGCATACCTTTGAAAGTATGTATTTATATTTTGCAAAAGATTGGCATACCTTTGAAAGTATGTATTTATATTTTGCAAAAGATTGACCTTGTTCTTATTAATGCTATATACTTATATTTATGAATTATGATAGGATCAATCTCTGAATCTCAGTCTCTCGACAAGGAGAGACTGATCAGCACATTCTACACATTCTGATACACAGAACATGTTTTCTTCTAACAGATACTTGGTTGAATTGTGGGTATTTGGTAAAGCCAACCTACATATAAAAAGTCGGTGCTATTCCACCTACACCTCCCGCTTTGTCGAATTCGATGAAAATTTTGTCATCATGGAAAATTTTGTTAAGAAATAAGTTTTCATATATTGTTTTGTTAAGAAATTTAATTATATCAAAAACATTATAATTTGGAATTTTATAAATTAATTCTTTAACATGATATATCTTTAAATATTTTAAAAAAGTTTATTCAAGTATAAAAAAGTAAATATTAATGATATATATTTCATTTAAACATATTCATATATTTTTTTAAATTGAATTAATATTCGAAATTAAAACCAACTTATAAAAACACGCCATTAAAATATGAGTTTTGGTCATAAAAGCCCCCAATTTTACACAAAAAAATCGGTTATGCCTAAAGTCGTTTTTTTTTCCACAATGCCTCTAATACCGGAAAATTGGTTCACTTTTGCCTGTTAACCGGATTTTATCTTCCTGGGCCAGTCACATTTGTCATAGAAGCCATTATATTTACTTGTCACCTCCACCACCACACTTTTCCACTAACACCACCATCAGCCACACACAAACCACCACCACCACTACCGTCCATCATCCACCATTACCACCACTACCGTCCATCATCCACCACCACCCAACGCCACCCTATCCTCCATCACAGAAACCCGTCATTACCTCCGTAATCAGCCGTCATCTT
This sequence comes from Lactuca virosa, assembly GCF_052849685.1. Lineage (NCBI taxonomy): Eukaryota > Viridiplantae > Streptophyta > Magnoliopsida > Asterales > Asteraceae > Lactuca > Lactuca virosa. The sequence continues at coordinate 416,416,703 of NC_136430.1, read as the reverse complement.
CTTCACCACCACAACCTCACCTTATCCCACCATAACAACAACCCAACCTTATACAACTGCCAACCCTTAGCTCCTTTCACAATATTGACCAAAAACCACCCTAAAACCTCAGTCAGCCACCTTCTCTTATCACTAGCCACCATTAACCACCCTTATATCTCCATATCAACCATCAAAACCACCGGTCTTCATCACCTTTATCATAACTGTAACCACTTTCACTAATCTTGAACCACCAATAACACAACCTATCATCTCCATACCAACCTTCCACCCTTACACTCTTCTCCACCCTTAGACCCATTATAGCCACCTTCACCCATCTTCAAACCAAAATCGTACCAGAACCACCATTCTCCAACCTCTTCCACTCCATCTTCATCTCCATAACACACCAAAATCAGTTAACCATCGAACCTGCACCCACCTTCAACCACCAACCCAACACATCGATTTTGATATTGGAATAGGGTGTGGTGCTATTCGAATCAAAAAGAGAAGAGGAAAAGGGGAGAAATACATTCCATTGAATCTAGAGAAGAAGGAGAAGCTACGAATTTGGTGGTAGTGTGAGCGATTTTGAGAAGGAAAAAGAGTGTGGCTTGTGCGAATTGGTGATCGAAATCAGAAGAGGAAGAACCTTCAATCGATTATGGAGAGTAAGAGAGCTGCGATTTTTTTCTTGTTTCTTTGGCTCAAGTCGATCGAAGAAGCAGACGATGGTGAAGGGCAAAATCGAAGATGATGGTGAAGGCAGAGAGGGCGGTGAAGATGGTGGTGAAGGCGGACACGCTGCTGATGGTGGTGGTGGTCGGCTACACACATGTCATGGTGGTTGTTTTGTGTTAAGAAGAGATCAAGTGGGCTACCGACCATAGAAGGTAAAATCAGGGTAAATGGCAAAATCGAACCAATTTTCCGGTATTTGAAGCAACTGTGGCAAAAAAAAAAAAAAAAAAAAAGATTTTGGGCATAACCGGTTTTTTTTTTTGTGAAAGTGAGGGCTTTAATGACAAAAACCGTTAAAATATTAAAAATTATTGATTTTTGTTATAATTTTATGTTCGTTTTCTTACGAAGCAAACTTATATTGGATTGGATAACTAATTTTTACCTAACTCTAAACTCCAAGTCAAAAACCCTAACCCACAAATATGAAACACAAAATCTATACTATAAACGAATTATTCCCTTATATTAGATTGGATAACTAATTTGATGTTTTGTAATTAACATGTTTATGAAACATAATTGAAAAAAATTACTTGCTCAATGAAAACTATCTAACACTCATCAAAAAGAAAATATTTTCTAAACTATAAATGAAATTATTTTCCAAAATGTCATTAAATATGTTATCATAAAATAGAAATGATCTATGTTTGACACAGTGGGTCCAACATACCAAAACACGTATCCAACATACATAAAAGCAACAAATAAATTAATGAATACATTGTTCTTCGAAAAGTAACTTGTGTTCCTTGAAATATAATGTGTTTCCGGATTAAAATAATTGTCGAAATAAACTATTCGCATCCATCGTTTAGCGCAAGTAAACGGCTAGTTCAACCTCTTATTCATATCGTAAAATAGACGCCCCTCCCTTTCTTTCTAATCCACAGTAAATCGTACGAAGTGTCCAATCTGATTTAAAGCTTATATATTTTTTAAATGACTATCATATTTTCAATGCAATGTATGAAGAAATTATGTCATCTTTATCACTTTTCATTATACAATAGTCCTCATGGCTCCTCATCAACGCAACCTTCCATCTGATCAACCGGATCACAACGCGTACCCTCAAAGATATAAAGCTGAACACAAAACAATTCAACAATTAGATATAATAACTTTTATAACTTTTTTTTTTTTTTTTTTGAAAAACAATCTATTCTACTCTTAAACTACTCGTATATTCATTTAGTTTCACACACCTACTTAAAAAAATAAAAATATCCACAGACGAACTAAAAAGCCATACTAAAAAAATGAGAAAAAAAAATCCAACTTACCTTATATCTCATTTGTGAATAGTACTTATTAGCAAAAGTACCTGATTTGACAAGGGGTGGCTGATAAATTTTGGTAAAGAGCAGGGGTGGTATATGTATATTTTGTTACCACCTTATAAGACCCTCTCGGGAGTTGTATAAGAGTTTAATAGAATAAATTTAAATATAATATTGATGAGAGAGAAGGTAACCGTTCAATAGAATTATAATGCAAATTTTTGAGTTTTTTAAGAGTTGAAGTATTCTCTCTCCTACTTGGCATTTCATTGGAGATGGCCTAAGACTTAGTAGAGTTGATCGCCGAAAAACATCAATCCTTCGATAAAAACGCAGGCGAAATGTCGCAGTCGCAGGCAGTCTTCTCCCTGGGGCACGTGATCATTCCGACCTCACGTGTCAAGACGTCATCCGCCGACGGCCTCCACCTTCTTTCATCAAATGTTCACTTACTTCGCCGGACGAACCACCGGCGGCTGCCAACGCCTATTCGGTGCTCAACCAATTTTTCCTTTGATCTCAAAGGTGGCAAAGGGTAATTACTAAACTGATCCTATTATTTAGCCTACAGTTTCCTTAGTTGTTGCTTTGTCATGCAATTACAGGGTAATCATTTTTCTTTCTTTAATTGCCACTGTTTGCTTTGAAATTTAATGTCCATAGGAATAATTTTCAATTTGTAGATTGAATCCATTTTTGTTATTATTAATCCTTCTTTACAGAATGAGTCAATTTCACGAGATTGAACTCTGGGTTAAAGATTACGAATTGGATCAATATGGAGTTGTGAACAATGCAGTCTTTGCTAATTATTGTCAACATGGTTGGTCTTTAATTCACATGACTCAATTAGTTATTTAATGAGATTAAAAAGTTATTATCTTGACAATTGTTAAACAGCTCGTCGTAAACTTTTGCAAAAGATTGGCATAAATATCGATACAATTGCTGAAACTGGCAATGCGATAGCTCTGTCTGACTTATCACTCAAATTTATTGGACCTTTGAAAGTATGTATTTATATTTTTGATAATTCCAAACTTATTTTCAAATCTCAACTACCCTTAATAGTTTCTTTGATGGTATTCTGGTGAAAACAGATTGGAGATAGGTTTACTATGAGAGCGAGGATATCTGACACATCAGCTGCTCGTGTATACTTTGAACACTTGATCATGAAGATCCCAAATGAAGAGGTTACAGACTTTTATATATTCTTAGTTTATTTGGCTTGTTGCTAAGGTGTTGAAAGACAAAAAAGCCCTTCAATGGTTGTTTTCTTGATGTAGCCAATTTTGGAGGCAAGGTCGACTTTAGTTTGGCTTGACAAAAACTATCGCCCAATCCGTGTTCCACCAGAGGTAAGATCCAAAGTTGCACAGTTTGTTCTTCATGATGTGGAAAGCTGATTCCATTTTTGTGGGGGAAAATAAGTGTTAGAGGTTTGTTTGCATGATAAACAGTACGTGTACTTTATTGATTTTTCATAAGTAATGTTCGTCAATCATCATGTAAATGTACCTTGTTCTTATTAATGCCATATACTTATATTTATGATATGATCTATTGGAGAATAAAAGTCAACAAGTCAACCATTAGAGAAGTGACACGTCAATTAGTTTGTTAGAATCGTAATTAGTACGCAATGCTTTTCTGTGCAATATATATTGATGTATTGTATTATTATTCAATGATGATGAAAAACATTTCTCTCAATTTTCTCTCTCAATCAATTCATTTCTCATCTTAATTTCTACATGGTATCAGAGAGGAAGCTCCTGATTTCATTCTTGTTGATTTCAATCTTGTTGTTTCTTATTCACTTCATTTGATCTCTGTTTTTTTTTAAATCATGTCAAGTTCTACTCCAAATCAAGCAAACGGATCCAATGGATCTAACATTGAAATTTCAAGCCCTTATTACCTTGGATCTTCGGACAATCCAAGCACGATTTTGGTGTCAAAACTCTTCGATGGAACAGGATTTGTAGCCTGGAAGAGATCGATGACATTAGCTCTTTCAGCAAAGAACAAACTTTGTTTTGTCAACGGTTCTATGAATCCTCCTGCTGCAAGTTCAGATCTCATTCACGCATGGAATAGAGTTAATTCAATGGTCATCTCCTGGATCTTGAATTCTTTAAACAAAGAAATTGCTGAAAGTGTATTGTTTCTTCAGACAGCAAAGGAAATCTGGTTCGAACTAAGAGAAAGGTATTCTCAATCTAATGGCACTTTGATCTATCAAGTTCAAAAGAAATTATACTCTATTAATCAAGGATCTGAGGATTTTTCTAGCTATTTCACAAAAATAAAGAAGATATGGGATGAATTAAAGATGATTCAAGAAGTTCCTACATGTACATGTGAATCGGCTGCTCTTTTTAGCAAATTTATGGAAGAACAACGTTTAATTAAGTTACTGATGGGATTAAACGATTCATATAAAGCTATAAGAGGACATATCTTAATGATGAATCCATTACTTAATATTTCCATTGTTCATTCATTGTTAATTCATGAAGAAAGGCAGAGTGATATTTCTTCAAATCCAAATGTTGTTACTGAGGCCATGGCGATGCAAGTTAATCAATCATCAAAAAGGAATCTTAATTGTTCTCACTGCAAGAAGTCAGGGCATGTGAAGTCAACATGTTACAGACTCAATGGTTCTCACTGCAAGAAGTCAGGGCATGTGAAATGTCATGGGCTCCCCCCATGGTCTGATATCCAACTGCCACGGGCTCCCCCCGGGGTCTTCCATGCAAGTATCACAAAGACAACTAGCATATCACACATCACATAAACAACTAGTATACCACGTATCACATAAACAACTAGTATGCCATATATCACATAAACAATACATATAAACATATAAGGATGTCGTGGAAACCCTCCAAGGTCTTACTCCAGGATGTCGTGGGTTCCCCCAAGGTCTTATACCTACATGACATGGGCTCCCCCATGGTCTTTACCTGGAATGTCATGGGTTCCCCCCAAGGTCTGATATCCAACTGCCACGGGCTCCCCCCCCCCCCCTCGGGGTCTTCCATATAAATGACACAGAGTCAACAAACATACCACATATCACAGAAACATAACTATCATGCTACATAACACATATATAAACATACATGGATGTCGTGGACTCCCTCCAGGGTCTTACTCCAGGATGTCGTGGGCTCCCCCCCCCCCCCCAGGGTCTTATACTTATGTGTCATGGGCTCCCCCCATGGTCTGATATCCAACTGCTATGGGCTCCCCCCCCCCCCCGGGGTCTTCCATGTCTAACCAATAAAGTACTAACACATTCACATACATACTAGGCATATCAATAATGATTCCACGATAATCATCTCAACTAACTGAATGGGCCAGCCTTGGTACCTTCGACCCATTGGTATGGTGAGGAGACTCACCTCGAATGCAGAAGCTTCCTGAAAGAAATCCTTAGTTGTTTCCCTGTCCACTTCCCGAAGCTACCAATATCAAATGACACCCAATTAGCAATTGGGTTCTATTCCATAACTACCATTTCATACCCGGGGTAAAAATACCATTTTACCCCAACCTGTCCCTGTCCAATACTTTGGCCCAAACTATAATCTGAAAGGCCCCAAAGGCCAATTAATCAACCAATGGCCCAATTTTCCAAATTGGGCCCATACCTCTACATGGGTCTTGCCATGAGGCTCAATCCTTCTTTTCAGTCCAACACACTTATATTCTGATGTCCCAATAATAATCCAACACTTGAGCCCAAAATGCTAAAACCTACTCGTGGCCCAATCCATGGTCCAATTTTCCAAATTGGGCCTAAATCCTTTCGGGACCTTTTCAACATCACTAACAGCCCAAAACCTGATGGCCTAACAGGGCCCAAGACAAACATGCCCAACAGCTGGCCCACACCGAAGCCCAATACTCATAACTCCATCTGACTGAGTACGCAGGGCGTATTTAGTTGTATGTTAAGCGTACAGGCTGTTTGGCTTGTACGTTGCATGTACAGACTTGTACTCCCAACGTACTACTCCTTTAAGACAAAGTCTCATTAAGCTCTTAATGCTCTATCCAACAAGTCCAAATCACAGATCTGAGTCCCAAATAACGTCTAAACACTAAGTGGTGTTGAAACTCCAAAGGCTCAAACTTCAACATAGATGGTCTTAAACTCCAAAGGTGCCAAATTTATGGACCTTAGACCTCAGAAACACTAAGAGGAGCAACTCAAAGCTCCGGGAATGAAATCAAGACCACTAGATCTCACACTTGGGACCAAAATGAACAAAAACCCATATATGGTAAATGTAAGACACCAATGATCAAGTTCAAAGCTTTATACCTTCATCAAGCTGGAAATGAGTCACAAAAGCCAGATCCATAAGCTTCTCATTGATCCCCATCTTTGCATCAAACTCCACCTTCTTAGAAATGGACCAAACATTCCAAAAATAGACTCCATAAGTTCAAAATGCCACCATGAATGATTAAGGACGAGTTCTAGGGTTTTAGAGGGTGGGAGCTGACTTAGAATGAAGAAGGCTTAACATTATGCTTATATAGGGTACAACCCTTGAATTAGGGTTTTCAACCTGACCCTCGTACGCCCAGCGTACCTTCTCGTACGCCCCGCGTACGAGGCCGCGCACCCCGATCCAATCCTCGCATATACGCTACGCGTTCCTCCAGCTACGCCTCATGTAGTTCCTTCTCTTCGGTATGCACTGCGTACCACTTTGGTACGCCCCACATACTAGGGCTTTCCCCAAAACCCTAATTCTTCCGAAGGCTATCACTTACTCGATACAACTCCGATTCCAACCATTCATATATCCATAGAAAGGTATCGAGACGCTCCATACTATTATCAATTTCTGCCTGCCATAAAATATCCCGAACTAAAATCCACTTTCCACAAAGGTCCGAGCTGATAAATTACCGAACTACCCTTTGGTCCAAAAACTCCAACTGAATACCCGAGCAACCAAGATGCATTATCTAATTCCTATTGGGTCTGAAACCCAACCCCTCGGGTATCTATAGCTTGATAGCACTTCATCCTTTTCTTACCAATTCAAAATGGGAACAATTCGAAACAGCATGTTACAGGAATGTTATTCATACATGTAACGCCCGTGTTTCTGGGTTAAGCACTATTGATGATGTAATAGTCTAATAAAACCGTTGTAACCCATTTTAAAGTAATAAAGATGAATTACTTGAATATTATGTGAATTATGTGCTTTTGTGTGCTTATTACTTGTTTATAATAATATAATAAATAAAGGATAAAAATAAGCGCCAAAAAGAAAATGTTAGATAAATCCGATATCGATTAATAAAGTTGTAGTGGTCGTGACAAGGATTTCGTACATATAAAGAGCGCCGAAATCCGAGTTATAACGAAGAAGTTATGGCTTGTTGAAGTTTCGCGACTGAACCGGCACGACACTGTGTGACGTAAATAGTGAATTTACGATAGAGGACTTTTTAGCCCTAGCGATCTAAACGAAAGTCGTAGTGTTCATTAAACCGAGAGCGTGCATAAAAAGAACGTCTAAATCTGACTTCGTATGAGGAAGTTATGATTTTTCTAAGTTTCGGATCGGCAGTGCACAACCCGAAGTTCGAATATTAGATCGGTCGATTTTTGGCCGACACAACCTAAACGAGATCGAAGATCTCATTAATAGTAGCACAACGGTAAAAATGACAGACGAAAACGGACATCGGATGAAGAAGTTATGAATTTTTAACGAACTTTTCCTGTCCCGGCATGTTAAAAATATAACTTTAAAAATAAAGTCAAAATTAGCCGACGGAGTCTAAACGAAAGTTGTAGAGTACGGTCCCGCGTACGCGTAGATATAAATAACGTCGAAAATGGAGCTCGTATGAAAAAGATATGTATTTTTGAAGTCGGAGTGGGAAATCTCGAACCTGGTGCGAGGGGTACGCTCCGCGTAGTCCGAGACGCCTCGCGTCCGAGTACGCCCCGCGTACCGAAGCTCGTACGCCCAGCGGTCTAGCCTTCTACGGTCCGGAGCCTGCCCCGATGATCCATCTGAAGACCGACGTGTGTTGTACGATCCGAGCATTACGCCCCGCGTAGAGCTGTTGTACGCCCAGCGTACCGAGGCCTCGCACGCCTATAAAAGGGCTGCGAGGGCTGCCTCCAAAATCACACCAAATCCATTCTCTTTCTCTCTCTAACTTCTCTCTAGCATATCCCAACCCCCCTCCCCCTAAGCCTAGGGAACCTTTCTAGATCTAGAAGAAAGCCTCGAAGAGCCCGGAGTCTCCAAGAAAAAGGGTTTTTCGGTTTGAAACTCTGCCCGTGCAGAGGCCGGTTTTCAAGCAAACTTCCCAGTTTCATCAAAGAAGATTATTTTAAGAAGCGAAGTGTTTTCCGAATCACTCCTTATCAGGTGAGTGTGTAGTCACTTTCATCTTACACATAGATATGAAGTATTTTATATAAATTACGTGTTATGTGTATATATATTATCTATTTACTTGAGATCTATGCTGGATGAAAGATTTGAACCTCTTTCTTCTCAGATCTGAACTTTTTCTTTCAGATCTAAACTTTTCTTCAAGATCTGAACCCTTTTCCTTCAGATCTAAACTTTTAAGATCTAAACTGTATATGTATGTTTTATATTTTGAGATCTATGTTGTATGAACGATTTAAACTTTGTTTTCCAGATCTAAACTGTATATATGTATTTTATGTCTACAAATATGTTGGGTAGGTAACACCTGTTCCAGGTATTACTTAATTTAATTAAGATTTAGGGTTTTGGTATGTGGACTCGGCGAGTTGGGAGTCCAACTCGTCGAGTAGAGGACATTTCAAGGACGCGGAATCTACACCCTACTCGACGAGTTGGAAGGCCGACTCGACGAGTAGGAGCTGTAATGATAAAACCCTAATTTTAGGGTTTGCACCCTATATAATCTCCTTATGAATCTTGAGGCAGACCTCTCATCGGCCTCCAAACCCTAAGAATGTTTGTGCTAACCCTAATCCCTATTCTTTTCCACTTTGTGAGCTAGAGTGACCTTTGAAGCTTAAGAAGAAGGAGATAGTGAGAAGATCCGGCAAACCAAGCACCCATCCTTGAGCTTAATCATCTTGTGGACTACTGTAAGCCTTCAAGACTCGATTTTTATCATAGAATATGACTAGATCTTGAGTTTACTCTTAATTTCCTACCCTTCTTATTGAATGCATGCATGGGATTCATAAAGTTTGCAACTTTATGAATCTCCAGAGCAAAATGGTCCCAAGGTGGGTTAGATCTGGCCTTTGGTTGAGCAAGGACACCATGCAAGGGTTTTAGGGCTTATTTCCCTCTTTTTGGCCATTTTGGCCTACGGACATGTATTGGACATGCATGTCCATAAAGCCTCCATCTTTAGAACGTTTTGAGCACTAGAAACCTTTCTGGAAGGGAGGGATTTTAGATCCCTAGAGTTTTGGACCATATGGCAAAGCTTTGGAGCTTTCCAACCTTTGTTAAGGGCCTTGGAGCATTTGGAACGGTTCTATAAGGTAAAGTTGGAAAATTTATCCTTCTAGACACCTTAGGGTTTTAGATCTAAGCACTTGAGTCTGTGGATTCGATGTATCATCACATCAAGCAAAAGGAAGGGGGACTCGACGAGTTGCTATAGGAACTCGATGAGTCGGATCTAGTTTCCTCGCTTTCTGAATATCAAGTGAACTCGTCGAGTTGATGAAACAACTCGGCGAGTTGGCTAGGGTTTGATCAGGTTGTCTGGACTCAGTAGGAACTCAACGAGTTGAGGTCAACATGGACTGTTGACTTAGACTTTGACCATGGTTAACCAGGGTTGACCTTAAGGGTAATTTTGGGATTTTAACAAGTCCATCTTATGATGCTTACATGCAGTTGAGTCGGGGCAACACGTGGGACATATCTGATTCTAGTTTATCAGCATAGCATTCGTGAGAGGTGAGTCTCATCACCATACCAATGGGTCTAAGGCACCAAGGCCGGCCCATTTTATGATGTGTAGTATCCTAGCTGAGATTGTATTATGTGACATGTTAGTTGGTATGAGATAGGAAGTATGCTATTGATATATGTGGTATGTTGTATGGAAGACCATGGGAGAGCCCATGGCACTTGGATGTAAGACCATGTGGAGAGCCCATGGCTTTCCTATCAAATACCATGGGAGAACCCATGGCACTTAGGTGTAAGACCATGTGGAGAGCTCATGGCATCCTGGTGTAGGACCCTGGGGACGAGCCCACGGCATCCTTATCGGTTGTATGCATGGCTTATGTGATATGTATAGCTGTTATAGCTAGTATGATGTGTTGTATGTGGTATGCTCTGGGGAACTCACTAAGCATTAGCTTATAGTTTGTGGATTTGTTTCAGGTACATCTGAGCCCAAGGGCAAAAGTAAGGCATGATGGCGCGGCGTGCACTCTCACTCGGATATTTTATGGGACACTCTGATATTTTGGAAATAAAGTTGTAATTGATATGGTTTTGAAAACAATTGTAACTGGTTTTGTTGATGATAAACATGCATTTTGGATAATTACAAACGAAAAATTTGTTTTGAAAATTGGTTCGTTACAAGTTGGTATCAGAGCCTTGGTTTGAGGGATTCGGGCACACTCTCGGGTGTGTCAGAACTCAAACTAAGGAAATGATAAAATTGTTTTCAAAATAAAAGTTAAAAACTTTTAATAAATGAAAAGAAGAGAGTGCAACGCGCGCGATCGGCCGAGCCAAGTAAGTAGTTTCCCAATGTGTTAGCCATGTTATACTGATATTTGAGCTTGATAATCGTATGAAACCTGCTATGTGTATGCTTCTAAAATTGTATACGGTTAGGAGCTTATAGCCTTAGAATGATTGATTTGGCCTTATTTCCTGTTCCTTGTCTGGTTGTGGTCTTAGGGTAGAATCCTTTATTCGAAAGTCTATTTGATCCTTTTTTGTGTATAATTTGCATGCATAAAGGCAACCTGTTATGATTAGTTTGTTTGATGTGGGTAGAGAAAATCTTAGGACAGCCTGGGATTTGGGTTATGCGGTGGTTTGTGGTTTATGATTTAATTTTTGGACGAATTGGAGTTATCAGGTAGAGCCTTGGGAAAAGGTATAGGTAGGTGTGGAAGGTAGTATTGGGCCCGTACTACTGAAAGTACAGGACCTGTACCCGAACCAATGTTAGATCTGGCAGCTCTAAGGAGGACCGATGTGGGAGGATCCCCTATATATATGTCCTGATTATTATAGTTTATGACATTTCAGTTCAGCATGGCGGTGACACGATTTGGGACAGGGGGTCAGGATCAGGATTTGGATCTGGATCGGGCAGTGGTATTGAGCCTATTGATGAGAGGCTGCGCGAGATCATCGCAACCGAGGTTATGAAGGGCATCCTTGACGCTACCCCAGTGATCTTTGGGATGGTCAAGGAGGGGATTATGGAGATTATGGAGGAGAGGCTCAGGTCATTCAGAGCCGAGATTGCTGCGGGCCAGATCGGGGCCCGAACTCCATCGTTCCGGGAGTTAGAGGCGTGTAAGGCGCCAGAGTTTTTCGGGGTCAGGGACCCCATTGTTAGCCGACGTTGGGTGGCGGATATTGAGAACGCCCAACGTACGAGTTCCTGCCCTGATGCGGCAAAGGTGGGTTTTGCTTCATGTATGCTACGAGACCGAGTCCGAGATTGGTGGGGGGAGGTGACCAGCCAGGTGGGAGCAGCCGGTGTGGCTGAGATGACGTGGGTTGAGTTCGTTCGGCGATTTGATGTGGAGTTTGCACCACCTATTGAGGTGCAACGACTTGTGAGGGAGTTCCATGACCTTCAGCAGACTATCGAGACTGTGGCGGAGATCACCGCCAAGTTTCGGGAACGAGCTTTGTTGATCCCACAGTACGCTACAGATGAGGATATGAGGCGGACGAGATATCATTCCATGACGAGGGATGATATTCGGGAGTTTGTGAGCTTTACAGGGTATAAAACCCTGAATGAGATGGTGGAGAAGGCCCGTGAGCGGGATATGGAGTTGGACTTCCGCACCAAGCGGAAGCCTAAGCAGGCACAGACGGCAGTGGGTCAGGCTAAAAAGCCTAAGACCTCAGACACTTCCAGCAGGGGCCAGCAGGGTCATGGTCGGTGTGCCAAGTGCGGTAAACCGTACAGTGGGCAATATCGGGGGACAGGCTCGGGATGCTATGTTTGTGGCCAATCGGGCCACGTGATCAGGGATTGCCCCAAGAAGGGGTTGATATGTTTTCACTGCAACCAGACTGGCCATAAAAAGGCTGATTGTCCAAGATTGCAGGGAGGGGGAGGAACAGTGGTGGCACCTACTCCCGCTACGATGAGGATCATAGATGTCCGCCCTGCTAAGGCGGATGCCCCAGCGGTGAGGAGCCACGCCTTTCAGCTGACTACCGAGGAGGCTCAGGCAGAGCCAGACGTCGTGGCTGGTATGTATTTATTCTTCTCTGCTCTCTAATTATTTGTATTGCTTATATATGCTTTGTGCTTATGTATAGGGACCTTTTTGGTCAATGGTATGTTGGCTCATGTTTTGTTCGATTCGGTAGTTACCTGATCATTTGTGTCTCTTGCGCTTAGCAAGAAGTTTCGGGATGCGCCGGGAACTTTGGATTCCCCGCTTGAGGTAGAGATTACTGACGATATCACTGTGAGTGTTACGAGAGTGTATCCAGACTGTGTCCTGAATGTGCTTGGAGAGAGGTTTCGCGTTGACTTGGTTCCGATACCATTGTGAGGGCTGAAAGTGATTGTCGAGAAGGATTGGTTGGAGGCCAATGGGGCCATGATTGACTGCGTGCGCCAGTTAGTGAGGGTTCGAATCCCAAGTGGGGGAGAACGGGTCATACATGGTGAGAGGGCCTCGCATGGATCAACCCTCTGTTCAGCTGTGAGGGCAAGGAGATTCCTGCAGCAGGGGTGTACGGGTTTTCTGGCCTATATCTCGGATACGAGGGTGGAGACCACGACATATGTGGGAAACGTGCCGGTTGTATAGGAGTTTCGGGACGTTTTTCCCGAAGAATTACCAGGAGTGCCTCCGGAGAGGCAGGTTGAGTTTCGCATTGATTTGGTGTCGTGTTCCGCTCCGATAACGAAAGCACCATACAGGCTAGCACCACCCGAGATGCAGGAGCTATCTATTCAGCTTCAGGAGCTGCTAGACCGAGGGTTCATCCGTCTGAGCAGTTCCCCGTGGGGAGCTCCAATCCTGTTTGTGAAAAAGAAGGATGGATCACACAGGATGTGCATTGATTATCGAGAGCTGAACAAGCTAACGGTGAAGTACTGATATCCACTACCGAGGATCGATGATTTGTTCGATCAGCTACAGGGTGCGTCTTGGTTTTCCAAGATTGTGTTGGATAAGGTGTCTAAGTCCATAACTATTTCTGGTATGTACTTGACCCGACCCGGCATGGTCCATTTGGGTTGCATGGCACCATGCAATTGGATAAACTAAAATGAGAGAAATAACACTTATGGTTTATTAATATATTATAAGTTCTAATATATTAATAATATTATTTAATTAGTTTGATCAACAGTTAATTTAGAATTAATTAAGTGATCAAAAGATAACTAATTAAATATATGGGTAGATTATGTAAATCTTCCATATCTTATATAGTGGGCTAAGAGGCTCAATGGATTATCAAGTTGGGTTCCACCCATAGGATGCTCCATGGGAGTTACAAACCCATGGGTCATGGAAATGAAGAGTCATGACACATTAGGGTTTACATGGTGTAACCCTAGATGTGTCAACACTATATAAGAAACCCATTCTCCACCAAAATCGGACACACATAAGAAACAAGAGGGCTAGAGCCGATTTTGCAAGTGTAAGATTCTCTCAAAGTTTACTCCTTTGTATTTGGTGTTGTGTGAAGCATTTGAGGCATCACACTTGGGGTGCTAGGCTCACAAGGTTTCAAGGATCATAATCAACAACAAGGTAAGTTATTCTATCTTTCATTCAAGTTAAAAATGTTCCCCATGTATGCTAGATAGGAATATAACCTTGGAATTCAACTTTGCATGATTATTAGACAAACATAGATCCAAGGTTATTAGGGTTGCATGTACACTTAGGAAGTGTTAGAATGCTCAAAACCCATCAGTGGTATCAGAGCCTAGGTTTGTTTGTTGTTTTTTTTTTGTGCAAACAGCTTGAAAAAAAAAATCGTTTTTCTGTTTTCTGCTCGTATGAAAGTTTGCACATTTGTTGCTGGAAATGGACTAGAAACATTACCCTAAACTGTTTTGATGTTTTAAAGCTTGTTTTAGATGGTGTAATGTTTATGCTAATCCATTTACAATGGCAATTATTAAAATTACAAGTTTTTTTTAAGTGTAATTTTTGATTCTTGAAAGTGTTCATATTCATGTTCTTGAACTTATGAAGATTAGATGATCATAGGAATTGTTTGTAACCTTCATGGTAGTTTAATTCATGATCATAATGTGTTTTAATGGAGTCCATAACTTGTCCTCAAGTTATGGAAAACCAAAAGTCTCACTTTTATTAAAGCCATTAAAAGAACACAAGAGTTATAAAAATGAAGAGTCTTCATTTTTATTACTCAATTAACTCATAAGTTATAAGAAATGAAAAGTTTTGGAAGTTTACAAAACTTGCCCTCAAGTTTTGGAACATGTAAAGTCTTGATTAAAACTTTAGTTCCAACCCTTAGAATTTTAAAAGTTAAAATTCAACCCTTATACTTTATAATATTATAAGTTACTAATATATATATATATATATATATATATATATATATATATGTATAACAACAAGTCGTCTTACCGCTAGTACGCCTCATTCACGAAGCGGGTCTATAAGGGGGGTATAAGGTTGTTGCCTATAAAATGGCAACTTAATGGGTGTCCACTCTCACCCACCGCTTCCTTGATCGGTGGAGGGTCGTTAGCCGAACGGGTAAGACAAGGACTTATAAATTCTCATTAAAAGTATGATGAATATTATAAAGTAACTAAATGCTTTTATTAAATTCCCAATCTTAGTTACTTTAGGAAAATGTGAATAAGGTGCTAATCCATGAAATTACACTTTACACTTTGTTTAAGTCGTTGGTGGAGCGTGTGTGGTTAACCGGCACACTAACTTGGACTTAACAAGGTAGGTAAAGGGTGACTTAAGGTTTACCATAGCATCGGTGGAGTGTGTGTGGTTTACCGGCACATCGATTGAGTGATAAACCTTGAGGGTACCAAGTGATTTGCATGGTTACTTCACACCTCGTTTTGTGATCCTCGGTATCCCAGTCACAAAACTTGGAGGGCACACTCGAGATTGAAACATGCCTTTGAAAAGTTCATTGAATCTCAAAAGAATATAGGAATTTCTAAGAACCAATTAAAAACCTAATATTTATATTTCGTTTTTCATGGTGGAAATTGGTGAATCGTCATTCACCTACCTTTCAAATATGTTATAGCTTGGATTACGGCATACCTCTTCTAAGTTATAATATATTGTGATTGGATCCTAGCCTTAATATTACATTTGGGTGTTTTATTAAGGACTCTCTTAATATCTAAACTAATCTTGTTCTCTTCTTTCAGATGTCTTCAAACAATGCTGCTTCTGGCTCTAATCCTAATGGCTCCTTTACCCTTATGAACTTGTGTGGGAAAGTCACTTTTGATGGATCCAACTTCAATGAATGGATCAGAAACATCAGGATGATTAACCGCTACGAGGACAAAGAATATGTCCTTGACAAGGAGCTTAAGAAGATTGATGAGACCACTGCAACTCCCCAGGAGATCGCTGACTTCCGGGCACATGAAAGGGATGCTACAAAAGTGGCATGCATCATGTTGGCCACCATGACAGCGGAACTCCAAAAGTCCTATGAGGACTTCTACCCTTTTGAAATGCACCAAGATCTGATGGAAAGATACCATCAAAGTGCACGACAAGAGAGGTATGAAATCATATGCTCTATCATAACAACCATGATGAAGGACGGGGAATCTGTCACGAGCCACATGCAGAAAATGCAAAGGTATGTGGATCGGTTGCTGAAGCTTAATGTGAACTTCCCTGGGGAGCTTGCAATAGATATCATTTTGCACTCCTTACCATCGTGCTATGATCAATTCTGCATGACATATCACATGAATAAGGAAGAGGTCACACTCAGCAAACTTCAGGGACTCCTCAAGACCGCAGAAACAGGTCTTAAGGGTAAGTCGGTTGTTAACACTCCTACTCCAAACTCCGCCCCGGTTTTGGCAATCGGGAAAGGTAGAGGGAAGAAGAGGAAGAGCTCTTCGAAGGGTACCAAGGCTAGGACCCTTGATGGCTCTTCTTCAAGTGGAACCAAGAAAGGTTTTGTCACTCCTTCTTCTGACCCTAAAGAGGCTGAATGCTTCTATTGCCATGAAAAGTCACATTGGAAGCGGAACTGCCCAAAGTACCAGCAAGATGTGAAGGATGAGAAAGTTAAACCCAACCATGCAGGTATTTACACTATCTTATCTAATAACTCGCCCCATTCTAACTCTTGGGTCCTTGATACCGGTTGTGGTATTCATATCTGTTCTGATTTGCAGGGACTAAGAAGAAGTGAGAATGTGGAGCATGGAAGAATAAACTTAATCATGGGGAATAGGAAAGCCTTACCTGTCACCAAGATTGGAGTTTATACTTTATCGCTAAGTAGTGGGTTTAGTTTAGATTTGAATAAATGTTGTTATTCGCCAGAAATGGCAAGAAATATTATTTCCTTTCATGCATTGTATAAACAAGGTTTCACCTTTTCATTTGATAATGAAGTTGGTTCGATCAATGCTTTCTTTAATAATGTTCTTTATTTTAAAGCATTACCTTGTGATGGTGTGTATGAAACTGTATCTGTGGTTGATAACTTAGGAAATAATGTATTGTGTATTGATTCTGTTAATGATAATAACTTGGATAAAGCATCATTATGGCATTGTCGTCTTGGACATATAAGCAAGAAACGCATAGGCCAACTCCAAAAGGATGGAGTATTGGAGTCATTTGACCTAAAGTCAGATGATAGTTGCGAATCATGCTTACTTGGAAAAATGACAAAGTCACCCTTCACAGGTTCTTGTGAGAGGGGTGAAGGTTTGTTGGATCTTATACACACGGATGTGTGTGGGCCCTTCAAACATGCCATAAGGGATGCTAATCGTTATTATTTGACTTTTACTGATGATTACAGTAGATATGGATATGTCTACTTAATCAAGCATAAGTCAGAGACTTTTGAGAGGTTTAAAGAGTTTAAACAGGAAGTCGAGAATCAATTGGGCAGGAACATTAAGATGCTTCGATCCGATCGAGGTGGTGAGTATCTTAGTTCAGAGTTCCTCGACTATCTTAGGGAATGCGGGATTGTCTCACAATTGACATCCCCCAGGACACCGCAGTTGAATGGTGTAGCTGAGAGGCGTAATCGAACCTTGTTGGATATGGTTCGTTCCATGATGAGTCGAGCTTCGCTACCAATCTCATTTTGGGGGTATGCCGTAGAGACTGCCGCCCATATCCTTAATCTAGTTCCCACAAAGAAAGTTGCCAAAACTCCTCATGAGATGTGGACTGGTAAAGTACCCAAACTAGACCACATTAAGATTTGGGGTTGCGAGGCTTTCGTGAGACGCGAGACTCATGATAAGCTCGAACCTCGAAGTGAGAGGTGTATTTTCATCGGCTACCCACAGAAATCCTTTGGTTACCTCTTCTACAGACCTAGTGAGAATGTGGTCTTTGTAGCTAGGAGGGCTTTCTTTCGAGAGAGAGAGTTCATAAGCCAAGGAGACAGTGGGAGGCAAGTTGACCTTGAAGAAATTCAAGAGTCAAGTGGTGAAGGAACTTCAAACCCTAGCACTCAACTTGAGGAGGAAACTCCTGTTGAGCCAATTGACAAGTCTGTACCTCTGAGGTGTTCCACAAGGGTTAGGAATGCACCTGAGCATTACTATGGATTCCATATTACTGCGGAAGGTGATACACTTATCAGTGATGAGACACTGATAGGTCTGGATGAACCTAACAGTTATGCGGAAGCCATGGCAGGCCCTGAGTCAGCTAAGTGGAAAGAGGCAATGGACAGCGAGATACAGTCCATGTATGACAATCAAGTTTGGAACTTGGTTGAGAATGTACCAGGTCGTAAGACTATAGGGTGCAAATGGATCTTCAAGAAGAAGACCGACATGGATGGTAATGTACACACTTATAAGGCACGACTGGTTGCAAAGGGTTTCTCACAAACTCCGGGAGTTGATTATGATGAGACCTTTTCTCCAGTGGCCAAGATTAAGTCTATTAGGGTTCTGTTAGCCATAGCCGCATTTCATGACTATGAAATATGGAAAATGGATGTCAAAACCGCTTTCCTTAATGGAAAGTTGGCTGAGGATGTTTACATGAGTCAGCCAGAGGGTTTTGTAAATACAGAGTGCCCTAATAAAGTGTGTAAGCTTGAGAAATCCATTTATGGGT
The DNA here is from genome assembly GCF_052849685.1 of Lactuca virosa. Lineage (NCBI taxonomy): Eukaryota > Viridiplantae > Streptophyta > Magnoliopsida > Asterales > Asteraceae > Lactuca > Lactuca virosa. The sequence goes on along the minus strand of NC_136430.1, from coordinate 416,398,106 downwards.
TAAAGCAAGCACCTCGCAGATGGAATCTTTGCTTTGATGAGAAAGTCAAAGAATTTGGTTTTTCTAGGAGTGAAGATGAATCTTGTGTATATGTCAAGGCTAGTGGGAGTATAGTTAGCTTTTTGGTATTGTATGTGGATGACATACTACTCATAGGAAATGACATCCCAACTCTGCAGGAAGTTAAGTCCTGGCTTGGGAAGTGTTTCTCTATGAAGGACCTAGGAGAAGCTGCCTATATTCTAGGGATAAGGATCTTGAGAGACCAGAGTAAAAGACTAATTGGACTTAGTCAGAGTACCTACTTGGATAAGGTGCTGAAGAGATTCGGCATGCAGGACTCCAAGAAAGGAGAGTTACCCATCCAGAGTAACGCCAGATTGAGTAAGACACAAAGCCCTAGTACTGAGGCTGAGATAGCAGAAATGAGTCGAATACCTTATGCTTCGGCTGTAGGATCGATCATGTATGCTATGACGTGTACTCTACCTGATGTAGCCTTTTCTTTGAGCATGGTTAGCAGGTATCAGGGGAACCCTGGCAAGGCACACTAGACTGCGGTAAAGAATATCCTCAAGTACCTACGGAGGACTAAGGACTGGGTCCTTACCCTCGGTGGGAGTGAAGACTTGAGAGTTGTAGGGTATAGTGATGCTAGCTTTCAGACTGATAGGGATAATTTCCGCTCTCAGTCAGGCTGGGTCTTTACGTTAAACGGAGGAGCAATTTCTTGGAAGAGTTCCAAGCAAGAGACAGTGGCTGATTCAACTTGCGAATCAGAGTATATAGCAGCTAGCGAGGCAGCAAAGGAGGCGATATGGCTGAAGAACTTCATTGGAGACCTTGGAGTTGTACCAGCTATTAAAGAGCCAATGGAAATTTTCTGTGATAGTGAAAGTGCAGTTGCCTTAGCCAAGGAACCAAGGGATCACGGGAGATCCAGACACATCGACAGAAAATACCATTTCATCAGACATCGAATAGAAGAAGGACTCCTCGTGGCAAAGAGGGTATCATCGGATGAGAATCCAGCAGATCCCCTCACGAAGGGACTGACTCGGGTTAAGCATCTCCAGCATGCTCGGAGCATAGGGCTGAAGGATGATATTAGATTTAGTAGTTAGATAACCTTGAAATTTGTAAAGTGTAATTGACATTAGATGATGAATAAAAGGTGTTTTATTTATGAGTAAAGTGTTGCTATCTCTTGTCGATTGTTTACTATATTTCTTTTGCATGTTTTGACTTCCAGAATAATTATGTTTGGTATATCATATTATTCGAACCTCCACAGTCGGTCATATGTCGGAAGTAGGTATGAATCAAGACTGTCATGATTGGTTGCAGAGGTCTAAGTTGTTGGACATGGCTACAACACTCATGAGTGCTCATAAGTTCTGAGCATTGGACTCAACCCATGCTCACTGGAATCACTTCATGGAATTTATCTCGAGTGATCGTGAGACGGTAATATCATATAAGTCTTCAAACCTAGATATATGATTTGTTACTTATGAGTTGGTTATGCATTGATTGTACGAAAACGCATTGGTAACTCGATGTTATAAAACGTGCTCTTGTGTATAATTCAATGAGTAGTAGAACAAACATATGAGTCGAAGTTTATCTGTTCCTTCTTGGATTAGAAGCTGATATCTGGGCCCCTCGATGATTTTGTTTTGACCTATGTACCGGGCCCGGTCAGAACTAAGTTGATGTGTTCAATTAAGTTCTTTGTCAAACAAATCGGAAATCGGGAAACAAACTGCTGGACAATAAGTAAGACATTGTTCCATGTATTTGTCCGGCTGATATCTAGAACAGAGGATTATATGATCACTTATCTTAAATGGCGTATCATCATCTTCTCAGTTCCGAGAGACCTTGAAAGAGCTACGATTGCCGATCGGTTCCTGAAGTATTGCAGTTATAGTTATTAGACTTATCCAAGTGGGAGACTGTTGGATAAGGTGTCTAAGTCCATAACTATTTCTGGTATGTACTTGACCCGACCCGGCATGGTCCATTTGGGTTGCATGGCACCATGCAATTGGATAAACTAAAATGAGAGAAATAACACTTATGGTTTATTAATATATTATAAGTTCTAATATATTAATAACATTATTTAATTAGTTTGATAAACGGTTAATTTAGAATTAATTAAGTGATCAAAAGATAACTAATTAAATATATGGGTAGATTATGTAAATCTTCCATATCTTATATAGTGGGCTAAGAGGCTCAATGGATTATCAAGTTGGGTTCCACCCATAGGATGCTCCATGGATGCTCCATGGGAGTTACAAACCCATGGGTCATGGAAATGAAGAGTCATGACACATTAGGGTTTACATGGTGTAACCCTAGATGTGTCAACACTATATAAGAAAGCCATTCTCCACCAAAATCGGACACACATTAGAAACAAGAGGGCTAGAGCCGATTTTGCAAGTGTAAGATTCTCTCAAAGTTTACTCCTTTGTATTTGGTGTTGTGTGAAGCATTTGAGGCATCACACTTGGGGTGCTAGGCTCACAAGGTTTCAAGGATCATAATCAACAACAAGGTAAGTTATTCTATCTTTCATTCAAGTTAAAAATGTTCCCCATGTATGCTAGATAGGAATATAACCTTGGAATTCTACTTTGCATGATTATTACACAAACATAGATCCAAGGTTATTAGGGTTGCATGTACACTTAGGAAGTGTTAGAATGCTCAAAACCCATCAGATTGATCTTCAGTCGGGATACCATCAGATGAGGATTCGGGATGAGGATATACCGAAGACAGCTTTCAGGACTCGGTATGGGCATTATGAGTTGGTGGTAGACCGATGTTGGACTCACCAATGCTCCAGCAGCATTCATGGATCTCATGAACAGGGTGTGTAGACCGATGTTGGACCGGTCGGTGATCGTTTTTATTGATGATATCCTGGTCTACTCTAAGACCAAAGCAAGCAGCATCTGAGGGAGGTATTGGAGACCCTGAGGGCGGAGAGGTTGTATGCCAAGTTCTCCAAGTGTGATTTTTGGCTGCGGGAGGTACAGTTTTTGGGGCACATCATCAACCGGGAGGGTATTTTGGTTGATCCAGCAAAGGTGGAGGCAGTGATGAAGTGGGAAGTACCGAAGAATGCTTCTGAGATCCGTAGCTTCTTGGGTTTGGCGGGCTATTATCAGAGATTTATCCAGGATTTCTCCAAGATTGTTGTTCCCTTGACCCGCTTAACTAAGAAGAATGTGACATTTCGTTGGGTACGGATCAGCAGTTGGATTTTGAGACCCTGAGATGGAGGCTATGCGAGGCTCCGATTCTAGTGCTACCCGAGGGGTTAGATAATTTGGTGGTTTACTGTGACGCATCGATTTCAGGATTAGGTGCGGTACTGATGCAGAGGGGGTACATTATAGCTTACACCTCGAGGCAGTTGAAGCCTCATGAGGCGAATTACCCCACTCATGACCTGGAATTGGAGGCAGTGGTGTTTGCCCTCAAGATTTGGAGGCACTACTTGTATGGGGTGAGGTGCACCATCTATACTGATCATAAGAGTTTGAAGTATTTGATGGATCAACAGAACCTCAACATGCGACAGAGGAGGTGGTTGGATGTGCTGAAGGATTATGATTGTGAGATCCTATACCATCCTGGGAAGGCCAACGTGGTGGCCGATGCATTGAGTCGCAAGGCGGCAAGTTCCCCGATTGGGAACGTTTGTTTCAGGATGACTGTGATCTCTCCATTGTTGGATTTGATCAAGGAAGCTCAGGTCGAGGGGGTGAAGAAGGAGAACTGGAAGATAGAGTGGATTCGGGGGCAATATCCTTTGTTTGTTAAGGATAGTCGTGGACTCGTGGTCTATTGACACAGTGTGGTCGAGTATGGGTACCGGTGACTGGAGGAGTGAGACAGAGGATACTGGAGGAGGCGCACAAGTCCAAATTCTCTATACATCCAGGGGTTACAAAAATGTATAGAGATTTGAGGTTGAGTTACTGGTGGCCCTGCATGAAGTGGGAGATCGCCTGGTTTGTGGAGCGGTGCTTGACCTGCAAGAAAGTCAAGGCCGAGCATCAGCGGCCGCATGGTAAGGATCAGTCGCTACCCATTCCTATGTGGAAGTGGGAAGAAATCACTATGGAATTCATTACGAAGTTACCGAAGACGGCCAGGGGAGTGGACGCCATATGGGTGATAGTAGACAGACTGACGAAGAGTGCCCATTTTATTCCGATCTCTGAAACTATATGTGTGAAGAAGCTGGCAGATATTTGTGTGCGAGAGGTGGTGGATAGACATGGGGTGCCAGTATCAGTAGTCTCTGACAGGGATGTGCGGTTTACATCGAGGTTTTGTAAGAAGTTCCACGAGGAACTGGGCACCCAGCTGGATTTTAGTACAGCGTACCAACCTCAAACCGATGGCCAGCACGAGAAGACGATCCAGACACCAGAGGATATGTTGCGAGCATGTGTATTGGATTTTGGAGGGAGCTGGGATACATACCTCCCATTGGCAGAGTTTTCATACAATAACAGTTATCATGCCAGTATCGACCGAGCTCCATTTGAGATGTTATATGGTCAAAGGTGCAGGACTCCGGTTTGTCGGGACGAGGTTGGGCATCGGGTCATGGGGAGCACTGAAGTAGTGCTCAAGACTACCGGGTTGATTCAACAGGTACGCGACCGGCTGCGGGTCACGCAGAGCCGTCAGAAAATTTATGCGGACCGGCGGAGATCGGATGTTGAGTTCCAGGTGAGGGACTTTGTGTCACTGAAAGTGTCGCCATGGAAGGGAGTTATCAGTTTTCGGAAGAGGGGCAAGCTAGGACCCCAATTCATCGGCCCATTCAGGATTTCGGTCCGGGTGGGCAAGGTAGCATATCGACTAGACCTGCCAGATGAGCTTAGCCAGATTCACAACACATTTCATGTGTCCCTAGAGTTTTGGACCATATGGCAAAGCTTTGGAGCTTTCCAACCTTTGTTAAGGGCCTTGGAGCATTTGGAACGGTTCTAGAAGGTAAAGTTGGAAAATTTATCCTTCTAGACACCTTAGGGTTTTAGATCTAAGCCCTGGAGTCCCTGGATTCGATGTATCATCACATCAAGCAAAAGGAAGGGGGACTCGACGAGTTGCTATAGGAACTCGATGAGTCGGATCGAGTTTCCCTACTTTCTGAATATCAAGTGAACTCGTCGAATTGATGAAACAACTCGGCGAGTTGGCTAGGGTTTGATCAGGTTGTCTGGACTTGGTAGCAACTCGACGAGTAGCTAGATGCACTCGACGAGTTGAGGTCAACATGGACTGTTGACTTAGACTTTGACCATGGTTAACCAGGGTTGACCTTAAGGGTAATTTTAGGATTTTAACAAGTCCATCTTATGATGCTTACAGGCAGTTGAGTCGGGGCAACACGTGGGACATATCTGATTCTAGTTTATCAGCACAGCTGTAACACCTAAAATCTAGAAGACCCGGAGAGGAAAGAAAAACCCTAAGTCAAAGGGGTCAACTCGTCGAGTCCAAGGAAGAACTCAACGAGTCGGAGCGTGTCCCGTGTCGCGGATTAAGTGACCGACTCGACGAGTCGGGGAGACTGACTCGGCGAGTCTGGTCTGGGTTTGGAAACCCTAATTTCGGGACTTGGTGCCCTATTTAAGCAACATTTCAGGCCTCCACCCCAGCCTCCATCACTCCCCTCACCTACTCTCGAAACCCTAATCAACCTTGTGGAGTATTGAGCTAATTTCTTGCCTTTGTGAGTGATTTGAAGCTTGGAGAATGAAGGAGACTCTTAGTGGTGCAAGAAGGAGCTATAGATCCAGAGTTGGTGTGGCATTTCAGATCATTTGAAGGTATAAAGCTTATACCTTGACTGTTAATCATCTAGATTCCCTTTCTAGCTTGTATTTTTCCCACATTTGGGCCATTTCCATGGTTAATCCGAGTATTAAGCCATTGAGGATGTATTGGGCTTCAGATCTGGGCACTCTTGAGCTTTAGAAGCTCAGAGTTGCTAGCTTTATCTAGCTATGGCTCCATTTCATGTCCTAGACCTTCATTTTAGCTTGGATTAAGAGTTTTAGCTTCATAGCACCTTGCATGCACGTAAAGTTAGCAATTTTACGTGTAATGTTAGCCTTAAGAGTCCAGATCTATGAGTTGGAAGCAATGAAATGGACTGTAATCGACAGAATTGAGATGTCACAAGGTGGACTCGACAAGTCCGTTCATGGACTCGGCGATTCGGGTCGTAAACCCAAACCCTTCTGTTATGATTCGGATCAGTGAGTGGAGTTAGTGAAGGATTCAGCCAGACTGGGTCCGTAATGGACATGAAGATCATAGTACTCGACGAGTTCAAGGAGGAAATCGGCGAGTCCAAGACAATCTTCTTAGTTATGAAGATGAACTCGCCGAGTTGTTCATACAACTCGGCGAGTCATGGTCTGGACATTCATACGATGATGACGAACTCGACGAGTTCAAGGATAAACTCAGCGAGTTGGTTGAAGATAGTCCCGAAGTGTTAGATGAAGGAGAACTCGTCGAGTTCTCGCTAGACTCGACGAGTGGAGTCGGGGTTGTTTTGGGAATTGAGGAGCATGGACTCGGCGAGTTGGCAGAACAACTCGACGAGTCGAGTCAATTGGAAGGTTGACTTTGACCAGGACTTTGACCTTGAGAAGGACTTTGACAAGAGTTGACTTAATTGACTTCTTGAGGACGATTAGGCTAAGTGTTACTATTATTTGGTATTGGTAGCTCGGGGAGCTAGAAGAGCAGCAGTTCGGAGAGTTGTTGGATAGCAGCCAGAGGGTTATCAGCAGTTTCAGCAGTACGAGGTGAGTCTCCTCACTGTGTGCATGGGTCTACGACCACAATGCCAGCCCATTATGTTTATGTTTATGCTTATGCTTATGTGTAGTAGGAAGACTCGGGGGTTAGCCCTAGGCACTTATTGTGATTTGTTCGGATTTAGATCCGTTACCGGGGTTAGCCCGATGCAGTTTATATGTTCCGGACTTCGGTCCGATGTCGGGTGGTACCCGAGGCAGTAGTGGATGTGTAGTTATACGTGTTGTCTTTGTGATACTTGTATGTGCCTGGTAGGGAGGTGAGTCGGGCAAGGTCCCGTATCTCATCACTAGCCGAGTATGGACGGGGTTCCGTATCTCATTAGTAGCAGAGCAGGGGCGAGGCCCGAGTTAGGAGGGCGGTGAGTGTGGGCGGGGGCCCGTATCTCACTATCAGCAGGAGCGTGGATGGGGTTCCATGGCTCACCAGTAGCAGGACAGGGGCGGGGCCCAAGATAGGCGAGCCCTTACATCAGTAGTACAGTAGAGTATGTTTAGCTTTATGATATGTGTTATGTTATATGCTTGTATTTGTTAGTAGCGGGCGAGGCCCAGAGACAGGCGGGGCCTAAGAGAACAGATATGTATACCGAGCGGGGCTTGATGCCAGGCGGGGCCAGATGCCAGGCAGGGCCCGATGCAGTGGGCGGGACCCAAGTTAGTCCGGACTTCGGTCCGATGCCGGGCAGGGCCCAATGCAGTGGGCAAGGCCCAGTATCTGGTATGTGGTAGGTTGGGAAACTCACTAAGCTTCGTGCTTACGGTTTTCAGTTTTGGTTTCAGGTACTTCCGGTAGCGGTTGGAAGAGCTCGGGGTGATCGCATGGTACACACACAGCAAAGAAGTTTAGACTGGGATGTTTACTCTGATAAAATGAACAAGTGTTTTGAAAAGATACTTTGATTTGTTATATAACCCTTTTAGTATGTTTGAAATGATTTGATACTATGATTTAGTAATGTTTTAAAAAGAAATTTTTGGTCATGATTTTTGGGATGTTATAAGTTGGTATCAGAGCCTTGGTTTGAGGGATTCGGGCACACTTTCGGGTGTGTCTGAACTCAAACTAAGGAAGTGGTATAGAGTTTTCAAACGAAAAGAGTTTTGGAAAAGCAAAAAGAATTTTAGAAAGAAAAGAACTTTGAAAATAGAAAAAGGGTGTGGTGCATGCAATCAGCCGAGCTCAAGTAAGTACCCCAAAATGCCCATACAAGTTATGTTATGATATGCTTATTAGAACTGCATGTTAGACTAGGACTAAGGATCTAGGAGGATGCCTTATGTGCCTGGTATATGTGTATGAGCCTTATGAATTGCATGCTAGTACAGATTCCTGATTAAAGGATAGAACAACTTGATTGTATTATGTGGTTATCTTTCCTAATGCCCGAATGCCGCTTGCTTTGTGCTATTAGGAGTTTTAGTTATCTCTCATTAACTAGTAAACAAATATGTTAAGTTACATATCGCAAGGACTAAATAATTTCAGAAGGTTAGGTCTAACCCTATTTCGCAGCTCTTGTCTGAGTCTAACCGTTGTAGGGTAGGACCTCTCGTTCGAAGAATTATCTAGTCTAAGCAATATGTAATGGTATTCGCGAGTTAGTTAAGGGGAGATAATAGGGACTTCTTATACAGTTGATGGCAGATAGTGAGTTGGAGGTTACCCTAGGGTAAGCCTAGGATGAGAGTAGTGCTGGGAGCAGTGTTAGTAGCAGTGAAAGGGACTTGGTGTAGTCGAGGCAATTCTTGAGGAAAGTACGGATAGATGTGGAAGGTAGTAGGGGCCCTTACTACTGAAAGCAGAGGATCTGTACTCGATTCAAGAAGGGCTGAGATGAAACCGGGAAACTTGTAGTGTGAGTGTGATCCCTCGGTAGAAAGGTGTATTCTAATGATAGTTATGATTTGTTGCAGAATGGTGACACTACGGGGTAGACCAGTTGGCGGATCAGGCGCCGGAGAGGGATCAGGCTTGGGTTCAGGGACCGAGCAGCTCGAGGAGCGGATGAGGGAGTGTGTATCAGCCGAGGTTACGCGCAGTATTCTAGATCAGACTCCTGTGATCTTTGGCACGGTCAAGGAAGGCATACTGGAGATATTGGATGAGAGGCTGGGAGCCTTCCGCGCCGAGATGGTAGCCATGTTGGGAGCGCGTACTTTGACATTTCGAGAGTTTAGAGCTTGTGGCGCACCAGATTACCATGGGGCTCGGGACCCCATCGCTAGCAGCAGGTGGTTGGCCGATGTTGCCAACGCTTTCCGTACGAGCCGATGTCCCGAGGGGGATAAGGTCCGACTTGCCTCCTGTCTTCTGAAGGACAGAGCACGAGATTGGTGGGAGGAGGTTGGACATGCCATGGGAGATGATGCCGCGTTGGACGCGATGACATGGACTGACTTCTCAACCAGGTTTAGGGCCGAGTTTGCACCAGTAATCGAGGTGCAGCAGCTAGCACGAGAGTTTCAGGATTTGAAGCAGACGACTGAGACTGTGGCGGAGATCACCGCCAAGTTCAGAGAGAGAGCCCTTCTCGTGCCGCAGTACGTGGCGGACGAGGAGATGAAGAAGGCTCGGTATAACGAGATGTTGAGATGTGACATCAGGCAGTTTGTGAGCAGGTCCAGCTGCAAGACACTGGAGGATATGATTGCTCGTGCCAGGGAGAGAGAGATTGATTTGGATATAGAGACGAAGAGGAAATCGGATGAGATTCAGGTAGCCACAGGTTCAGGCAAGAGACCCAAGGGGTCAGATTCGAGATCGAGGGATTTCCAGAGCCGCAGCCGCTGTGGCAAGTGTGGCAGGACGCATGAGGGTGCGTGCAGGAGCGGTAGTGGTGGTGATTCTGGCTGCTTCAAGTGCGGCCAGACTGGTCATTTTAGTAGAGATTGTACAGCCACCACCACTCAGGGATCAGACCTGATATGTTTTCATTGTGGTCAGAGGGGCCACAAGAAGGCCCAGTGTCCGAGTTTACTTTCAGCAGGACAGGTGATAACACATGCCCCTGCGACTTTGAGGATCACCGACGGTCGGCAGGGCCGGGCAGAGGCGCCTACGGCACGGAGCAGGGCGTACCAGTTGGTTTCAGATGACATGCGAGCAGCCCCGGATGTGCCAGGTGCGTAATCTTTACCTGCTTGACAGTTTTATTTATGATGTATTTGCTATGGTACTGCATCGATATTAGTGATTGTACTTTGGATTATGTTTCCTGCTTATGATTGAGTTATATGCCATCTGCATACCATGGGTTTTAGAGTGGTAGTCCGTACTTGTACCCCTTTTAGAGCAGGTTACCCAGGATGTGGTCGTTGTAGCAAGCGTGAAGTTAGGACTCTAGAAGTATTTCGCCAGCTTTCAAGGACGGTGGCGTCATGGTATTGGTTAGCTTTGGAGCACTGGTAGCGGTAAACCTCAGTTTTTAGCAGAACGAGTATGGAATGGTAAGAAGGATTGGGAATCCTTCCCAGACAGAAAACTGCAAGGAGCTAGTTGAGTAAAAGTGGGGGAGAGCACTCCAAATATTCAGGATCAGAAGTAAGTAAGGAGTTGGAATGAGTTCGCAACTCTATTGAGCAGGGTAATAGTCTGAGTGGCTGTTCGGATGAGAAACACGCGAGTTGGGAGTTTGGGAAACTTCCCAGTGTTGAGTGCGTGTAATAGCGACCAGTAGATGATTGGTTTGGGAAACCAGGTTGAAGTTTTCTCGGTAGAACGTGATTCTAGCCAGGATGTAAGACTACGGGATAGCCGTAGCATTCACCAGTAGGTAGACAGTACGGGAATAGTAGTGAGGCTACGGGAGGACCACAATAATCACGTTAGATGATAGCGGGTTTGGAAAACCAGTTTGGAGGATCACCAGCAGGACTCGAGTGAGTCAGGATACAGACTGAGTAAATGTCCGGCATGGGATGCTTTCGGATTAGTTGTCAGTGTAGAGACAGCATGGGGAGTGTGGTAAGATTGCGAGATAGCCGCAACATTTGTTAGTAACCAGTTAGGAGTGTGGGCGAGGGCCCGTATCTCCTAGATAGAGGAGCGTGGGCGAGGGCCCTTATATCTTAGTTAGCAGAATGTGGGTGAGGCCCGTATCTCCTAGTTAGTATGGTCAGGATCAGGTAGACATAGTTCGTTGAGGTTTAGTATGGAGTCAGGCCTGCATAGCCCTAGATAGGTGAGACCTGAAGGAGAGGCCACTCCGAGATACAGTTGGGTGAGACCTGTGGGCGAGTCCCGTATATTAGTAGCAGTACATGTGAAACTAGAGGAAGAGACCGCTCTAGATCTAGTTTGGGTGAGACCCGTGGGCGAGGCCCGTGAGATTTTAGCAGCGCAGGTGGAACCTGGTAGAGACTTTAGAGACAAGATAGGGGATCGAGGATCCCAGGATTTAGAGAGCCAGAGTGGCAAGGTAGTCAGAGCAGTTTTAGTTAGCCGAAGTTTCCTTCGGAAGTCGCTGAGAGCGACTGAGAGATGGAGTTTGAGTTCAATAACCGGTAGGAGTCCGGTAGTCAAGGTAATGGTAGATTAGTTGGGACCAGGGTGGTCTCGGTTCGTCCGGAGAGCGGATCAGAGACATCAGAATCTTCGGACAGGGACAGCAATACGGGGATCCGTGAGTGGAAGTAGTTAGTTGACTGAGAGGTGCTAGGCCACTAACAGCAGGATTAAATAATCTCAGAGTGAGTGATTTGACTCTTTTGCGCAGCTCTCGTTTGAGTCTAACCGTTACAGGGATAAGTCTATTACTCGAAGGATTATCTGATCCATCCGTTGGGAGGGGTTTCCAGCATCAGTATATAGCAAGAGGAAGCACTCAGTATGTATCAGCGAAGTGACCAGCACTGGGAGTGGCTGGAAAGGTAGGTTCAGCGAAGGGTATGTCCTTCAGAGAGGAAGTAAAGGCTGTTGTTTTTGCGAAGTTTGCCTTGGGAAGGCCAGTGAACGCGCAAGGGAAAGGGGTGAACCCCTAGGATGCCCAACATAAGTACTCGAGGAGTACCGAAAGGATTGTCAATTGGGAAAGAGTCGTGTTCTCGGGATTATTGGTAAGCAGAGTGCTCTCGTGGTTCTTACCATCAAGGATTAGTTTGGGAGGAATGACCGGGCGGAAGGTCAATGAAAAGTGATCCCTCGAGGATCGGGTTCAGTAGGAGAAGTATTCACCGAGCAGAAATCTTGTGAGTAGATTACAAGATTGATGGTCGTGACGGACTTCGAGGACGAAGTCTAGTTTAAGTGGGGGAGAGTTGTAACACCCAAAATCCAGAAGACCCAGAGAGGAAAGAAAAACCCTAAGTCAAAGGGGTCAACTCGTTGAGTCCAAGGAAGAACTCGACGAGTCGGAGCGTGTCCCGTGTCGCGGATTAAGTGACCGACTCGACGAGTCGGGGAGACTGACTCGGCGAGTCTGGTCTAGGTTTTGGAAACCCTAATTTTGGGACTTAGTGCCCTATTTAAGCAACATTTCAGGCCTCCACCCCAGCCTCCATCACTCCCCTCACCTACTCTCAAAACCCTAATCAACCTTGTGGAGTATTGAGCTAATTTCTTGCCTTTGTGAGTGATTTGAAGCTTGGAGAAGGAAGGAGACTCTTAGTGCTGCAAGAAGGAGCTATAGATCCAGAGTTGGTGTGACATTTCAGATCATTTGAAGGTATAAATCTTATACCTTGTGTGACATCCCCTAATTTCTCGGCCAGAAAAGACCGATTTCGTTTATGCTTTTTAAAATAAAATCAAAGTAATCCTTTTAAAAGGTGTTGCGGAATTTGTTCCCATAAAAACATGATAATTATATTATCAAATCATTTCTGAAGAAATGTATTTTATTCACTTAAACCATTGGGATGTCATCGTCAATATAGAAACATAAGCATAAACAGAACTTACACTCACTTACACTAGTGATCTACATCTCTTTTAATCTCTCAGTGTAAAGTAACTTCGTATCGATACCTGTGATACAAACAAACTGAGTGGGTCAGGCGTGGGAGCCTGGTGAGCATATAGGGTTTTCAACCCACAATAAATAATTTATTATGCTTAAACATCAAACAATCAACCCAATTACCCAATCTCCATTATCTTATTTATTTCTTAAGGATTTACCCTAAGAATCAAATCTCACTCATTCCTAAGGATTCATCCTAAAGAATAGGCACGAAGTCCATCGCTGCCCAAGGTTCATACAACAGGCACTACGTCACATAGTCGTCGGGTTTATACAATAGGCACTACGTCTCATAGTCGCTAAGGTTTATCCAATAGGCACTACGTCTCATAGTCGCCAGGGTTTATACAATAGGCACTACGTCTCATAGTCGCCAGGGTTTATCTAATAGGCACTACGTCTCATAGTCGCCAGGGTTTATACAATAGGCACTACGTCTCATAGTCGCCAGGGTTTATCTAATAGGCACGAAGTCACATCGTCTCCAAGGTTTATACAACAGGCACTAAGTCCATAGCTGCCAACATACTAAATCTGTAGCTACCAACGTACATATATACTGTACTAAATACATAGCTACCAACGTACATCTATACTGTACTTTTATCCCTCATACTTTATCTACCCATGTTTTACCCAACATATTTGAAGATAAAATAAATATACATTTTAAATCATTTTAAACATGTATAAAACATTCATTCAACATCCATCTCAAATAAACAAACAACATATATACACATATCACGTATTTTATATAAAATACTTTATATTTATGTGTAAGATGAAAGTGACTACACACTCACCTGATTTAATGAAAATCGGGCAGCGATTCGTTTCCTAAAACGATCGTTTCTAATAAAACCGGGAGTTTTATTGAGAAACCGGGCTCTGCGAAAGGTCGGGCTTCAAAACCGAAAAGATAAATTTTTCGGGCTTCTCGGGAATCTCAGGGCGTGTTTCGGGCTTTGGAATAAGTACCGGGGCTTCGGGGGATGTCGGGATAGTAAAAATAAGACCAAGGAGTTAGCCACCTTCCGGGTGAGAGGAAAACTAGACCCAGAAAGGGATAGAGCTCTGAAATAGTGAACTGGGTGGGAACACAATCGATGTGTCACAAGAAGGCAGTGATGAAGTTGGTGATTGTCGCCTATTAGTATTAGAGATGAAGATAGAGGAATGCAAACTAGCTAACTCCTCTATCAGCGGAAAGAGAGAGAGCCAATACATGACTGGGGGGAGAAGTGAAGCAGCTTTCTTAGACGGAGAAGGTTCTTAGTCTAATCGCAAACTGAACCCGTCTGTAACCACAATGACTATATGCTTAACACACCTTCTGATCGATCTTAGCTAATTGACCTTTTTTGAATGGGAATTCATCAAGCGGGGTGGAGGAATGGTCAACTCATCAGGCTCATGATCTGAAGACTACAGGTTCGAATCCTGTCCCCGCCTAATCACTTGAGATCTTTTTTTGGGTGGTCAAAGTTGTGTTGCCAGCTAGCGAATGTTCGGATGGTGAACAGTTCAGTATCAAGTCTGTAACGAAGCTAGTACGGTTCAATGGTTTTAGAATACGGTTTAAGTATGACCTTGACGAAAATCTTCCAATGTCGATCCTAATGCTACAGTTGCTATCGGTTGCTAGCCTCAAAAAAATCTTTGTACCCTCATGGATACGGTCCTGAGGGTTCTGAATGATAGAATTAGAGGGTCCCTTTCGGACGTGCAGATTGAGGTTGGTAGGATATAGGCGTTAGGCTCTTTCGATGGCACTGAAAGGCCTGTTATCGTACTCTTTCGTATATAGTTGTCAAAGACACTGGAGAGAACTAGTCTCTCGGGCTAGGGGCTCTCTATCTATATACAAAAAACTGGATTTATAGCGAGCTTGTACTATTAGAACAAGGGCATAGTTTTAGGGACACTCACGTCTTTTTTTACAAGTCAAACTTCTCTCTATATTCAAGGGACTCACGATTGTGCAACGAAGTCTCCTATTCGGCGATATTCACATTGATTCTGGAATAACCTATCATATGCGGCCTCTGCTGCTGTTCACAAGTACAAGATGAGGATCAGCAACAGGTATTACCAGAGTATCATAGCTTATTTGACAGAGACGACGTTTCACCTTTTCCGCGGTGTGAACCTTGCGGGAAGTGTTGTATACTTTAAGAAGAGAGATCTATTCTACTTCTTTATTCTATCAAACCTGAAAACGAGGCCTCCGGTAAACAAGCTATAAAAGATGAATATCGCTCTCTCTAGCTAACCTGGAAAAAGTCTACCTTTGCGGAGCTGGAGCCGAAGCTCCTTCCTTTCTTCCTCCCTTGTTCTATTACCCCAAGGCCTCCTCGGTCTTCTTGGACTTGGTTTCTGTCTGATTTAACCCGCACTGCTAATGTAGGATTTTTGGGGGTAATGGCATCGGCACACTATTCGTCTAAATAAGTTATCTTTCGTCTTCCAATAGTTCTGACCCGAAAAGTGAGCCCCGAAAACTGTCAACCTATGACCAACTCATTACTATTTTAATGCATGACATGAGGTTGTCTACCTCACTAGTATTTGAACTGGAATGCCAGGCGGAGGAGTGTAACTGCCTTATCGCGCTATCCGACTTGTATGTGAAAAGCATTTCGTACTCGTAACTGATCCCTTCCTAGCGAAAGGTGTGCTCCAATGAAAAGTACATAACACTAGTAGTGCCCCTTTTGACGACCAAGTCACAATGGAAACAATGTATCTCTCTGGGGATGCGAAGAATATTTGAAAGCACTTTCGAACCATCACACGGATTCCAACCCAACTGCCCATGATATGGTAAGAACGGAATGGAAGGGAAAAAAAAGTCTTCTATGCGCAGACGTGAAAGCTCTATCAATAGAACTAGCTTCTTTTTATTTAGAGAGGAACGATTCCCTCGTCTGAGAATCGTCATTCACGCACTATTCCTCCCCACTAAAAAAAGCGATTGAGAATCTCGAGAACCTAAACAAAAATGCAGAAGTGAGCGTACCCCAAGGCTCTCCTCTCTCCCTCTTTTTTAGCCAACACCATCAACCCCATTTTTCACCGGTCAAAGCCAAAAATCTGATTAATAGAAGGAAAGGAGATCAGAAAAATAGGCGGACGACTTATAGTATAGGTCGGATGTTTCCGTGAGCAGTAAGCAGCAGATCCCCCCTTATTTTGGGAAAGCTGGTGGCCGCGTGTTAATTCTTTCAAGGCAAGGGGCGGCCTGATTCGACATTGTTGTTTACTCTGATCCGGTCGAGGTGGTTTTCACCAGCGCATAGGTGGTCTAAGTTCCTATGACCGAGTCTTTCTGGCCCCTGTGAACATATTTTCTTAATGTATTAAAGAGGGCCTCTCTAACCGGTGAAGGTGGGTGTCCACTAACGGCCATTCCTGGCTCGGCTCCGATAACGCAATTCCGGGAGGAGTCGGTAGTTGGGCGCTGGATCCCTTCGGACCTGGAGAACGTGTGACGCTGAGTCGGGGTTTGGTGAACCAACAGGTCGCTCCTCTAGTTGAAGTATTGGGCCCCTTTTTTGTTGCCTAGGTTACACCTTCGGAATACCCCAGAAGGGAATTTTTATCTACTCCCCCCAATCTGCACTTTACGCCACGCCGACTCCCCTTTCGTCATAAGGCGTGGAATTAGACCAAGGGGAATCTCCATAGGAACAAGTCCCTTAGATTTCGCACATAGGAGATCGAGACACAGCCCCATGGCTATGGGTAAAGATGTAGATCGATCACCCTAGATAGATAACTACATAGAGGGTCTCTACAAGTCAGTCTATATATTCTTTGATTTCGTTCCCCTCGTAAGATCAATATCACAACCAATGAGGTCCGCAAGTTTCACATCTAAGTAATACTCGATCCGATAGTTTACGATATAGATAGATATATATTTAACAACAACATTCTAAGAAAAGATATTAATAGATATCGGTAGTTGTCGGGTCGTACCCAAACAATAAGATTCCTGAGGAAAATGCACCTAAGATCAAATATTTCGAGCCGGCTTCCGTGGAAAATTCAGACTTTCTTTTTGATGCTGCGATCACATAAAAACATAAACTTTGAGGCTCAATAGCTAAATACATGGCAATTGAATCATAAGCCGAGATCATAAAGAGCATACTGCGAGTAGGAAGTGGAATTAATACAATGGATTCAGAAGCATCAAACCTCTCTTGTTCGGAAGAATCGAAACACATCGAAATGGTACCAGCCGTACTTAATAATAGAAGG